>NW_027281113.1:147500-682500 GCF_046629955.1 Centroberyx affinis
AACCAAGAAGTAACATCATTTTGGCACAAGAGAGTTAAATTTGACTAGAAGCGTCAAAGTGACATGATTAGATGTTATAGATGTTAGACAGTGGTCTGTTATTCAGAATTCTGATTGGCTGGCCAATCAGAATTTAGTATTAAGTGTTGTATTTAGTGTTGTGTAATAAAGAATAATAACAAGAGGAATAACAATAATAGAAACTACATCTAATAACTATTTGTAAAGACAGAATTTAGTAGGCATCTACCGTGATACTCTTTATTAGACACATTTTTGTTTCATTTGAGATGAAACAAAACAGAAAGAGGGAGAGATTTGGCAAGAGAGTGAAAGAGAGACAGATCAGACAGAAAATTAGATAGTATTGCTCAGAAAAACAGCCAGTGTCATTACCATGTTTTGGAAAATGAGCGACCCAGGGCCTATTACTGCTGTTAAATAGCTAACCTGAAACCTGACTCCAGTGGAGTCTGCACATGTTCATTATGTCTCACTGTCTCAATTTTCTCCTTTCTCATTTCATCTCAGGTGCTTAACACATGCACACTAGGGTGCAAACACACACACACACACACACACACACACACACATAAACTACTACACTGTCACAAAGATGATAATGCGTGAATTCACACTGACAGAAATGGCAAAGTTGTTTGAAACCCAGCATAACTGTAATGTTTTCTTCTCTCATCTGGGATGAAGTATCAGAAGAACAGCCCACTATGTGTTCTGTCATTTTTCGGCTATAAGATTTAAACATTACATTCATCTTTTCCTCATGATAATTCCTGTGTCTCACGCTCTGACCCTCTCTTCATTCATCACCATCTTGATTTCTCTTTCTACCTCTCTTTCTCGCTCTCACACACACACACTCACACACACACACACACAAACACTCTTTTTGGAGTGTATGTCATTCTCCGCAGGTCAGCTTCAAGGCGTTTGTCTTCAGAGCTGGCAATGACCTTTCTCTGTGAAGTTGGTAATTGGAAAGGTCAGGGAAAAGGTCCCAAAGCTACATGAAGGGGATCACTGATCTGCCTCACCTGACTGGCCTTCAAAAGACGATGCATAGATGGTTGTCTTGGGTGTTTGAATGCTAGAAGTTCTTTAAATATGCAATTTAGTTGTCATAAACCATAAAGTTTCTCTGTGCTACTGGTTTTTAAAGGCCTTTTATTAGAAATGCTAATGAGACTCATCTTCTTGCAGAATTCATGATTTGGATGAATGACTCAGTGGCAATTGTCACGTACTGGATGAATTATTTGACTCATATGTGGATAAACGTCAGCTGTAACTAGGCCGTCATTGAGATTCTAAATCACACATCAGACCCATTGTACAACGATCAATCACTCCCGATATGGGCTGGGTCACATGATCCCCCACAGCCAACCAGAAGCTGCAGATCCATTCTCTCTGGATAACAACAACCAATCAGCTTCAGCGTTCTACGGATAGAAAGGCGCATCCATCAAAGTCCCAGTTGACTTGTTCACGCCTGTCTGCCACTCAGACATCAATTACACTTTGGCCCAGACCGACTGCCAGCCGGGATACATTCTGCAAACAGCATGCCGCAATTGAAATCATATTACACCTTTCATTGCGAGAAAGTGTTTTTCTGCACACATTGCGGATTACTCGTCATACACACACACACACACACACACACATACACAGCCTCTCCATCCTAGCCTCCCTTGTGAAAACATGACATAGTGGATTAGGCTGGATGATGGATAATTCCAGCAGGCTTGTGAACAATCAGACGTGCTAACCTCTGGGGCCGGCGAGCCCCTAGTGGGATTGGGGGAATAGATCCAGGGATGGAGGGTACAGATAGAGAGATGGAGAGGATAGATCGAAAGACAGGAGTACAGTTCCCAGCTGATTGGGGATTGATGAGGTTTTTTACGCAGTATAGGAAGGTACATGCCTGTCAGAGTAAATCTGGGCGATATTGGAGCTGTTGTGGCTGTCTTGCTCTAACTCGCTCGTCCCTGGACTGTCTTGAGCAGTGATGGATTACTAGCTTCCAGCTTCCAGAGTGGAATAGTTCAGAGTCTTTAATCAGCAGAGAAGCAATTCAATTTAGAACAACTTTATTTATATGCCTCTTAGGAGCAACGAAATAGGGACAAAATAGGTTCATGCCAAGAGAGCGACGAGCGAAGAACTGTCAAGTTTATTTATAAAGTGTTTTAATAAGGTTTGTCACAAAATGCTTTACAGAAACCAAAGGACAGAGAACAAGGAGAATAAAAGAAAGAGATAGAACGAGTACGGGACAAACCCCAATAAATAGGGCAAGAACTTGTGTGTGTGTGTGTGTGTACGTGCATATGTGAGTGACTGTGCACACCCGTGCATGTGTATGTGAGTGGATATGAGAGTACCGGACAATACTGCAGCAGTTCAAGTGGGAAGCAAGTGAATGACAGTCTTGTTGGCTGTGCTAAATGGGTCTTTAGTTTGAACTTAATGATGAGGAAATTAAGATTCTGAGTCAATTACCTTCTACTCAATTCAGGCTTAATTACTACCTTAAAAGTTAGGCAATGCCAATCAAATTACATTAACAACTTTGGCTTATACAAGTTATATGTTTGTTGTTTCATTTGACAAAATGCTTTATTTTTCTTTGGACATTCAACTCAAGGAACACATGACTCTTTGCTCACTTCCCACCATTTCCATGGATTGAAATCAGCACCTTAAGAGAGGCCAGTCAAAATGTTAGGCCATCTAATAAAGCTTGAGTAAGCTGCACTTCACTGAGTATTTACAGGAAGAGTGAAGAGACTATATTTTGGGCTATTATGAGGAAGATTTTTTTTATATTTCTTTTTGCATATATTATCTCCTTGGAAAACCTCATGATTAGAAGCATTTCTTAACAACTCAAAAAAGTCATGTTTCACTTAATAGCCTGTCTGCATTTCCACATTGACACACTACAAGCCTCCAAGCCGCATGTCATGACAGGAAGCCAGTTTGTTACAGCACAAGGGTTGATTTTCTACCACATTTGTGAATCGCTCTTATGACCCTGTTGGTTTAGCTAAAGCATGTTCAGGTTTAACTGTTGATCTGTCTTTTGGTTTTATTCCAAACTTCCCCCTTCAGTATTCTAGCTCATGCCCTCTCCCCATGTGTGTACCTGCCTTTAAAATAGATGATGCTCCTGCTTTATTGATTGGCTCGAGTGATGTTACCTGAATTCAATTTGAAAGTGAAAAAGATAGCAGCTGGCACACAGCCAGGCAGCCTTAGTATTAGCAAACTTAGCTTCACACACAGTTGGCTGCATCGGCCTGGCCAGAGGCAGGCAGGCAGGCAGGCAGAGAGGAGAAAAGAATGGACTGTAAAAATGATATCATCCAGTCTTATACCTTGGTAAGCAGAGAGACAGGAGGGCCATCAGGTCCCTTGGGTGCTGCACAGTGTTTATTAATCACATCAGAGCACTAACCATCAAAAAGCATCAAATAAGCATTATACAGCGTGTCAGTGTGAGGATTTACATAAAGTAAAGAAAAGCAAAGCAATATTAGAGGCAAAAGGCATATGAAGGTCCAAACATTTGAATCAATCATTGCTGTACACATTTGAAGATTAAAGGGTTCTGCGTGTACATCAAGCTGCTCCTTGGCCCAGAAACAGGAGATAGGCTCTGTTAGACCCGCAAACGTAATAACGTCCCACAAACGTAATAACGTCCCACAAACGTAATACAAATCTGCACCTTTTAATGTAATAATCCCACCAACGTAATAAGTTTCCCACAAACGTAATAGCAGTTGCCTACCGCAAACGTAATATGTCATTTCCCGCAAACATAATAACTATTACATAAACGTAATAACTATTACGTTTGCAGGGATTTGTTACGTTTGCGGGAAGGTGAAAATCTTCAGCTTTCAAAATTGTAATAACTTCCCACAAATGTAATAAATCACTAATATAATCAAAATCTGCAGCTTATACAAGTTGCTAACTCTAAATATCTTCAAAAGCCAATGACATTTTCTTCCCACATATTGTTGTCCTTTAGGTTCTTGCCTGTTTAGACTGATCAAGTGTTGTGTATACAAATGAGCAATAAATCCCAAACATATTTATTCCAGATTTCTTCAAGGTTTTACTACAAAGACAAGTGCAAAAAAACACAGGATTGGCAAAAACATTGTAAAGGTTTATAACCAATCATAGTAACCCTATACAAAAGCTTCAGTATGAATTTGCTCAGCAATTAAAATATTTAATATATGTAAACAACAACATGTAAACAACAACATGTAAACAACGCAAAGTATTGTTTTAGTAACAAGAGGTCAGTAACAACTGGAAATTATTTATCCTCACTAAACACAGTAGTAGCCTACGTTTGAACCATGTAAATAAAAGATGTCGGCATATTGTAAGCCAACGTATTTTGAACATACATATGCAAAATATTGTTTTAATAACAAGAGTAACAAGAGGTCAGTAACAACTGGATATTATTTATCCTCACTAAACACAATAGTAGCCTATGTTTGAACCATGTAAATAAAAGATGTCGGCATATCGTAAGCCAACATATGTATTTTGAACATACATACATACATACATACATAAGTCTTTCAATCTTTGAAATAACAAAAACAAAACATTTCTCAAAACTTCTGAAAATTAAAGGCTTGCAAACAATTACTGACTAAATTAATCTAAATTCCCCCGTATGTAACAGAAAATTTCCAAGATAAAATAAAAGGATAAATAACATGTTACATTCAGGTACAGGGGAATTCAGATTCTTTCCTGCATTCACTGACATTAATTTAAGCTCACCTGATGTCAGTCATTAATCGTTTTCAAGCCTTTAATTTTCAGTCTTAAGACTTAAATCTTGAGAAATGTTTCCTTTTCATTATTTCAAAGAATGAAAGACTGTTCAAAATACATATTCAAGTTTTTGGCTTTTGATATGCAGACATATTTTATTTAAATGGTTCAAACATAGGCTACTATTGTGTTTAAAGGGATATTCCACCCAAAACATGATTCTACCTCATTTTCACTCTCTTTTGGATCCAATAAACTCATCCAGACAGTTTTTAGAATTGTTAATTCTTTCTAAAGATTTAAGATTAAATATTCTATTCATTGTTAGCAAAAAGTAAGCATGTAGAAGTTAAACATATCTTTATAACGACAAATGATTCTAAAAAAATGAGTTTACTGGCTCCAAACAGGAATTAAAATTAGGTAATAGGGATAAATAATATCCAGCTGTTACTGTCAGTCAATACTTTATATTCTTTACTTGTGCATAGTTTAATTGTATAGCAGGTGAGTTTGTACTGAAACTTTTGTGTAGGGTTAACTATGATTGGTTGTAAATCTTTCATTGCTAGAGTGACATCATACTGTTTTTGCCTCTCCTGAGATTTTTTACACTTGGCTTTGTAATAGCACCTGGAATAAATCTGGAATTAATATGATGGGGTTTAATTGCAACAACACTTGATCAGTCTAAACAGGCAAGTGGGAAAACTTTGTTTGTGGGAAACTTATTACGTTGGTGGGATTATTACATTAAAAGGTGCAGATTTGTATTACGTTTGTGGGTTATTACGTTTGTGGGACGTTATTACGTTTGCGGGTCTAACAGGCTCCTTTTGCACTGTTTCAGGTTTAGACAGGGCCACTAACTAATAACTACACACACAAAAAAACTGTAGGATACAGTTTAAGAACTTGTAGCTTACACTTTTAAGTGAGGCATAGAGTAAAATGCAGTGTTTGGTGTGAGTGAAGCTGCTTAGTGCATAGGAGCAGGGATTCTTGAAACTAAATATTACAACAGGTAATGACATTTTGACTTGATTTGATTTTGTTGATTTGTCTTGTTCACTAACAAAGACCACGCCACTATGAGATGTATTTAGATGGTTTATTGAGGGAAAGAGGGGTCGAGAATGGAGGGATGAAATAAGGGTCGAGGGTGGAGGCATGAATCAGGGGTCGAGATGAAGGGATGAATCGAGGGGGTCGGATGAGTTGGGGTCGATGGATAGCTTGAGGAACCAGGGAATTGAGACTCAGGGTGGGGGCACTTAACTTAACTTAACTGTCTCGCTGATGGGGAGTCTTCTTGGCTCCATCATATCCCCCTGTGGTTCCTGTACTGAGAGAGAAGAGCAAGGGGTTGGGGGAAAGGGATGAGAGAACTGAGACATACGAGAAAGAGAAAAGGTCATGGTTAGGCGCGTATAAATAGGGTGGAGCAGGAATTGAATGTGTGCTTGAGGCATGGTCTTGTTCCCAAACTTTAGTTATAATAATAACTTAATTTACCAGCCAGCCAATATGAGAGGTAGCTCTCACTTTGTCAATGGTTTTTGTCAGTGTAAGATAGCCTTTCATGAAATGACATTGTGGGCACTGTTATTAAATATATTTATGACTTAAATGTTTATGTTATGACTTGTGCAGTGTGAATTAGGACTAGAAGGGTTTATAGTAACAGCTCCTATTCTACAGTCATCAAAACAAAAGTGAGCTGATCCATAAATGCACATGACTTAACAGAGCAGTCAAACAGACTGATAATGGAAACTCTTTGAAGACTTGTATAGCTCATACTTCTCTGGGCTTCGAGCCAATAGGAGCCCTGCGCCAAGAACCTGGTCGTCCATTCTTTCTTCCTTTCTTTTATTTAACCAATGGCGTCAAACAGAGATGAACGGTACTTTTTCAAGCGCACCAGAGATGGAAAAAGGGCCATCAGCCAGCCAGGCGGCTGCCATAATGTGTATAACGGCGCTCTTTCTCTATCGCAGCGAGCCCTATCGCTGTGAGGGCACATCCTTAAAAAGCTGCTGTGACTGTGGGTGAGTAAGGGCTGTCTGACTGCACATCCGGCTGGCAGAACATTTCCAGCCCTGGGATCGCTCAGGGGACCCGAACACTGTCACTGTGGAGAGCTGAGAGTACACCGTCTCTCTGGAGAGAAGCGCTACACTGTCACTTTCCATAGGGCCAGAGTAAGGAGCGGCTGAGAGGAGACACGCTGTGACAGCACAGTGTGAGCAGCACACTGTCATTCCCTAGACCAAGAGGAGCAGCTTAATGAAGTAAAGTCAGTGCAAAATGTGCTCATTGGGTTTTCAGAGTGACTCTTGAACAACACTGGATTATCAAGTATCAGTACAGTTTGCATGATATGTCCTGGAGTAAACCTAGCTATTGAGAAGGTATCAAAAGACCCCAAACAAACACATAATGCAACAAACAAAGAAACAAATATCGCTTTGAAAATAACTTTTACACACAGCTATAAAATATCAGAACAGCAGTCTATATTAAAGGTTCAAAGTGTCTTTGCAACTTTGCAAATCACCCACAGACTCATAAGTAGCTGTCTGCCTGTCTTTCTGTGTCCATCACCAGTTTGCCTACTCAGCCTTTCAACAGCATGACAGCCATGCTCTCTGCTCTCTGATCTCTGCCCTCTGCTCTCTGTTGCTCCCCGTTTCTCATGCTTGAACCTCTGGTTTTATAAAGATGTACACACCACTTATACAGTGTGCCACAATATGTTAGCAACAGGCCATTGAGAAACCAACTTTTTCATCCGCAGTGGTCACCAGCCACTGGACAAAAAGACTTCAACTGTTCACACATTGAATGATTACCAATCAAAGTGGCAGGCAGACTTAGTATCATTCAACATCCCTCAACGTCCTTCAGTTCAACAGTGATGAATTCCTTGGGGACCATTGTGTCCCATCAGGCAAACACCAAACTGTAGCACACGTCATCAGCTTTCACCTGCCCTCCTTCCAGGAAGTACAGTTTTCTGGAAGCCAGAAAATCAGCTCAGTCAAGACCAAAGCCTCAACAGCTCTCCATAAAAGAAGTTTATTGAAGATCCCTGAGGCTAGAGAATCAAGCTTGTCATTGAAATGCTGATCAGACTGGTAAAGAGGATGAGGTGAAAATTGGAGAGTTGCTAATGTTACTTAGCCCCCCACACTCTATGAGCAGGGCTTTATTCTGGTTTTGGATGTCATTTGGGTGTGGATGCATTTGGATACTTTACTATTTTTGCTCAAATTAATGATAAGCCCTTTGATTGGCAGGAATAGGTGATACTTGACATGATAGGAAGAGAGAGTGAGTAAGAGAAAGAGAGAGAAACATAAAGAGAGACAGGAACAGACAATAGAGACAGGACACAGACACTGACTCAGAGAGTAAGCGCAGTGTAATGATGGCATAGCGTTATGTGGTCTGCCAACTAAACACAGAGCGAGAGAAAAAGAAGAGAGAGGCGAGGAAAGTGACAGAGAGAGGAAGAGCACTTATTGGAAATGACATGTTCCCAGCTTTTTGCTCCAAGGGTCAAGCATTAGCACACACACACACACACACACACACACACACAAACACACAAACGTACCTGCTCAGCATATCCTGTAGAAGGTGACAGCACTGATATTGCTCTCTCACTGTCACTCACACACTCTGCAACTCTGGCATTCAAAAGCCACAGACATCAAAATACATACACGCATGCACACGCACACACACACACACACACACACACACACACACACACACACACACACACACACATACAGCTAGTCAACAGATGTGTCGCAGAAGCATTCTAGAAGCTCCTAGCGGCCATGTTGGGAAACCACCACATCATTCACACACTTCGTCATGGCATTTTCATGTTCGTCCAGGTCTCACGCAGAATATCACAGACACCACTGATAGGATTTTGACAAAATTTGGGGAAATTATGTATCTCACCACTGTGTTCCAGCAGTTTTTAAAATTGCACTGATCAGCCCAAAGGGCGCGCTCTAATTACAGGTCAAGACAAAGTGAAAAAAGTGGGTTGTTTCTGATTGCCCATTCCTGAACACCTCCATGGCCAGGGGAAGCCTATACTGGATGTGTGTGTGGGTGTGTGTGTGTGTGGGTGTGTGGGTGTGTGTGTGTGTATGTGTCTCATCTAATTCTGAAAAAAGCAAGTTTACTAAATAACTACCATTATCAATCATCCCTATTTAATTTACTGTCTCTTTCTGCAAAGTTTTACAATATTTGCTGCGATGCTGATTGTACTCGGATTCACTCTGCTTAGTATTATTAAATTCATTCTGCTTTTGTTGTTTCATTAATGTGATAAATTAGATCATGGGTTGTTCCTTGGCTTGAGACATTCAGTCTACTGAATATAGTATACCTTGCTGCAGAAGCCACGGCTGCCGTTGCACTGGGCAGCTCTGAGGTGTGTATGTGTGTGTGTGTGTGTGTGTGTGTGTGTGTTACGCCATCCCTTCCCCCTGGAACAACTCCCACAGACCATTGCTGTGAAGAATAGTCATCTTTCCTGGTTGAAGCCTTCAGATGAATAACCGTAAAAGTGCCTTTATTTATTTATTATTTTTTTGGTGGAAGAGCCAGTGTAGATACTGCTGCTGTATAGCTGGTCCAGATCACCAGGAGTGTGAATGCTATACATCACCTGAAAGTATACAAACTCTACAGTCTTAAGCCTTGAATACACACCACAGTACGCATTACAGTGTCCAGATAATGAGAACTGAAAACACCACTCAACTGAAAACTTACAATGGACCTATATGGGTCTTTGCCTGTACAGTGGGCTTCAAATGAGTGTCAAATATTCAAGCTACTACAGTTGTACTTGGGGTGTATGTTGTCACTGAAAAGCAAGTTGATGGCAGGCATAAAGACAGCATACATGTACATATCCAAGAGCAAAGGACAAAGTATTACAGGAGCCAGTCCATTTGAAGGGGATGCTTTCAATTAGTCTTCAATCTAAATGGTCAAACTAGAGAGTGAAACAATATGCAGGCAGGTCTGCTTTATCTTGTAGATTTTGCTCTTAAACAAAACGTATCGCTCCTTCCTGGTGATAACTGTTGTTTGAATTCTATTCTCGATATGCCAGGCCATTTTTACCAATGGGCTACGCCTTAAGATGTCAGATAACCTAATATCTGTTGGGTGATAAAATCAAATACATTTCAAAGGTTAGTTGTTTTCTCAGGTAGGAAAATAAACTCAGATGGCTAATGCATAGAAGACCTTTCCTTCGGCTAGCATTATTCATCACTATGGTGTTTTATTTATCAGCCATGAGAATTCACTTTACAATACTACAACACTCTCCCTCTCTCTCTCTCTTCCTCTCTCCCTCTCTCTCTCTCTCTCTCTCCCTCTCTCGCCCTCTCTCTTTCTCTCTCTCTATCTATCTATCTATCCATCCATCCATCCATCCATCCTCGGATACTCTGAGACCCCATTTACACTTGGCATTACACCTGGGATTGTATCCAGATGCGATTTATCCACATTATATTTACATTTGTTATCAAAATGTATCTTCGGCAGCCAGACAGAAATCCGATTGCGTATTCACATGAATGGGGCGGAGTTTGTTGTTTGTATGGACAGATCCAGAGCCGCCGATTTAAGAGAAGACAAGGTAAGATGAAACTTTATTGATCCCCGTGGGGAAATTAGGTCATTGCAAAGTAATATGAATCAGTGGGGAAAGGGAAATAGAATAGCACACAACTAGAATGTAAAAATAATCAATAAACACTGTAGAAAATAATAAAATAATTGAACCATAGACTATAAATAATTGTAGGATTATGTAAACATATGCTGCCGACAATTACAACACCTTAAGCAAACTGCAAAAGTGGGAAATATGGGAAAGAAATGGATTACTGACATTTGTACGTTTCTCTCAAGAAGAACAGACTATTAAAATGAAAAAATATAAGCTATAGAAAGACATTGTAACAGTGAAAAGTAACACAGTTGCTGCTGCCAAGGCTGGAGAGGACTGCAGGAGGAAAATTGCAAATAATGTAAATGCGTATGTATACTGCTTCTCTCCCTGCACCACTCCGCTCACATGCTCTGATATAGACACATGTACACACACACACACACACACACACACATTCACACATTGAAATACACTCACACATGCACAGCCACACATAGTGAGATGTTAGATGTCAGAGAGACCACAGGCCTCCTCGCTGTTAATTAGCAGAAACTGAAGCTGACAGAAGAGCATGAATAAAACAGAACTCGTCCAATACAGCAGGGTAGCATTATCTAATTCTAGTGGAAACCAGATGGTCTTCATTTCCTCATCCATCACCATTCAGTTGTGAGACAGATCAACTTCCTCTGTCATAGCATGAAACTCTGAACTGTTTGGTATTTTCACCCTGAGAAACTGTGGGTGCTTATCATTTTCTAAATATACCGGCTTCTATTGCTGATCGAAGAGGGACAAGGCGGGGTGAGAGAGAGTCCTAGCAACTGTCATATAATATAGTTTAACACAGTCACATATACACCCCAAAAAAATCATCAGAAAATCAACAGGCCACACTGTTAGTTTGTCAGCATCATTGTTTTCATACCTATCAACAATGTATTTTTAAAAAAACACTGCGTTTAACCTTACAGACTACTACGGTTGGTGTGCGTGTGCGTGTGCGTGTGCGTGTGCGTGTGTGTGTGTGTGTGTGTGTGTGTGTGTGTGTGTTTGTGTGAATGCCTTCACCTTTCACGTGATAAGTTGTCATCAGGTATGGAACAGATGTGAGAGCCATCTGTTTTTGCCCGCAAGGTGAGCCAGAAACAGAGGAAAAGCATGTGTCTTTTCACTTAGGACACTTAGCTCTTTATAAATGTGATTAAACCATGGATGGATGGATGCAGGAAAGAGAGAGGGAGAAGGATGGAGGGCGGGAAAGAGAAGGTATACCAAGTAGAAATTTGTTCTCTGGGACATTATTCCCCTAAACATCTCACACTGTAATAGGAAAACGGTTCTGGTTAGTACAGAGAGCAGTTATTTGCATGTAGAGGAATCATTTATTCATATATATACATACTGTATATCACACTTTTCGGGTGACTGTTTGGCACCTTGTGTTTTTTTACAGCAAAGGGCCATTGACCAGTTTCCCTTTATCTATACACAGGCTTCTTTGCCTCGCTGACCCCACTAGAAATGCAGGGAATACAGCGCAGGGATACATTTTACCATTCTTATTTTTGTTAAATAACAATGTTGAATGTTTAGATGGCATGTAATGTCCTAAATTCCCCCTAGGGATCAATAAAGTGCAATCTTATCTTATCTTAACGGCTGGCATTTGCACTAACTTTTTAGTTTAACCTTTATGTCTGATATGCTTTTATTTAGAAATAAAGAAAGAAATAAAGGTCAGAATAGGAACCAGTTTATTCTCCTTTTTGCCAGCTTGTCGTCCTCACATAGAATTTGAAGCTGCATCAGTATCGCCAATATCCTGCATGCTCTATGTAAAGATGGCTTACTGTAAGCTGAGGATGTAATGGGTGAAACCTATCCATCAGCTATCTGGCATTCATCCATCAGCTACCTGGCAGTCAGTCGACCAGGCAGCTCTACTGATTGTTACAGTATAAACTGAAGCTTGATCCTACAGAGCAACTTTTCAAAGAGCTTAAAGGGCTCAAAGAGAAAACCATGTATTGATGTGCAGCAGGTTGGTAGATGTATGGCTATTCAATATCCTGTACACCGGTATTGGCTGCTATAATTCAGCGGTTGATTAGGAGTCAAAAGGACCAAGCACCGATGCCCGAGTCCTGACCCAGTCTGCTGCACACACTACACACCTAATCTCCATCTACTACAAAGAGAATAGAGAATCACATACAGTATTATGAATTATTACTGACACTACTGCCTCCTCTCCTCTCCCCTTCCCTCCATTCCCATCCTCTCCTCTCCTTTCTAAACTTTTCTCTTTTGCTTCTGTTCTGTTCTGTTCTGTTCTGTTCTGTTCTCTTCTCTTCTCTTCTCTTCTCTTCTCTTCTCTTCTCTTCTCTTCTCTTCTGTTCTGTTCTGTTCTGTTCTGTTCTGTTCTGTTCTCTTCTCTTCTCTTCTCGCTCCATCTCTCCCCTTGTCCTTGCTAACAGCTGTGCACATGAATGGAAACTTGGCTGCACTAAAAACAAGCCTGTCTCTTGAAATGTTGGTGAAACGCATTCTGTCGCCATGCCTGTGGTGATGTTGCCCCCCCTCCCCCCGCCCCCCCTCCCCCCCTCCTCCCCTCCTCCCTCTCCTCCTTCTCTTCTCTGCAGCGCTTGGAGCTCTCGTTAGACAAATGGGTCCAGGATATGTTGTTGATGTTTTTCCCAGATTGCTGTTGTGCGGTTGCAGCGCTCTAAACCGCTCTTCCCCTCCGAGCAGCACGGTCCCTTGTTCACACCAAGCCTTGACACAGAAGAGGAAATGATCACAAGGGGATAATTGGACCCCTGACACTCAGTTTCCTCTGGCTTTACTGTGGAGCAACTCATCTTCCTTCTACTGCTCACTTTAATATCTCCAGCGTCCCTCTACTGTACTTGAGCAATGCCGCAGGGCGATATGTCTTGTGTATTGTCTTCTCTCACTGTTGGCTCGCTTTAATATCACCAGTGTCCCTCTACTGTACTTGAGCAATGCCGCAGGGCGATATATCTTGTGCATATTGTCTTCTCTGTTGGCTCACTTCAATGTTTCTAGTGTCCCTCTACTGTAATTCAGCAATGCCATAGGGTGATATAGCAGTGCAGTACAAACTGGGACATATTAAAATGTACACACAGAAAAAATAAAGGTGCGAAGTGGAATCAAAAATGGTTCTTCTGAGTGATACCATAGAAGAACCATTTCTGGTTCCACAAAGAACCTTTTAATATTATATATTAAAAGGTTCTTACTGTAATTCTGTAATTCTACTGTAATTCTTAGATGTTCTTAAATGTGGAAAATAATCAAACCCCTTCATAGTATATATTGTGCAATTGTAAATGAGGCTATGCAAGGGCAGATAAACAAAAACAAAATGCAGGTGTCTAGGCAAAGGAGAGCAGAAATGGTTTGTCTATGTCCTTTATTTTTCTGTGATGGCCAGACCATCTCTGTTTTTTACACTCTCTACAACGCAGATAGTTTTCCATCTCTCTGGCAGATGAGTAGAATGTGCCAATCTCCCCCGCAGATAACTGAGCAGACTTTAAACAACTTAGGATTTTGGCAAAGAGGTGCAATGTTGGATAGAGAGAAGGGCAGACAGCCTCTGTTTAAAACTCCAGCCGCCTGCCTCTGATCCCTGGATATAAACATCCACCCTCGCTGGCCTAGCCTTCACCTCTGTGTGTGTGTGTGTGTGTGTGTAAGAGAGAGAGAGAGAAATAGAAAGCGAAGCAGGGAGAGACATAAAGAGAAAGAGGGAGAGAGTGAGTGTGTGTTTGTGTGTGTGCATCTATGTGTGTGTGTGTGTGTATGTGTCTGGCACCTTGCCATCCACCTTGCGCGGTACTTGTCAGCCTTTTTTTAGAGGGGCTCTGGGGAGCTTTTGAAAACAGCCAGCGAGCAGTCTCACTGAATCATGTTATTTATGACTCGTTTTTGCAAGTCACTCAAGGCAATGTTTCCTTTTGGTGGAACATTTGCATTTTCTAGCACACAGTAATTAATTGGAATTGTAAACAGACAAAACAGCTCTTGAAAGCACTGACTCAGAAAAAAGTACGGGTAACATCACTGTGGTTTGTATATATCAACCTATAGGAAAAGAGTTTAGTGGGATTCACATGTTGAATGACTGATTGACTGACTGTTTTAATGCTTGGTTTTCAGCGAGGTGGCCATAAAAAAATACTGCGCCTGATTTTATCCAACAGGAGAAATTTAACGAGCATCATCATTTTCTGTCTACAACTGGCTCTTCTACTGTTGAAGGAAGTGAATCACCACAGCTTATTGACTATTTCAGTTTTTTTTACTTTGTGGGAATGTTGCATTCAAGCAGAATCTTTACTGTACAGGGCAGTGCAGTTACTGTATAGGGCAGAATAGTTCCTGTAATTGAAGGTCTATTGATCGCTGGCCATGCTCCGGTGTCAGATAACACTGTCCCTGGTGCACACTTTGAGTCTGACCTCTTCATATATCTGCCATTATGCACATACACACCCAGCCACATGTGCGCACAGGAGCCGATATACCTTGACAGACACTGGAAATACGAGAAGCATATCCAGCGCTTGAGTCTCATGGAGCCGGACCTTCCTACTCATACTCGGTTGCATTGCAGTACTTATCACTTAACGTCCAGTTGATGAGTGACAGCTTTTTTTTTTATATATCTATTTTCCCTGGGAATGTTTGCTGAGTATGCATGGGCTTTTACAGTAATGCTCTGCTTCACACACAAACAATTCAACACACTCTGCCCAGCTTTCTGCTTAGTGAGCAGTTGATGTTAAGTGCCTGAGGCTTCTCAATGGAAGCTTTGAGGAGCAGAGAAGAATGCGTCTTGTCTATTTCCTCCCACCCACATTTTCCAGATCAGGTCTGGGGATTCAAACCGGTGGCCTCATGCTGGCTGTGCTTGTGTTGAAGAATTAGGGAAAAAATGTCCATCCATCAGTGCTGTTGGTAAGTGAAAAAAAAACACAATTCCCATGTCAGACATCAGTTGAGTCAATTTAATTCCCTCTTGGAAACCTAAGGGGTTTGAATCTTGTCGGCTACAATAGACACAATAAAATTACCAAGGGTTTGGTCTGTTTGGCTTATAGGGGTCAATGGGGTATGATATGAGATTTGTCTCTGCGGATAATGAGATGAGTCTAGCTGACTGCGCTAATGATCCACTGTGTTCAAAGATAATTAATTTTGGCTCTTGTGGCGGCTTTTAAAGGGATCAGGATACATTTGTTATTGTTTTGCAAACAGTCGGGGCGTTTCTCAGTAATTGGGTCAAGCCTACTGTATATCAGCAGCTCTCTACACACATTTATGTGTTATGAAGCCCTGGGACTGCACACTTCCCACGCTGTACTGTTGTCTTTCAGCAGCAGAATTGATGATTTTCCATTTGGTGCGAGATTATGAATAGAATATACACTATTAAAATAGAAACAAGAGGTTCTGCTATGATCCAAGCGATGTGAAATCCTTACACCAGTGACTCTTGCGGCATTCTCGACCAAGCTTGATGAGGAAGCAAGAGTATATCTAGCTAGCATTTGTGGATTTAAGTGTCTCTTGGCACTTGGAGAAGAGATGGTGTCCTGTGAGTGTCATAATTAACGAAGTGCATGATATACCTCACAGACCTCTCTCATCACCACCAGAACATGACCAGCATGTAAATGACCGCGGCTGACATCCCAGCTCATGCACTGCTACAGAGTCAATCAACTGGTGGTCAGATGACTTGAACCCGCTAAGGCACAGCTGTGCTTATGTATGCTGGAGGTCAAACAGTGAACATGTGTCTGAATTATAAAAGAATATAGGATGATCAAAGATATGCATAATGGTCTCTCATGTAGGAACTCACTGGAGTTTTTACTACTGCATATATTACAGCTTCATATGCTCATATAGTTTTACAGTTCGTAAATTTAAAGTCACATTGAAATGAAAAGTGACTTTTCCACTTCCACCATACACCTATTTGACAATTTATGCCCCCCAAAAAAGACAAAACTTGTATTTCATTGTATTTTTACATTAAAAATCTCATTACTATTACTTACTGGAAATCGGAAAATCTTTAGTGGTGACTTCAGCGAGTACCAGGAGGCGACATAAAAAAATCCAAGCAATACAGATTTTTGAACTATAATTTTATTTCTGATATCCCATTGGTTTACACATTTGAATGATCTCTCCCTGCGTTATGTCCTGCCCAAATATCTTGTTTCAACAGAAAATACAAGCAAGATACTCTCAAAATGTGGTTTCATTTTGACTTTAAGCCTGTTGTTAATGTGAAAGCCTGTTTTGTTTATCTACTGTAGCCTTCTGGTATTGTCAAGCAGTAAGTTGTATAGCCTTTGACATCACTTCATAGCGTTGGTGTCATGCCTTTATGTTTCTATTTATGATAGAACACAGCGTGAAAGCAACTAGTAAACCAAGGTTATGATGTTTATAGTCCAGACTTTTGTGCTGTCTCTGCCAGCAGGTCCTCCAGAGGTCCATGAGCCCCCTGGGACTTGGCGGCAGTAGGAAACAGAAGCACTTTCTCACCCCCTCTCATCAATAATGGATCTTGGACTGTTTTTTCACGAGGATCCAACAGAGTAATTTTGCACCCAGAGGGGTTGTTTGGGTGATGAGCTCATGACACTGTATTTTCTTTTCTATAATTGGTTTCCAATACAACTTGTGGGACATGAGCCAAAAACAAATTTTGGCATGCTGATTCTTTCAGAAGGTAGATACAAAGCCGCCAAGGCTCAACTGATAGGGGTTTTTCAGGACCCATTCCAATACTGAACTTTAACTGAAGCTGCCGGTAGTCAATATTTTGTGCAGATATTCAAGGTCTTTAAAATTGACCATTTTTATGACAAAAATGTTAAAACAAAATGACACATATTCAGTTTTTCCCCTGAGCATGTTATTTTTGGCAGGGTGGAAAAGCCTCTGAAAAAACATTTAGACCATGGGACACAAAAACTCTAACCCTAACCCTGACCCTAAAACCCAGGGTGATAATAATGATAACAACAACAACAACAACAGCAACAACAATAACAACAACAAAATATTAAAATAATAATTACAACATTCATTCATGCTTGTGTAGAATCCGATCAAAATGTAGCATTAGAAACTATTCAGGTTCCGGGCTTCCCATAGACAGTGTTATACAATGAATATGCAATAAATTAATTGAGCAAATGAAGCATCGCGTTAGTTCATGCAGGACACGAAAGTCATACGCCCCAGCTGTAATCAGCTGACAGCCTGCTGATTGAATCAGCGTTTCTAATCAGTCATACACCAATCACAGCCCATTCTCACATCAAGGCGGTCCATTTAAACATGACTCCCTTCTCACTGATCCTTGCTACACCAATGCTGCCTCGTTCAACACTGCTGCTGCTGGCAAAGCTTTGCCTCCACCACCCCAGCCTCCACCTTTCTAGTTAAGAGTCTTAACATGGCTCAAAGGTTAAAATTCAATGTATAATTCAATGGTTAATGTATTAATGTATTGCTTTGGGCCCACTCTTGTACACCCTGGGGGGTTTTCTGCATCGTGCTCCCTGTTTTGGCTTAACATGCTGCTAGGCTAATCCAGGGAGCATCTAAAGAGCGGAGCCATCAGCACCAAGCATAACTGTATTTCCATTTGTTGCAATAAATGGTTAAATCTATGACGAAAGTGTTCCTGACTGAATTATACAGTGAATAGTTAACAAACTGCATCATATCCCATCATATCGATCATATCAGATGTGGACAACATTAACTTGCCGATATCCAATTTCTAATATTTTTAATGGCATTGTGTCATGTCAGCAAAAGCCACAGTTAGTTTTCCTCAGAGATATGTTGGATCAAGGTCTCTTCATTGACCGCTAACTAGATACATACTCTATGGACAGTAAGCAGATGGATTCAACCAAGTTGGTGGTTTAGTACCAGCTGTGAGCTTCTCTCCTTCACATCTGCATTGCCCTTACAGATCAGGGTGACCCTTACTCCCTTCTCAACCATCTGGACACAATCGCATAGGCAATGTTATGGCTAAAAATAAGAACAAAGCTAAAAACAGTCTTTCAGCAATTTGCCATGTTGCTGGGTTCTCTCAATCCGGCCCTGGTACGTTAGTGAACGCTTTCAGCTGGGGCCTTGTGTTGAGCGAAAGAAACTTCACTCACTCAGGTTAACAAACTATGTGATGCAATCTATGGGTGCCTCATCTACATGTTTATTGACAACTATGTACTGTATGCTAAAGAGCTAGCTGTAAATTATGTTTATCGCTTGTATGTGACGTGAACCTTGCAACCACAATCCCCTTGAGGTTTTTACGATACACTGGCATTACCAGCATGTTCCGTCACTTTTCATTCAGCAACCAAGCCTCTGGGCTGGCGAATACAAATTGGCAACGTCCATGAAGGATGTCTGAATTGCTGTGGACACCAATCTGCATAGCTGTGATCCTGAACTTCATAGCTTCACTGTTGTGGTCCTCTATGAGAGCAATCATCAGCAAAACAACAATGAAAATAGGGTTCTTCTTGACTGGGGAAATTTTCTTGGCGACTAACAGAGCTAACTGATAATTCAAGCTTTTGCCGAAGAAAGGCTAAAACATAATTTCCTCGAACAAAAGCCTTCAGAGCTGACTTCTGTACGTTTTTTAAGGATTTGTTGATGTCCATTTCAGACAAAACTGATTCCAAATCTAGCGTCAAGAGTCAATCAGTACCACTGATTGGCTGCTCATATTCTGAGCAAAGCTGAAACCCAATCCAGTGGCTCGGGGCCAGACGGATCTCGTGCACAGTGTAATTTTGCACAAAGAGAGGAGAAGGATGACTACACCTCTTATCAACACCAAGGCAGGACAATGACAAATCTATTCTGCAAAGAGAGACCTGCACTCACTTACTCTTTCACTATATCTCTCTTTCTCGTTCTCTCTCTCATTCTCTCTGTCTCCCTCTCTCCCCTCTCCCTCCCTCTCTCTCTTTTCCTTTCTTCTTCTCATTCCCCCCTCATGTCCTTTATATGAAAGCTTGAACATGTGAGGTCATGCAGTATATGAACACCTTGTACATGTTTGTGTTGAATTCCCCTGTCCTCTCCTCTATATCATTTTATGATCTGCTGAGCTGTGCATTAAATCAGAACGGTGTCAGCCAGAGCAGCTGAGGGGGGCCAAGGTTGGGGCACTTTGGCCTTGTTTTACAGTAGTGTTGGTGAATAGAAAATAAGCCTTGGAAATCAATGCTGTTTTCTGTTTGTTTTTTTTTTCTTGCAGTCTCAGCAGAAGTGCATCGTGATCTTTGCCTTGGTGTGCTGCTTTGCTGTTCTGGTGGCGTTGATTTTTTCAGCTGTGGACCTCTGGGGCGAAGACGAGGACGGGATCACAGAGGAAAACTGTAGCAAGAACTGCAGGTGAGCAGGTGAACCACACACACACTTCATTATGCCATCTTAGGTGTTATAAAAGTAACACAAGACATGGTGCAAATAAGCGTTTAAAATTGGCACCTAAACCCATCACACATTGGTGTGTCCTATTTTCAACACATCCACTTGTGTCTGTATGTTGACAACACAACTTGTTCTTTCAACACATCCTGTGCGTGCAAATGTGCATGCTGATGTGTGTAAGGAATAACTGTGTTTAATTTATTTAAAGGTGCTATGCGTAGTATTTTTAACCACTAATAAATCATTGTCAAATTCATGGTGATACCTCAGTATAATTACTGTAAACAGTTGAGACTATGGTTGAGATGGCATAAGAAAGAGGCTACCATCAGCCTCTTTCTTATGCCAGTGGTATTGACAGTGCTAGTGTTTCTCAAAATTAAGACCACATTTCCCATAAACCCTGTTTGTTGTCACAAAGAGGATGTTGCTACTTGTCCCCCCGCTCCCTCCCTGGCATCACTCCGCATGCATTTGTTTTCTCTTTGACTTTACTGAAGAGGATGAACATGTTGGAAGGGATTTTTCTATCATCCATTCTGCCATTGCAAGAAACTCTGAAAGCTTTAGCTCTGTTTGTGCTGGATGAACAGCAGCCCCTTTCCTGTTTTGTGCCGTAAAGCAATCTCCCTTTATGCAATGAAGCAATCCAGCATATTCCTCTCAAAATCCGACCCGGTGCACTATGCAAAATGCAGTGAAGAGGCTGGTAGAGGCTGCCAATCTTCTCAGTGATTGTTTCATAATTATAGTAATTACACTAATGTCTCAAAATTAATGTGGTGATGATTTATTGATGTGAACATGCCACACTTAGCACCATTAACAAGTCTGTATTCCATCACAATTACATTAGTGCTGATGTAGATTTGAATTTGAGCTATATTACGCTGCCATTTCCTCCCCCAAAGTCCCTGAAATGATAGGTGGGCTCATTAAAATTCTGAAAGTTGCCTAAAACCAGATTTTACAAAGTCTCCCACAAAATCAGTTTAGGTTTTCTAAAAAAGTATCCCCAGACAGAAAGTTTGAAAACCACTGCAGTATGTCGTGGGGGTCCAGTGAAATAAGCTTATCAGCACATTTGCTTGGCTGATGCAGCAAGCTTGCTTTCCTATTCTTCTCTCCTGGATACCCTCCATTAGATTTTTATCATTGAATTTACCATTCAGCCTTGAGTTTCTTCTTTCCAGGATCCTTACCTCTTTCTTTCTTTTTATGCCTATGTCCATCCATGAGGCTACCCTCTCCTTCTCCTTCACCAAATCAGCCATTTAACAACCATGCCAAGAAAGCTATCCCTCTGTTCTGAAGGCTGAAAATGTAATTCCAACTTGTACTGAAATTGATTCCTCGCCTCTCCTCCGAAGGACCCTAAGGCTCTGGAGGGTGAGAAAGGCGGGGAGTAGCATGATGAGAGATAAATAGGGAGAGAGGAAGGGGTGATGGGGAGTGGGGGTAAACCAGATGGAGGGAGAGATACAGAAAGAAGGAGTGTGAATGGAAGGAAGATATTTGAAGGTAGATTTGGGGGTGAAATGAGTGAAAAGAGAGAGATTAATAGATTCATCAGCTGTTATTGGCTTGCTATCTATGGCAAGGGCCCTGGTCATTTCAAGACTTTACATGTGTTCCTGTTTTTAAAGACTATCTTTTGGCTGGAATTTATATGAAAGTGGAAAGAGACAGGAAAGACTGGGAGAGAGGGGGATGACATGCAACAAACAAAAGTCCTGGGCCAGATTGAGCCACCAGGACGCCCCAGACTTTACAACTTTTCAATCAAATTTCAGATATGTGTGCAATTAGAAATCCAAGTGTACACTGTTACTTAATCTTAAAGTGAAAAAGTAGTAAGCTCATCTGAAAGACCTATGAGGTGCAGAAGTATAGTATGATATAATTTATATTATGATAAAAAAAAAAAAAAGTACAGTAGTTCGTTCAAAGCAAACTTCAGTGCAAAATAGGAAAAAGTCATGATAAATTACTTTTAGTTAGGGACATTTATAATGCGGTGCACTGAAACTCATAGCTGTAGTTTATCACGGGAAATGCATGCACAGCCTTATTCAGTCACAGTCATTTTTTTAAATCAAGTGTGATCACAATTTGAAAAATTATCACGTGATCAAGTTGAAGATGAAATACAAGTACATTTTTACTGAGTAATTGAAGTAGATTGATCAGCTACCTTGCCTATGCAGCCATTCCTCTCCTCTCCCTCAGAAAGAAAATCTTCCTGCGCCTTTTAGCTGCCCAAATGATGACTCAGCAGCTTTTTGTTTGCGATTTTGTAATTTAGAAATGTCACACACAGTTGGTTATTTTATTATGTAGATTTCCCTTTAATCTGTTTTTGCCTAGAGAATGAATCATCTAGAGTTGTAGCTAATAAGGAGTGGAAAAGAGGGCAGGCCCTCAGCTGGGCTGCTGACATCATGCCCTCATCTTACTGCATGGAAAAAAAATCATTTTCTTCCACTGATGCAGACTGTTGTTTAATTTATTTTTAGTAAAATCCAAAACAAAATTAATTAGATTTATATTTTCCCTTCTGATGATGAAAAACTGCAATGTAACATCACTCAACTCGCCTTTATTTGCTTTTCAACTACTCGTTTTGCTATTGCTGGCATTTCATTATGTGGCAGTATTGCGTAATACTATGTTGTAGGAACAAATTGGGAGCAATTTAGCGCCTGTCATCTGATGTTATCTAAATGCCAGTCTGATGGATACCTCGTGTACATGTCTAATTGCCCGGTGTCAGACGGCTGATAAGCAGGTTAGTATTGATCCACAGTTGTGTCATGGAAGGGCAGAAACCAAATAGCCATGCTTGGAGAACTAGACCTGCCATGGCCCCAAAATCTGCAGTCTAACAGTTGGCTGCTTCAGGATACAAAATTGCCTAGAAAACAGTTTTGAATTTTTGTATGTTGAAAATACTAGGATGTTTCCAACAGTTTTTCATGTTTGATTTACTAGATGTCAGAAAAATAGTTTGTAATGGTGTGAATGTGGTGGTAAAATTAGCCAGCCACGGAAAGCGGCAATGCAACACTCCAGTATGGTTTAGTATGTTGAGATGATAACATGTTGACAGTTTTCATATATTGTATGCTACATGATGCAATACAGTTAATATTGGTAGCACTTATTGTCAGGATTGTGGGAATTCCGGTTGTCTACTACACCCAAAGCATTCTCAGTCAGTTTTGTAATGTGGTCAACTGCTGATATTACATTTTAAAATATTCTACTACTGTATGTAATGAATGAAGTACTACTACTACAAACATTTGTATGAACAGAGAGGATCATCTCACAGAGCGACAAGATTACAGATTTTTATTTGATTGAAATTTGCATCCTGAGTGCAGCTCATATAAGAAGGATAATGCCACCTTCTTGCCATAAAGACAGTATTTTGGTTGTACCTGATGAAACATATGACTCAGTATCTATCTTCTAAATCGATAGCATGCAGGGAAAACAATAGGAACAGCCACTGTGATATCCACATTAATCCCCACTGCCACTATAAACCCAGAGGACGGGCCATGCTCATGACAGGATATCAGATGTTGAAGCTGCCCCTGTCACACTGCTATTCTCAACATGATCCCATGCTATTACTCAAAGTGCCACAGTAGGCCCATATCATAAGAATTTGCATAGAATATACATTATTACTTATATTATCCAAACATACTGCAGTGATTTCTTATTATGTTGTTTGCATGTCAGTTTGTATTTACAGTATGTATTCGGTATCTTACAAGGGTGTTTGTTGAGCCCCATTAATATTCATATAGACCTAAGTCATCGGTAATAGGTGTCATAGGTGAGCTATGGAAACATTTCTAAATATTTCTGGCAAGGTTATTAGAGTTATGGACTTTTGTTAGTATTTATTTTTATAGGGAGGAACAATAAAAATGTAATTGTTATTCGCATTTCACATTTTTCTCCTTTTGTTCCATCCCTATGACTGGGACTATTTTTGTTAATTCCTCATTGATCTTTCTGTTTAATGACCTTTGTCATTGTCCTTTTTTTTCTTGGTTGTGACACACTTTGTAATTTTATTTTGAAAAGTGCTATATAAATAAAGAATATTATATTAATATTATAATAATATAATATAGATTATTATTCATTATTGTCAGTTGAAAATGAAAAGAACATTATTTAACATTTACATTCTTTTTATAGTATAATGGTGTGCTATCGGCATTTTATCAAAGCAATAAATCATGTTGTACAACAACACTTCTTAACTTCTAAAACCTCTAAAGCCTCTCATAACTTATTGCTTAATCGACTCACTCTTAAAATGTAAACACTAAGCTTTTGTCTATCAACTTTAGTAGTATTACTATTGGTGGGATATTCTACATGAGTGGCTTTTTGAAGCATGGAAATTTTCGTCAGCACTGAGTGCTGTAATGCTGTGAGATGTTTTTTTTTTTTTTTTTGGAATACATGTAAGCTTATAGGATGGAGCGCCCATCGTTCTTAAGAAAAAAAGTTGAGTAATCCAACTGTGCTTGTCTACCAGAGTTAAGGTGAGAATCCATTATCATTCAGAAGGTGAGGGAAGTTTAGTTTTACATTCAGAGACACACTCTCTCACGCACACACACACACTCACGCGCACACATACAGTTTACACCACTTAGGTATCAAGTGCTGAGGCTGAATCACACCCATGAGTGCACAGATGGGTTACAAAGGAGAGGGCCAATGGACGCCACAGACTGAATCAATCGATGAATTCCCTGCAGGCAGAAACAAATGCTCTCCCTCATTTCTCCAACTTTAATACCAAGGCTTGTCTGGCTGTTCAAACTACTCAAAATCACCATTCATCACCCCCCCACTGCCATTAGAATGGACTGAGAGGATTTGGTATTGAGTAAGATTACCTCACTCCTTTCTTTCCTCTCTCATCCACCTCCTCCTGCTCCGTCTTCTGTTTTCCATCTATCCTCATTTTTTCCTTATTGTGTAGTGTTTATGTTCTGCACTGTCACACTGTAGCTATCTGTCCCAGTTTTCAGTTGTCTTTTGCAGCTTACTTTTCACAGTAAAGTGAGATACACTACACTGTGTGATGAATGTTAATCTTCTTCGTAATTTCATCACATCCCTCTATATTGGTTACCTTCTCTCTACTCTCGCTGTTCTTCTCCTTTTACTTACTCTCTGTGTTCACTCCTCAGACTGTGTGACTCCTCAGACATGTGCAAACTGTATTTTTCCCAAATAGTGCTTCACTAGTCCATTGATTACCATTTCCATGAGGAGAAATCAGTATGTATCATCACAGAGGGTGTAAGTCCTACAGTTTGACCCCTGGCCAGTTTCCAAAACCTGACTGAGCTTTACCTTAGCCAACAATACATATTCAAGCTGTGTGCTGGCAACTGGTGTCTCGACACTATGCCAGTACATTATCACCTGCAGTGCCCACTGATGTGCCCTTGAGCGAAGCACTTACTCAACCCCCAGCTGTCACACTTTGGATGACCCTGCGCTCTGATCAGAACAAGTGCTAAGATCATTTTGATATTACCGAGCAGCAAACTGCTAGCCAGGGAGTCCACTCTAACTTTCACACTGTTATATGCAGTCAGATTTCAGCCAGACTTCAGACTTCCGTCAAATCAAAACTATGAAAAAAAGAAAATTCTGCAATGGTTAATCAGATGAATCAGATGAGACAAATCAGATTCAGAAAAGATAATTCACCTGGAATGTTGTTGGCATGAACACAACATGACTGATTTTCCCTCTACATTTCCATGAAATAGCAACTCAATTATATTTATTTTTCAAGAAATGTGAAAGGTTTGTTTTCCCTATCTTGAAAAGTTGAAAATAAATCAGAATTTTTTTTAACAGGATTTATACTCATGTCAACCATGCAATATATGACATTTCTGTGTGAACAACAAGCAAATTAATTGCACATCCATCCATGATGACATCCTGTCCATGTGTACAGTGTAAAGGAACAGTAACATTAATGGGTGTGTGAGTGTTGTGCTGGGTAGATTAAAGCTCACACAAATAACGTCATGTTTTACAAGACTGCTCAGGGTATAAAATTGTGGTATAAAGAGATAATTTGGTGTCACCTAATGTTTTTACATCCCACTGCTACCTTGCACACTTGATGATGTATCAAGAAATCTTTCACCCTACTTAGTGGTTAACGCAGCGCAGAGCACTCGTCACATATGGGCGACTTTAATGCCATGCTCGACTCATTGAGCCACAGAACCAAACTGCAGTATATTTACTGTAACATACAGTATCTTATCCTCTCATGAATTTGTGTAAAGTCTTGAGCAGGACTGACTCTGCTGGTTTCTGTGACAGCATTTTATCCAGAGACTTAATCAGCCACAGCCTATAGCCTAGGAATTTCTATCAACACTGTTCACCATGGCTGAGCACTTGACTTGTGAAACCCTCCCTCTCTCCCTTTATCTGTCTGTCTTAGTGCAAGTGGCATGAATCGATGACCAGGCCAGATAGACAGAATGTGGTGAGCATTGGAGCTTGATAATAGCCTGGCTGCGCGTGTGCCTGCAGCTGTGGGGTTGCCACAGCCAATTCAATATGTTGACTCCACTCCTAATCCCCCTGTCATTCCCAGACATCCTGTTGAGCGAGAATGGGACTTGGATATACAGTACAAGGGATAGCTGAGAGTCATGTTCAGTCACATAGCTTGACTGTGTACCTTGACAGAAAACGCAAAGACAGTTTCAAACGTTAAAATAGCCACAAAACAACCTCCACTGAAAGCATTTCCCTTCAGCTTGGTGATACACCGTTATGATAGAGAGAAAAAAACTGAGTGCACTGAAGCGTTAACAGATCCACTCAAGCATACAGACCCTTCATTGCTTCGTGCCATCTGTGGAAATTGAGATACAGTACACTGGTAATGTCTCTGTATATTTGTCACTGTATGCTGTTTGCTGCAACTATATTCCCTCAGACTGTTGATGGCTGCATCAAAAATGAGATAGTCTAGGGAGTAGTGTGTATGAGGAAAGCAGCATGAATATACTAAAAATGAGTTAGTTTTTCCTTCCCAGGTGCGAATGAATCTCTGCACTGTTGACCGGCCTGCACATAAACCTTCAATCTTCCTCATCCCTGCCAAAGGCAAAGCAGCAACCTGCAGGAGATTTAATGATGCTTGATCGAATGCAAGAGCATGTAATGTCCAGAAACCTTGATTTCCTCTCATTAAGCTAACGATCCAGGGAAATGGGAAGATAGGTGCGGAGAACTGATGTGTCATGGAGCAATCTTAGGTGAAAAAAGACGAAATATAACCTAATTTCACTGGCACTGTGCCATGTGCATTTACCCGAGCTCATAATAATTCTGTCTTCTAATACAAACACACATAATTGCTTTGTGAAAGAACCTCACATTAATTTCCTCTACAGCTTTCCATTAACAGGCCTCTGTGGCTTAGTCTAATGACATTTTTCCGCTTTTCACAGTCTTTTTTCAATTACAGGTCCCAGATGATTTTTTCCCCTCCATCTTCTTTATGCAACTTAAAGACTTTCTTGCTTCTTTGCTTGTTTCCAATTTTGTCTCTGCTTGTTTCCACAGGGTAGTGCTTGTGGAGAACATCCCGGAAGATGTCTCCTTTCTAGACAATGGTACAGCGCACCTCCCTCTCTCGGTGGGGCTCCACAACCTACTGGACCGAGCCGCCCGGGCAGTAGAGATCGTCTCCCCGCTGTGGCTCCTCAACTCCTCTGATTATGAATCCAGCTTCCAGCCTGCTGCCAGACAGGTAAGACTAGAGCGAGCCAACAGGGACTTGGCTCTGCAAAAGATGTGGCTTTTTTTTTTAACATTTTCTCTCTCTGTCTGAATAAGTCTCAAAATAATCTGTGTTAAGTGTGTGAGAAGAGCTGTTTCAATGTCTTCACACAATAAGCAATTATATCCTGAACCAGTCAAATCCATCTCTCTCATATCATCATATCAGGAAAGATCATTCGACAGGGGGATGGTTTTCTCATTTGGCCAAATCAGACTTTAAGTCAAGGTAAACCCATGGTGAACTGATACTGTCAGTTGCCAAAACAGAGTGGAACAGAGACAATGATCTCCAGAGTAAGAAATCAATAACTCTCCTTTTCAGCCATTTCCTTGTTGGTAAAATACCAGTCTAGACTGTTTTCAGTGTTCTTGAAGTGAGTTATCTCTTGTAGATTTGAATTGGATGTCTGTTTTTGACATTTGGCCAGGAGGTTAGGCCAGGCCATATGCACACACACACACACACACACACACACACACACACACACACAGGATCATTTTAAAGAGTAGGATGTGTCAGGGCTAATGAAAGCCCCGGGCTGTGGATTGGGGAGTAATAGCTGCCTCAGGGGCGTCAGGGCAGAGAACAACTAATGGCCTGAGCCTGCAGCAATCTCTTCCCAAACAACTGCCAAAAACTGAGACCATGGAGACTGGACCAGAAAATTTAATATAAAGGCAAAGTTACAAATGTGTGGGGGTAGGGGTGGAGATGGACAGTCATGTGCGGATATTTTGGGAACCCATGCTGAGCAGAATGGCTGTCATTCTGCATTCTGCATTCTACAGCACATTCAAATGTCCTATGTCACCCAAAAGGTTCAGCTGTAGCCAACTTTTCCTCACCTACAAATGAGGAACCAAAGTCAGCCATGGTCAACGTCAGCTACCTTGTCTCAAATCAGAGAAAATGAAGCCAGTGAGTGGTTGCTCGAGTTGTCTGCAAAGTGATATGCAAAACAAAGAGCTTATAATTCCCCCCTGCATGTCACTGCTACACCTTGTGTAGCAGGTTGCTTAAATTGGCCAAAGGACAAACTGAGTGAGTGGTGATGTAATTGTTTGTTATCTGCACATTAGCTTGCTGAAGGCAACAAGGGAAAACAGACTTTACAGGGTATATAGTTTCTTTTCACTTTCGTTCAGGCTCCCTTGACTCATCTCAAATCTGCAGGCAACCTCGCTATCAATCACACTGATTAAAAAGCCTTCTCTTGGAGAAATTCCAGTTTAGCTTAGGAACCTGTGTATGGCACAACACAGGGAAGATGTGACATTTTCATCAAACCACTTTAGTTTAAAAAAACAAATAATGGTTATTGTATAAAAGTTCAATATGTTTTGAAACAACAAACTTGGTTCCCAATGTCAACAGTGTCTCCTTTGGCAGGTTTGGTGTAAAGTGATATACACTGAATGTACAAAATATTAGGGACATCGTCCTGGTATTGAGTTGCAGCCCATTTTGCACAATCCACATCTCAGTTGTCTCAAAGCTTAAAAATCCTCCTCTGTTTCTCTTCATCTACATCTCCTCCTTTATGATTGGTATAGTAGTAGTAATAAGGGATAATGGCTTTTACCTGGATTCACCTCATCAGTGTGCTTCATGAAAAGTAAGTAAGTGTTTAATAATTTGTACATTCAGTGTACTTGTAGGTTGTAGGATCTCAGGAAAACCCATAGAAACTGGAAAATAGTCTTTGGATCACTTTGGATTAGGTGAAGGGTACTATTTTACTTATTTTAAAAACGTAACTCCAAATTAGGCATTTTTGTTTTTCTGTCCTGAACTGAGTACATTTCATCAACATGGGACCTCAAAAATAGTATTAGGATTAAATAATGAATCCTCCTAGGGAACTTTTTTTTTTTTTGCTCCCCTTGACACAAGGGCTAAACCTTGGTCTTGCGGTTTTTGGACGCTCTGTTACCAAAAGGCCACTCTAATCATCTGTGACATTTTCATATGAATAAATGTCCATTATCCTCCTCCCTACCGCTGATATACTGTATAACACAATTGTGATTCAGCCTATACCCAGTTCATAAAAGCTTTTAAATTTGCTGTTCTAAACACCCCGTGTTAGGTAGGTCTTTCCTGCGTTTTACATTTCCAGCATCAGCAACAGCGGTTTGTTTGGAATAAATGGAAGAAGTGTGTAGTTAGCATGAGCAGCGAGAGCCAACATGGCTGAACAGACAAAGAAAAGAGCACCACCTACAGAAACTCAAACTTCGTCGACAAGAAATCCAAGGAAAAAGACACACCTGGAAGAAGTGCAGAAACACCACAGCAATGACCGCTGATCACCACTTTTGAAAAGCAGTTTGGATATACAGTGTGTGATTTTCATGTGACAGCAGTGGTTTGCCTTTAAGGATCTGCTCTGATGTGTTTCCCCCATGCAGGGCAGAGCTCTGCTGTCCAGGCTCCAGGGGCTGAAGGCTAAAGGAATCCAGCTGAAGATCTCCAGCGGGATGATCGACTCGCCCGAGCTCAGGATGCTCGACAGACACAGTCAGCTCTCACTCTCACTGTATCATATGTTCTGTGTGTGTGTGTGTGTGTGTGTGTGTGTGTGTGTGTGTGTGTTCAGCCATGCAGCAGCTTGTTTTTGTCTCTGTTTTGTCTGTGTACTCTCCCTCTGTCTTTCTGCATTTCCCTTTCTTGTTGATCTTGTTTCTGTCTATCTCTTGATCTCTCGTATTCCATGTAACTCTCTCTCTCTCTCTCTCTCTCTCTCTCTCTCTCTCTCTCTCTTATTCTTTCTCCATCTGTCTCTCTCTTTCTGTCTTTCTCTCTTTGTTGCTGTCTTTCTATATCTAAATTTTTCTCTTAATCTTTCTTGCTGCCTCTCTCTCTCTCTCTCTCTCTCTTTCTCTCTCTCTTCTAGGTGCTGAGGTCCACTATGTGAACATGACAGCGCTGACCAGAGGCCACCTCCACTCCTCCTTCTGGGTAGTTGATAGGAAACACCTCTACTTCGGCAGTGCCAGCATGGACTGGAGGTCCCTGGCCACGGTATCTACAACACACACACACACACACACACACACACACACACAGAAACACACACATGCATACTCACACACGTACGTCACACAGACACACACATACCAAGTTTGGGGCTGTATGGAGATATATTTCTGTTCAAACACCACCATCCTAAACTCAGTTCTGTAAATCCAGAGATAGTAAATTCTGCAAATACAATCTTCATGTTACGAGTTCTCATTTTACATTTAAGTTTACAGATTTACATATTATTGGATCACGTATTAACTTTTGTTACATTACAGTTTGCATCCCCCGCCCCCCGAGATTCGTACAAAGACAATGTTCTTTTGGTTTGGACCTGAAAGTGTTGCATTTTATTTTCAGTTCCAATCTTAGTTTTTAAGCTGACGTTCCTGAGTACTACACTAGGCAGTAAATGGTGCAATAGCACCAAGATTGAATAGTGAAGATTGAAGAGTATCATCCAAAATCACAATTAGAATCCCATTTCTGGTTTTCACAGAACGGAGCTTGTGTTTGCAAATCATGATGTCACGGTTGAGACATTTCAAAGTGTTCAGTTGATGTACAATTGGTGTAGACATGCATACACACCACACACACACACACACACACACACACACACACCTATCCACATGGTATGGTGCCTATCCAAACACATTTGCACACACAGGATGAGAGTCTATCTTTGCAGATGCATGTTAGACTTCACTGTCTGGCGGCTCACTGAAGTCCTCTTCCTCAAAAAGGGGGGAGGTGAGGGGATCGAAGGGCGGGGGGCAAGCAAGCTGGGGGTGGCTTCCAAAAATAGAAAGTGGCCATTCTTTCATCTCCTTCTTCAAAGTTGAGTATCTTGGATAGTTCATTAAATTGCAGACCCATTTGTTATCCGGCCCTATCTATCTTTAGACACCCACAGATACAGAGGGCCTTGATTTCTGGTGATGGATTGCAACTGAATTGCAACCAGGGCTCAAGGTGACAGGGGGGATTATTCACTGCCCCAAACCAGAACGTATTTGTACATATTAATTTGAGGTATATTCACATAGATTCTTAATGAATTTAACTTATATATGTATACATTTAACAACCCAATACTAACGATCATTACAGCTGTTCTTGATGTACCTTGCATTTCTTTCCCATTTTGTTGGTGATGGATTTTTCTTATTCCCGCGGACAACTGCCCAAACAGAGGGCATGATGTCACGTCAAGATATTTCCAGCACAGCTACAATGGAGTCTAATAGAAAATGTTTCAGCTGTTTAAAACATTGTCCCTCAGACAATGTCAGTGTCAGTCCCTCAGAAAAAACAACGGCTAGATTCACCATTTTGCACCGACGTTCAACAATCATACAGGGAGAAATCCATTGTAGAAGAGGAAGAGAGACCAATTTCTCCACTGACAGTAGCCTCAATAGACCAGAATGCAATGCAGCCACAAGACATGCTGTGTTTGGGTCACAAAAACTCGCTCTAACTATGCTATCACAAGTTGAGGAAAGTGGGAACACCAAAAAAGTAAATTACACTTCACAAAATAACTCCTGGAATGCACTGAACAGCATAGATTAATGATATAAAACAGTGTAACAGTATCAGAGAATCAGTGGATTTTTCCTTGAAGTTTATAGTGTAGCTTAAGTTTGTATGCCTTTTCCAGAGCCTCACCATCCTAAATAAGAAATACTTTTTAATAAAGTAGAATTTCTTTTATATGGGTGAACAAAACTACACTCTCACTACCTCTCTCCAGAGACCAATGTGTTCTGGAGGTCTGGCTTTACCCAGTGTCCTTTATTATTATTGGCCATGTAATATTCATTGGCTACAGCACAAGTTGTACCCTTGAGTGTACATACTTTACTCATAAACGTTTGTGGAGTGTAGGCCTATATGTAGTCTATTGTGGAGCGTATACTGTATGGAGATATTGTTTTAATGGAGATGAAGATGCATATAAAACAGCTCATCCCAAATAAGACCTTAGTAACTGGAATTCCAGCTGTTATCTGGAATACGCTCAAAAGTTAATGGAGAGAGCGAGCCTGTGGGGCAAGAGAGGCAAAGGTTTCTGGGAAGGTACAAGCTGAGACAATCTGAAGCTGAGGAGTGTGTCTTTGAAATGAAAATTAAGGCGAGAGAAAAGAGGGGAAAAAAAGAGAAAGAAAAAAGAACAACTGTAGTGTCTTCATTCCCTGCTGTGAGAGGCTGCCATGACGATGGGTGAAGGCCTGTAATTGGATGAGCCTGTGGCTTGGCCGGGGACAGGAGACTGTGTGTGTGTGTGTGTGTGTGTGTGTGTGTGTGTGTGTATGTGTGTGTGCACGCACATAAAAGTGTATAGAGTAAAGAAAAAGAAAGGCGAGAGAGAAAAAAAGACAGGTTAAGACTACTTGGAGGGGAGTAAATGGAAAGGAAAGGAAAGGAAAAGAAAAGAGTTGATGTACAATGTTTCTGCGGCAATGATGATGATGAAAGTAATGATGATGATGATGATGATAATGAAGATCGTGGCAGTGATGCTAATGATGCTGTGTGTTGATTCCCCAGAGGAAGGAGCTGGGTGTGTTGGTGTACGACTGCAGCTGTCTGGCGTTGGACCTGCACAGAGTGTTCAGCCTCTACTGGGGGCTTCAGTACAAAGACTTCATCCCCTCCTTCTGGTCCAAGCGCCTGTTCGCTCTGTTCAACAGGGACGAGCCGCTGGAACTGACGCTCAACAGCACCAAGGCTCAGGCCTACGTCTCTGTAAGTGACAGCAGTTATAGCATTGAACTTGAATGGATAGAACGGCCATTCATTCAAGTCAATGTTTATGTGAACCGTTGGGCTATCTTCTATATAAACTGACTGAGGAGAGCTAATATTGACTGTGCATTAATTTGTTTGTGCACAATTATCTGTCACAAAGTCTGAATTCTTCAAAATGAATCAATTCCAGTGTCCGGGACACAACCATGGTGTTTTAGAAAAAAGCAAACAGAGTTTTCAGGGGGTGCACACCCAAAAATGCACCGCCATACCAGATTTACACTTTGAAAGTTGTGAAGTTGCAGGTTTTATATGATGGACCATCTGTGATGGTATTATTGGTTGGAATTTTTATGTACAGCTCCTGCTACGCCACAAAGTTACCACTTAAAATGGGCTGTTTTCCAGGAAGTGAGGGTAATCTGATTTTGATATAACAATATGAGAAAATAAAAGTTTTGTAAAATAACATTTTTGGCATTTATTATGTGTACATTTTGATTTGAAAAAATTGTCATTTTTCATTTCATTGTGACTTTAATTACTATGATTGCTTACTTTTGTTTTGCCTGAGTGGGACTTAAGTCTCCAATCCCATATATTCAGTTGTACCAGACAAATTCCAGAAAACTTGTTTCTACTTCAAATTGGTCAAAATGATCATTTGCATAAAGTATAATGTGACTTAATTAGTATTTAGTTTTTGCATATATAGCAAGCAATATGAATTTAAGATTAGCAAGCAAAATCAATCGTCAGTGACTGTAATATGATAATATTACACAGCAGAAAATTTACTTTTTCTTACAAATTAGCTGAAACTATTTACATATCCACTGAGGCAGACACAGTGATTCTGCATAAATTATTCAGGTTTTATACCCTGAGACTCTAGAGTCCATACTGATATTTAAACTGTGTTTCTGTGCTAACATTTGTACAGAAAATATCTTGCTCATGGTTTTCATTAACAGCGATGTGAAGCATGTAAATGCGTACAACACCCTCCCAGTGGAGCTGACAGCTAGGTGAGAGAGTCAGTTTGTCATAAGGAGCGTCTCTGCAGGACACTCTTTCACTCTTTCAGCCTCAGAGATGAGTGATGTCAGTCAGCAGGAACCAGATGTTCTGGCTGGGTGTGAAATGAGCAATGTCTGTCTCCAGAAGATGAATATACACACACACACACACACACACACACACACACTCACATCCATGGTTAAACTTACACGGGGTACAAATGATGTCTGTCTGTATCCAGTCCATGGACATTGAAACTAAAACTTCAAGTCATGGCAATTATTACACGCATGCAAATAGGCACACACACATTCACACACACACAAACACAAACACACACACTCACACTACATACTGTATACAATTTCTCTGTAACAAAGGAAAACAACAAATTCCTCCCACTCCGGGTTTGGAAAAAGGCTGTTAATTAATAATCATGTAAGCGTATAGCCTTACTAGAGGGGGGGGAATAGATACACAGTGAAAATAAATAACTCAAGCACCTGAGAAGTGCCAGGTTCCTGAGAGACAGAGAGAGAGAGAGAGAGAGAGAGAGAGAGAGAGAGAGAGAGAGAGAGAGAGAGAGAGAGAGAGAGAGGAAAAGGCGTTGCCAGAATAATAATGCATACTTTTGCATTTCTGTCATGTCTGAAGTTATGAAACCACTTCATAGCCTGTCATGAGGTTTTTGCCGATGTGCTGGAAAGAGCTGCAGCCTTACTGTAGTGTCTATGTAGAGTGGAGTGGAGTTTAGAGTGTAGAGTGGATGAAGAGCATGTATCCTCCTGGTTGGCATTTTACTCAGTATATCCCCATGTTTCATTATAGGTATTATGGAAAAAGGGAAAAGTGTCGAAGTTTAACTAATTGTCCACTGGGAGGACGATGATGATTGCATATTATTATGGTTATTTTATGTGTTGATTACTCATGGTAGCTGTAATTTGTCTTTATACATATCTGTCTAAGCTTCATACACATATGCATTTCTTCAGAGAGGTCAGAGTGCAACATAGTGCCGTATTGATCAGAATCCTTTTTATGGGAATGCCATCCTCATCATCTTCACCCTTTTTCCTCTCGTGTCGACAGAGTTCCCCAAGCGTGTTCATCCCCAAAGACCGGAGCAGCGATCTGGAAGCCATCTCCAGAGTCATCCAGGACGCCCACCATTTCATCTATATCTCCATCACTGATTACCTGCCCCTCCTCAACACCAACGCTCACAGGTTAGAGCCGAGCCTACAACTATAGATTTGCACTTGACTGCAAAATCACATTTACCACTTTGGGAATTGCTTTCTCCAGTATGCTTCGACAAGTGTTTATCAACACCGTGAACTGCCAGCAGATTTAGAGCTGACTGCGACGTCAGGTTTGCCACTGTCGGGGTTGCTGTCTTCAGTTTGTTTTGACAGGTGTTTATCAACACCAGCTTTCATGCCTTGCTTTGATTCAGGTGATTAAACTCTGTGTATGCATGTGTGTCCATTTGGATGTGCGCCTACGATGTGTGTGTGTGTGTGTGTGTGTGTGTGTGTGTGTGTGTGTGTGTTTATGTCTGTGCCTGTATCGGTATCTTTGCCAAGGTACTGGTCTCGTATCGACGGCCTGATCCGCGAGGCTCTGATCCTGAGGAAGGTGCGGGTCCGCCTGCTGATAAGCTGTTGGGAGCAGACTCACCCACTCACCTTCAACTTCGTCTGGTCCCTCAGGAGCCTGTGCATGGACCAGGCCAACTGCTCACTGGAAGCTGTGAGTACCAGGCCACCGCAGCCATCTTAACACCTGACAGATTCACTTTGTCAATGCTCACTGCACCCTGAATAATCACTGAACATCTGTCTCTCTCTCTCTCTCTCTCTCTCTCTGTGTGTGTGTGTGTGTGTGTAGAAGTTCTTCAGCCCCAGAGAGCAGAGGGATGGAAGTCTCCAGGGAATCAACCACAACAGGTTTATGGTGACAGAGAAAGCCATTTATTTAGGTGAGCTCATCGACTAGACTGTTTACTGTCTTTACCTATATCTTTCTGCCCACTTCATCCAAATCTCATTTTTACTGGGGCTTAAAAAGTTATTTGAATGCACCACTTGTCAAAAAAATCTTAATCAATCAGCCTATTTTAAAAATGCCTTGACATTTGCAATTTTAGCCTGTTATTTTTCATCACAAGGCACTTATGATGAAAACAGCCACAAACTCCCACATTATGGAAAACAGGTTCAGTGTTTATCCATAAGCAATCCTGAAAACAATTTGCTGGCTTTGTCAGCATTCCTGATTGAATATAATGGGTACAGCAACAGTGGCTGCAAGCTTAAAGCTGACTTATGGCTTGTGGTTGATTGATTGATTTCAATGATTTCCCCTTCATTATGTGTGCAGCCCTGGCAGGCTTGCCAAGAGCTAAGGCAAATCCAAATAAAATGAAAACTATTTGGTGCAATTTCAATATGTGCTTTCCAAAATCCTAACCATAAAATCACTTTAAGAACAGCTGAAAACAGCTTACAGCCTGGAGAGAAGAAAACCATGAGAGTGACAGAGCAGAACTGTCATTGATGATTGAGAACTTTGTTGTGGCTATACACTGGAACTACATGGCATATTGTTTGTAAATGATGCTTGTTATTTTGACTGCTTCAGCTTTGGGGATAGTTGGCATGGTGTTTTTTGTCTTGTTTGTTGTCTTGTCTAAAACTGTGGTGACTGCTGATGTATTTGTTTGTTAACCGGTCTGTGTCCTGACAGGAAACCTTGACTGGGTGGGGAATGAGTTCACCTTCAACGCCGGCGCAGGTCTGGTGATCAGCCAGCCGGAGGGCATCGAGGAGAGGAACTCTACAGTAGTGGAGCAGGTGCGGGCCGCGTTTGAGAGGGACTGGTTTTCACGCTACACCCGCTCCCTGCAGACCAATAAGATCCCTGTCTGCAACAAGCACCAGATCAACAGGCTGGTGCCGATCAAAACCAGTCACCTGGACAGCGGACTGGCGCCTATCAGAACAAGCCAACACAGCAATGGACCTGCACCAATGAGAAACAGTCCAAGAGATGATGGACAGATGCCAATCAAACCAAGTCACCATGACAACAGACCAGAACTCAGCAAAATGAGTCACCAAGATGTAGCCAATGGACTGGTGCCAATAGTAGGCAGTCACCAAGACAGGGGACAGGTCAAAATGAGTCACCTTGACAACGGACAGGTTCAAATCAAAATCAATTACCATGACAACCAAATGGACCCGCTGGCAGCCAGCCAATCAGCCGAGAGCAGTGGCAGCAGAGAGATCTCCAATGGGTCCCTGTGACCGCAAGGCATTATGGGCTGAACTTCCCTTTCACTGAATGATGTTTGGAGAATTGCTTTCTTCCAGCGACAACAGACTTACACTGGGTCTTTGTAGCATTTTATTATTATCATTTTGTAGAACACAAAGGACATTGGAGATTTAAGTAATATCTGATTCACATAACAGGAGGAGAGACATGGAACAACTCAGGTTGGAAAGCAAATGCTCCTCTGCAGTTTGGCACTTTGAGGGATTCTGTAAGAATAGAACCAAAACTTTTTGATTGCTGAAGCATGTTGGACACAGTTGATGTAAATCTTCTGTAAATCTGTAATAAGACGTTTAGAGGAAATATTAATGACTTACAACCTTGCTGCTTATTTAATCTTTTCTCCGTCTCTTTCCTTTGAGGTCTCTTAAGTAAAGGAAGCAGAAGAAATCTTATTGATTGTCTAAACCTGAACAGATATTGTATGTCATTTCAACTATTTGTGGCAGTTATAATTTGTTACCCTTTAAAGAGTGTGACTGACAACTGCATTCTTATGCAGAGATGGGAAGCAACGTTAAACATCTTCGATAAAGCTACACTCCAAAGTGGAAGAGTTAGTTGGAAGTTGTGGTTTTCTCAACGCCTCTGTGCTGAGATTGGTTGTGGATAATTGGGCCTTATGTAAATAGTTTAGTGCATCTTCAGCAGTATTCTAAGTTACTGCACTTTCAAAGAGTATTATCACTGCAACCCTAATAACCTGCATTTATTACCAGTAACTTCCAATGAAACCTAAAGCCCTGGACCATCAAATACAACTAATGGGAAGAATAATAGACAACTGCATTACACCATGACCTTATCAGGTCCTGCCTGCACCATTGGACACAAATATGTATTGTTCTGTTGTACTGTTGAAATAGTTTGCCCTTTTGTTCATTTAAATTTGAATTTTATTAACACACCTCTATTGTCAAACTTTTCAGCACAGGGCCCAAAATGTCATTAGTCTTGTTATGAGGAGACCCACCAGGAAACAAGCGTAACCCATTTTGGGTCCTGACCCATAGTTTAAGAACCAGTGCTCTAAAGGGATTGATCAAATCGTGCTCACCATAATCCCAATGCCACAAGATAAAACCATATTGTCTACAATTTTGTCAATGGTGACAAAATCTAGTTTGAGACTAGATGTGTCGTCACTCCACAATGGGATAGTGTATATCAAAGTGTTTTATTTCATGGTGGTCATATTTGTGTCCTAAATAAGCAACATACCTATTCTGCTGTGTTTATTACTTAACACCAGATGAGTTGGCATGGCAATATGGTATGGCCTGGTACTGTCAATCAGTCATTGAGAAATTGAAAAACTATCCTTTCCTGATGGAGGATGGGCTATTGATCTGACAGGGTCCTTATAGATAATTAGTTTTCATTCCAATCCCTATGTACAAATCCTAGAAAAAAGACTGAAAGGTGATTGATAGGATAACTAAAGCTCTGAATGCAATGTTGTGACTTATTGAACAAATATTGGAAGAGTAGTTAGAGTAAGGGGCCAGAGGGTCTGCTGCTGGCCAAATCAATGCAATGAATTTTTAACGGTGCTTGGCACCATCTGCAGTTCACCTCAAGGACACGTGGCCTGTAGTACCATGTATGTAGCCTGTGGCTGAATGTATTACCTTTAGCATGCGGAGGTAAAACTGAAAACATATGATTATGGGTAAAGAGCAACTGAATTTACCCTCGACTGAAAGTTTGTATCAACTTTCTTTAACATTTCTGAATGATTTCTGAATGATGTAGTGTCAGTTCAAGACCGTTTCACACTCTTTGCTATGAGTGACATTTTAGCAACCCTCAATTTCACAGTGTCCATGTATTCAAAAGGCTTCCAAAATCAAGAATTATTTTCTGCAATGCTTGTTGGTTTTTAATGAAGAAGCAGTATTTTTTTTATTTAGCATCCAAGACAATTGATGAAAGAAATGGGCTCCATTCCATGGAGCTGCATAGTGATGTCTTTATCAATGGAATGCAGGTTGTTTTGGAAATGTTTCTGTCTATGGTCGTTGAGGGTGCTTTGATGTGAAATCAGAAGCAGTGTATTCAGTGTTTTGCCTGAATTAATTTGACAGGATGGACAATTGAATAATTGAATTTTACCAGGAAACTGACAGTGTAGCAGTCAGAACGAACAGTAACTTCAGCTGTAATCAGAATGAATAACAGACAGGCAAAATAATTAAACACTTGATTTTTTGTGGAAACCATTTCAGAGCTTCACCAATGTAGACATAAAACTATTCAGAGCTTTTTTGTAATACCAGTCTATTTGTGCCTGTTCTGGATGTGCTACAGATCAACTGTAACCCACTGTACAGACTCAATTTTGCCATACAATGAGTCACAACAAGTGGCCTATAAGCACAGACAGGATACATGTAGCCAGGCAGCTGATATCAGTGGAAGATCAAACATTTATTTGAGTCTCAGAGAGACACACACACAACTCTATCTACATTGTAAACTGGTTAAGAAGGGTATCTTGTGCCATCTAGAGGATGTTACCAAAAAGGTCATTTCTCCTCAACTTTTTGCTGCACTATGACATGTTCATTTTTTTAACCTTGATCAACTCCACATAGGTCTACATCAGACATGCACAGACATATGTATTTTCCTCATAAATTTTCTCAGAAACCTTTGTCGACCACAGTGTCAAACAACCGTTTCACATGTGGAAGTTTGCTCTGTGATAGTACACTAACCTGAGGAGCATTATCTCCACTCTGTTTCTTTAAAAGCACAAAGTGGGTGCTGCAGATGGACTGAAGTCAGATTATTTGACAGCTGGTCTGAAGTCAGATCCACTACTCACCTACAGCCTTCTTTGAACAGACTTGAAAGTCTTAGCGCTGTGCCAGAGCCCAGGCCTTGATGTGCATGACCACTTTGATTGGCAAACATGAAAAACTATGACTGTTTTCCAATGAGCAGAGACCAGGACTAACACCTTTCAATGGAATATTTCATTGGAAACTTCCCCAGGGTATTTGCTCCAGGAACCGAAAACACAGATGTCAGTGTTTTGACATCTGCCATATTATTTTTTTTTTCAAAAGCCAAGTCTAATCTGCTGCATGCAAATAACAAAATCCAAGCAAAAAATGATCGCTCCTGCATGGTGTCCTCTATGGGTCCCTTCTGGACAACTGGAATTTACTTAGCTTTTTCCCCCAATTGTGCACAGCTCACCTGTCTCTCACTGCAGTGAGGCTAAAGAAAGACTTAAGACTTTTTTTACTTAATAGTTGACCAAGGTCTGTGCAAGATACTGTTTCTCTGGACAGAGACGTCCGAGTGGAAAGTGATGGGGTTGAGGCCACTAAGTAAAACAGATTGGAGCTCTATTACTGATTGGTTGATCAATTGTAATGCACTCTGTAAAAGCTTTTTAATGCTGCCTACCTTTATTTTGTTGAACTTTTTCGGCATGACTGCTGCTTGCATGCCCTGCCTTTATGAACTGTACACAGTAGATATGAGCCTTCTAGAGATGATACTAATATAATATTATATATTTCAAAAATACAAATGGAATGTATATTTATTGAATATCCTTGTTAATGCACACTACTGAATTATCTGATCGGTACATTTTTACTCTTAATAAAAAATATGTACTCATAGCACTTTGCATTGTCGTTCTTTTGGTGTATATGTGTATTTTTGTGTGTGTGTGTGTGTGTGTGTGTTTAGGTATGAGTGACTTGGCTTTCCTTTTCACATAAGCTCTTAATTAAAGCAAGGTGGCTTACCCCACCAATTAATCCTCAGTACATCACTGCGGCTGTCAATCAGGCCCTATGTGGGAGAGCATTAGCCTAACTGGGCCTGCCTCTGGCTGAGCCTGCAAAGAGGCTCACAGGAACATCTTCTCTGGAGAGTCGAGACTAGACTGCAAGTGTGATTTTAATACCCTGACCTCAGATTTCCCACTTCACTGACAGCTTAAAAACTCACACCATTGACAACTGACTCTCACTCTCTCTCTCTCTCTCTCTCTCTCTCTCTCTCTCTCGCACGCACACACACACACACACACACACACACACACACATACGCCATCTGGGGTTCTGATCTGTGAAGCACTATACAAGTTTTTTTCAGCGCAAACAATTTTATCTATCTAAACTATGTGGCAGGTTGATTAATGGCGACTGGCCACACACACACACACAGAGGGAGAGAGAGAGAGAGAGGGAGAGAGACACTACCTGTCTGGACTAGAGTAGCGGAGGACTGACGTAACGGTTACCCTAGCAACCGATTAGGCGTCACCGCTTTCGACAGCAAATTCATGAGTGCGCATTTCTGTTCGGAGATTTTCTCGTCATCTGTAAAGCAAGAGAGGAAACGCCGCAACCGTGAAGCGCTATGAACTAGTTTAGCCAGTACGATAAACCAAATGTCTTTTTACTTTAACTTGAGATGTGGATCTTCATACAGTAGCGGAGCTGGACGCGCCGATCTGAAGAACATCGCCGTGTGGGTGTTGTTGTTGCTAACGTTACGCAGCAGCCAACATGGCTGAGGATGACAGCGAATGGGTCGTGGAGAGCATCGCTGGCTACTTGGGAAGTCCAGAATGGATCATTCCTGTCACGGACTTTATGGAAAACAAATGCACAGGTAAACATATTACCAGCCATGTCCATCCTTGGACATGTGGATGAACAGCAAGAAGGAACGTGTCGTGTTTACTGTTAGCGTGGTGGCTAAGCTAACGCTAACTTGTTGTGACTGCGGTGATTTTTGTTTACGTTTACTAGTGAGCTGTGGTATCTTCATTGCCTGATAACTTTAGCTTGTATTGTGTGAATCTGAATACATGTTGCAGGAATATTTGCTTAGTTGCACTAAACCACTGTAACCTAATGTTAATGAGCATTACACTAACGTTAAATGTAAAGGTAGCTAACGTTAATCACATTACTGTAGCTTAATGGCCACGCAGGTATCTAGCTAAGTTAACTTTAGCAAGATAGAAACCGTACAGCTACCAAAGAGGGCATGTACTGTACATTAGCTTGTAGTCAATGAAAAAAACAACCTTACTTTAAAAACTGAAGTCAAATGATAGACGATATAATGGTAGTCTAATCTAGTGAGTTGCTGTTCAACAAATGTCTGTAGTAATTAACGATCTTTATCCTAATTACTTAGTTTACACGCTGCTGAGTGTTTTATTCATTTGTGCATTTTTTTTCAGTTTTTGATGAAGAAGATGAAAACAAATTAACATACACAGAAATCCATCAGCAGTATAAGCAATTGGTGAGTACAGTTCTTGGTCCAGAAGTCTCAGTCATGCTTTGTTGCAGTTAGCATACATTTAAACATGTTTTGATGTTACCAGAAAGCATTTAATGATGGCCGCAAGATCATTTTATAGCTTGACCAACTCAATGTTCTCTTTTAGTTAAACCTTTTCTTCATTGTGTCCTATTTCCATACATTGTCTCCCCATGACTCATCAGTTTTCATTTTACTGACTCATCAAACACTGGGCTGATGTAAGCTGCTTTGCTCCTGTAGGTGGAGAAGCTGTTGGAGAATTACATGCAGGAGGTTGGCATCAACGAGCAACAGTTTCTGGAAGCCTGCACCTCTCCCTTTGCCAGGTCCAAAACTCTGCAGGTACGCCACATTCTATTGTGCAATCCTCCCTGTTGGTTTACCGCTGTCACCCTGCCAACTATGGGATGGGATTGGCTTACAAAAGCCCAGCTGCCCTGTTTTCTAGTTGTAGTGAATCAGTTAACATTGCAGAGGGTTTGTTTTGGTTCCAAATTCAGTTTCTCTCTCCCACACTCTCCAAGGGGGGGGTGTATTTTCCTGATAAAACAGCAAAACAGGAATTTAACTTTACAGAAATAATCTATACCCAAAAAACACCATGTAAAAAATGCTCTAACCTAATGCATAACCTAGATAAAAAATAAAGCCAATGAACTGGCCATAGCGGGTGAGGCTCTGAAGATGTGGTGGAAGGTGGAAAGTCAGAGAAGCAAGCTTGTGGTTGGGAGGTGACCATATGGAAAAAAAACAGGCTGGCTGGAAAAATCATCACTTTCCCCTCCCTCAGTAACTATCACCACTATTTGAGCAAGGTACATAAACCCACCTGCTCATATAATGGTGCGCAGCGGCCAATAGTGCATGACTGGTTGTAAAGAGCAGCTCATGTTTGTGTGTGCAAGTTTATGGTCTTTATGGTCTTATCAATGGATAGAGCTTGGCATAATCACTGCCAAGGTTTGGGTTTTGATTGCTACCATAAATGTATTAACAATACATTTAGGCGCTTTGGATAAAAGCATCCACCAAGTTGTGGGTGTGTATGTATGTGTGTGTGTGTGTGTGTGTGAGAGAGAGTGTGTGTGAGAGTGTGTGTTTTCTGTATTCCAACTTGTAACTGTTCTAGACAAAAATGTCTTCAAGACAACTAGCCTGATTACACAAGGGTTTAAAAGTGGATATATATATCAAATAAGCATTTAAAAGTGTATTGTATCTTTGCACAGTTTATCCCTAGATCTCCCTTGGCACCGGTTAGGGGATGTAAGGTTGCTGTGCCAGTTTGGCACAGATAGAGATCTGGATTTCAATGAGATATCCAGGAGAGTTTGATCTCATTACAGAGGGTTCCCCAAGCGCCAGCTGCCGGCTATTTAGCCGTCTACTCACATCTGTCTGGCCGGCTGCTTTTATAACTGAATGTCACTATGTTCACACTACCAGAATTTGGTAGTGACAACAGAATTTATGAATGAGAGTGACTGTGCATGTCTGGTACACACTGGAGCAGACTGAAGTAAAATGACTAGACTCAGACAGTGTCTGTAAGGGTAACAGGAGTCACTCCACTCCTCCGATCTCACGATGGCTGGAAATAATGTCTGTAACCATCGTAATGTTTACTTCAGACCAATATGGCGGCTACCATTGCCTGTATTTTCAGTTTATTTGACACCAGTAACACCAGTAACCAGAGGCATCATATTTTCTTTTTCCATCGCAGGAACTTGATACTTTTAACCGCAACATTTGGGCTGAAGGCCGCAGAACTGGAACAACCGCAATGTTGAGGAAACAGACTGGATAGAAAAATTAAGAATGTCTCACAACACTTACCTCCGTCTCTTTCATATTAAGGATGATAATGTTACATAACATAACGAGTTTTGAGCCTTAACGTCACGTAACAACCAGCTGTCCAGTCCCGTTCTGGTTCACACTACTCGGACTAACCGAATCCGCTCTCAAATTCAGTATCAGTACCTGAATTTTTCAGGTAGGTTTTTCAGGTTCACAATTAAAAAACATTATCAGTTTATTTTTCAATTGAGCATTGGTCCTGTAATAAAAATGTTTATTTATGTTATTTTAAGTCATGCTTTCATAAACATATTTAAGGTTTGTTTATTAATTCGGTAAAAATGCATCACCGGAAAATGCATTTTGCCATCTCAAACATCCCTTAGCCAACTACTTTTCCCATCTGGCTGGCTACTCAGAAATTTGGGGAACCCCCTGTCATTAGTTACCACTGAGATCAATAGCTCATGTGTACAAAACAGGTCAAATTCCCCTAAAACAAAGGTTAATAAGGAACAGAGTAGCTCCTCAAGGAAATCAAGTGTTTGCCGTTTCCATTTCAGTTTACTCATGTAGGAAAGTTTTATTACAAAAAATGCAAATACAGTCTCAGACTCATAGAAAACATACATAGGAAACCCATACGCCTTATAAAACATCAACAGGGAGGGGCCATATTGTTGTCATTTCACTCAACTATTTTCATCTTCACATAGTTTATTTTCCTTTACACCATGGCCTGGAGAATATTTGATTCTGTCCATAAAATGTGTTTAACAAACAGTGTAACCAGACAGCTCTGATGCAGCTCCTCACCATCCTAAATTTATAGGACTAGCAAGAGCAATACAGTGTACATACCTACACTGAAAAACAGAGGAAGAAATTAACTAGAACAACTAGAAGTTTTACACTTGGTGCTCTGATCTTCAATATGAAAACAGACCTCATTACCCATTATATCTCAACATAAGATCCCTCATGATGTGACACATTTGGTAGTACTGGAGCCCAAACAATAATGGTATTAGAAATCTGGCACTGACCCTGACTTACTTAAGACAGACAGAGAACCACATCTCAAAAACATTTCTCATCCCTGCTTCTCATATGGTTTGAGCTGGTCTATGGGGTAAAGTTTCCAGGTGATGGTCTTTAATGCTAGCCTGGTATCCAGCCCCTATGAATCGCAGTTTTCAGCATTCTTCGAATTTGCATGGCGATTCATAAGGATTTTCAATTCCTTTGAATTCCTTATGAATCGCCATGCAAATTTGTGAGTGCTGAAAACTGTGATTCATAGGGGCTGGATACCAGGCTACTTTAATGCTGAAACCAAAGACAAATTGCAGCAAAATAGATGCTATATTCTTGGAATCAGTCCATCAGGATTTCTTCTGTTTTGTTAAACAGTTTCAGTAGAGAGAAATGAGAGAGAGAAAAAGAAAAAAAATTGTGAGTGAAGAAGAGGAAAGGAAGACAAGATAAAGAATTATTCCGAGCTAAAATAGTTTATTGCTCTCAGCGAAATTGCCCAATGCCAAATCTGAAAGCAAGGGTCGCTGAAAGCAAGGATGTGAGAAATCAAAGCCAAGTGACTTGATTTTCTACCTTTTTTCACATGTACAGAGATATTAAATCTCTCTAGTAGAAAGAAATTGATCATATCTCAGTCGTGTTTGTCTCATAACTCCAAACTAATGGTCTAAATGTATTTGTTAATTAAAAGCAATAGATCTGATCAGTACTCAGTACCGGCCGATACGTAAAGTTCAGTACATGAAATAAGATGTCACTGACAGAGTGGTGTTAGGGGTCCGTACTGAGAAGAGAAGGAGAGGAGTCAAATCTCAGTTGTCAGACGACCAGCCAGGGGAGGCGGAGAGAGGCCAGTGAGTTGCATTGAGATGTGTTACAGTGTCATATCCCTTTAGACTTACCTCGCTGACTGTGCCAGAAAAAGCTTCATCTGTGATTAAGTTACTCAGAGAAACAGGATATAGGTCTAGGCCTCAATCAGAGACAGAGAGAGAGGGAGACAGAGAGGGAGACAGAGAGAGAGACACAGAGGGAGACAGAGAGAGAGACACACAGAGAAGGAGAAGGAGAGAGAGAGACACACAGAGAGGGAGACGGAGAGAAAGACACAGAGAGGGAGACAGAGAAAGAGAGAGGAGCAGAAAGAGGATGGGGGGTAAGAGAGACTGAGGAAATAAGGAGGAGGAGGAGAAAGAGAGAGAGAGAAGCTGAGCATACAGAGAGAAGCAGGTGACCCAGTTGCGGTGTACCAGGAACGCTGAAGGTATATTAAAGGTTGGAGTCAGAAAGATTTGCCTGGCATTAGCCTAGATGAGGAGAGAAGTTTTGAATAATGACAGAGGGCTAATGTTAACGCTATCTAAGGATTAGGCCTAAGTACAGTTCTGTTTAATGTAGCCTAATTTTTATAGGGTATTCTTGAGCTGAGTGCCTCCTGTGCCACATGTACACCCTGTTCTGATCTACCGGGGCCTGTTGGGCCAAAATACACCAGCCAACAACAGGAACCTGCAGTAGCCATTATCCACCCTCCGTGGTTTAGGTTTAGCCCACTGCGGGAGTTTGATACCAAAAGGATATCTACCATTTGAATAAACTGATCTCTACGCATACAAACTGATGGCTGGCATAAAAATAAAGCACATTCTGCGGTTATCATTAAAGTCTCACTGACATAAAAAAGAAATAATTTTTGCCATTATAATTATCACACCATACACCTATTTGACAATTTACGCCAAAAAAATGACAACTTTATTTATTTATTTATTCTTATTTTTATATCAAATTATGTCCCGCACCGATATCCTGTTTCAACATGAAATACATCACATTAAGGAAGCAAGATGCTCTCAAAATGCAGTTTCATTGTGATTTTGTATACAAAGTAGTTTCGTTTTTTAGGATAGAAATATTGGCAGATGAATGGTTTTAGAGAGTATATCGGCAATCGCACATACAGTGTCCTGGCCCATACTGTACAGTCACAAGTGCTTATCTCTGTCTTATTGCCATTCATTCATTCATCATTGTTCAGACGGTGTTCCAGCCGGTTCTGGCCACAGATGACTTCCAGATGTTTCGCTCGCTGATGGTGCAAAAGAACATGGAGCTGCAGCTACAGGCCCTCAGGGTCATCAAGGAGAGGAACGGTAGGCTAGAGGAACACACACAGACATACACACACACTCACAGGTAGACATACACTGCAGACAAAGCTGGAAGTAATGTGTGTGTGTGTGTGTAGGGGAGCTTCCAGAGTGTCTGATGGATGGTGTGGACGTGATGTCAGAGCTGCAGCAACAGGAGATGAGGATCCTGCAGGAGGTTCTCAGGTAAGACACCTTCTTTCTCTCTCTCACACACACACACACACACACACACACACACACACACACACACACACACACACACATACACACATGCAAACACACAAATGCTTCCTCAGTTGACACAAGGATTGGAATTATTTACAGTGAGCTCCAACAGCAGCACACTGATTATTTGGCTCTATATTCATATCACGACTGAGGTCAAAGTGCAGAGTATCTTGTTTGATTTTAGTGTATTTTCAGCCATATCAACTGAACAGTTAAAGAACTAGTGTCTTTTTGTACCTGCTCCCCCCTTTCAATTTATTCAATAAAGTAGTCATTTTTTTTAAGATGTGGTGTGTGCAATTAAGTAAATATATAATCCAGTGGGTGGGTTCTAATCAGTTGTGATTTTTGATTGGAGGTTGAACTTGATTGTTAATGCCTACTTCAAAATAGCCCAGGGCAAATGTTTACATAGAGATTTTGTGTGGTATAGTTTAAGAAATGTTTGCATTAGTGGACAAAATGGAAGCAATTGGTCAGTCTTCTTATTTCTTAGAGCAATTGCAATGATATCGGCTCTCTGATTTTGACATTGATGATATTGTCCTTGCAAACCTGGAGGAACTTCTACAGTGAATCAGGCTGCATGATAGGAGCTGTAGCAGTAACACTACTCGTCCTGGATGCCCCTCTTTTGACATTCCTGCTGAATCATTTCAGCTTTATGCACTATATGGCTTGAAAATTCATGAAATAGCCTTTTGAATCAAGCTAGCTGCTTCATAAAGAAACTCAAGGCAACTTTTGGAAGCAATCAATTTACAGTAAGCTAGCTTATCCATCTATGGCAGGACTGTTTATTCTCTCCATGCATTGTCACTGAAAATCTAGTGCACAAAAATCGATTTGCTGGAGACTGCAGCAAGTGAACGTGTTTCAATGTTTCAGTCAATCATTCAGCCGTCTAATTCTGATGGATGTGGGTGGAGTTGACATATATATTTAATTGTATATGTCACACCTTGCAACACTGAGATAAATAAATGAATACATAAAAAATTAAATAATACAAATGCAATTGATCGGCTATTTATAAATTAAATAATTTATTTGCTGATGCATTTATTTATTTAGCTGACATTTCACAATCTAATTAATTATTTGTATATTTCTTTAATTATTTAATTTAGTCCAAATAATTCCTCCGTAGTACTGTGGTGGTATGTTGATATTACCTTTTTGTGCCCACAGCCTTTGTGTGTGCAGGTTTCTGAAGCTCCCCCACACTCCTGCTCTGCTCTCTGTCTAATGGGATTTCTCTAGTGGCAGCCTGGCCAAGTAGAGCAGAGTGTGTGTAACGGGACCGCAGTTAAGCTCCTTAGGGTCCAGCTAATTTAGGTTGGAGGGATTGACACTAAACAGTCAACTGAGAAAAACAGTATTTTTATCCCCTTTGTCTTACCTGGGTCCCTTGGCCGCTCATCAGCAGCGTATTATCCTCTGGGATCTGGAGTGGGCCTGGCTAGGCCGTAAGCTTAGGGGTGTGTTCAGGGGGATATAGGTAATGTTGTGACACGTTCAGTTAGAACAAGGAATTAGGCCGCTGACTTCTCTGCAGTATGAATGTAGCAGGAATGAGCAGCGTAAGATAATGGCCAAATGAATGTGTGATAGGAATGACCAACATATTGATTGATTGATTTTAAGAATTTAGAAATCTTGGGTAATCACAACAGAGTAGGCCTCAAACAATTTGAATGCATTAGTTGAACAGGACTATTAAAGCGTGGACTGAATTAATGCAGTGTACAACAAGCTTTCTGTTTTCCAAAATCCAAGTGAAAAAGCCTTCCTCCATAACTTTGAGAATGTCATAGGCACAGAGCTTCCATTCAATTCAATTCCATTCAAGTTCTGTGGTCATAGGCTTTTTTTTATTCCAAAAAAATCCTACATCATAGTCTCTTTATATTCATAGACACTATTTTCACTGTCCTGTATGACAGTCCAATGAATTTTTAGAGTTGTATGGAACAGCAGGGAAGAAAAAGTAGTCCTTTAGTATACTTCTGATGCACATACCAGTAAAGTAAATATGGTCTTTTAGGAGCCTATTGACCTGACCAGTAGAAGTTTCAGAGCCCGTTTCGATTTTGTAGACAGATGCAATATCTTTCTGAGTTCTGTAAGTACAGATTCTCTACAGTCCCACAGCACAAAAACTTTTTTTTTTTTTAAAAACATTGGAAAACTGCAAATATCAGCCATAATCCATGTCAGACAGGGTTGTGAATTGTGACCAAAAAGACCTACATTTTGGTAGATATATATTTCCAATAACATACATAAAACATAAAAAAAACACAAACAAGTTGACATGAGTTGCCAAAGATGGAGTAGACGGAATAGTTATTTTTGAGTGCGAGAAGCGGATTAGTTTGAAAGTTTTGAGTAGTTTTGAGTGTGAAAATTTGATGCACTGAAAGAAGATTCATAGTTAAGGTATTCACAATAATACAAGATTTACATCCTTTTATTAACACATTACATACATGATTTGTAAAAAAAATGCTTTTCTCAAGTGTTGTAAACTGTGATAAGGTTTGATAGGGCACAGGTGTAGAGGAGTGAAGTCTGAGTGACCTGAATTTGTCTCTGATGCCCACTGCAGTGTGGCAACAGTCCAGGAGTTTAGTTAGTCTCATTGTACAGTCCAAATATATTGTTTTGCTGGGCAGTCCAATTGGGCATTCTTTGCCCATCCTTTAAATATCAGTCCTTTTGGATGCTATGGAAATCTTTAGAGGACTTGATGCAGAAAATGCTGAAATAAAGTACTGTCACAGTGATTGTGTCCTAGTCACTCCACACTGTTGTGGTTTGCATTTCCTGTCTGGCAGACAACCCTGTCATTCCCAGTGGGGTTGAATAATTTTTTTTGGACCTGTCCTTTCCTGTAGTGCAAGCTCTACTATCACTACTAGCATTGTGAGTGCTGACCTTCATCCCTCAATGCTTTTCTGCAGGGCCTTTTCAATAACCATCCATGATCCTTATTGAGCAGCTGTGAGAGCTTGTGAAATGACACTTGAGAGGGCATTTTCCACTGCTGTCATAAACTTGAAAGGCCCGGGCAATCACACTAAATCACTTGGTCTTTGTTAGCAATGACAAACACTGACATTGTCTTGTAGGAGATGAGTGGACCAAAAACATGCTGGGAAAATCACCCGACACCATTATCAAGCCACTGTCACTGAGAAGTCTTTATCCTGGTGTTTCCTTTATTTTTACCACATTTTGTGCTTATGTTTTTATCCGTTTTGTTGAATCTCTATCAGATGACATGCAGACCTTGTACATCTTTTCTTGGAACAGTGAAATATTGCACCATCTATTTCTCTCTTCCTCCCTTTCTTCTTCTTGCTGCTCTCTTACATGCTCTCTTGCACTCTCTCTCTTTCTGTATGACTGCATGGTTAATCCTTTGTGGAAGTCTGCTCTAAGGCAATTTAAGCTGCTAATAAATCAAATTAAGGGATCTCTGTGTGAGTCGCACCATAGCTCAGTTACCATCACTAAGTTAGTGTCCTGTTCCACCATAGCCAAAGGCTAAATGGATACTAGAACCTGTTGAACTCTGGGCTAACTAACAGCTACACACTGGAACAGGCTAAAGTGGCTCTAGAGTGCTCTGTAGTAGGGCTAACCCAGACTTGGCTCAACAAAATAATTTACTTAGTCCTGGGCTGATTCACACATTATGAAAAGGGGCCAAATCAGCCCTGGGCCAACTCTTGAGAAAGTGTTAAGACTAACCTGTGGCTAAGAATACACAGTGTGAAAAGCAGAATAAGATTGGACACACATTGCATCTCCCTTTCTCTCCCTTTCTCTCTCTCCTATTGCTCGGTCCTCAGGAAGTCAAAAGAGGAGTATGATGAGGAAATGTCCCGGAGGCTGCTGTTGGAGGAAGAGGTAGGCTCCACCTCCAGCAGCTGCTGTGATAGGCCAAAGGCAGAGGGCCGTGAAGCCCAGCAAGCCACCTCTGTCCCCAGCCAACAAAGCAACACTGCCAAGGTAAGTCACCATGAGCTACATGTACCAAAAAAGACCTGTGACCCAGCCAAACCTTGGGACCTCATGTGCCCCGTGTGAGCCTTGCATTCAAGCCAACTGTAAACCACCCATTCAAGAGAAAAACTGATATCAATATCAGTAAAACCGGCATGTATTTCTGTAGTGCATATTGCAAGTATTTATTCTGTTACCTATGTTGGACATTTCCTGTGTAGGTTTGAATATCGGATTAAATTTGTGTTGGAGTGCCACAGATATCACCCATCATTTTGTTAACGTCTAAAGAGTGCCTGATGATATCAATGTGTAATGGTTAGACCCTGTGTACTTCTCCAGTCTCCCTTTTACTCTCAAAGCCACATCTCTCCTTTTTTGACGTGTCCCCCCTCTCCCATGTGCTGTCTGTTCCATGGTCCAGGCCAAAGCTGAGAAGAAGGGTGAGAAGAGCAGCAGCAGCAGCAGTCACCAGGCCCCTCTAGTGAATGGAAACACTGCCACTCAGTCTGAAATGGTAACTGAATCAGCCATGTAGTAACACACCACAACCTCCTGCCCAAACTATGGATGCACTGATACCTCTTCTTCAATGCCAACAATATCAATTCGTAGTACTCTGTGAAATTGTTTCTTCTTTATTGAAGAGCACCAACATCCTTTATGTGAAAAAAGGCACAAAGTCAAGCTGCTTTCTTGCATGTTAGGACCTGCACTTGGTACTTGTTAACAGATTTTATTATTAGGGAAATTCTCCGATACCAAAACCTCTTTTAGACTAGTGTTGGCCTGATATTCAAAACCTAGGTATCAGTGCATCCTGAGGGCAGACAATTGCTTTCAGTGTTATAGCTTGTATGGTGGTTTGGCCATGTAGTAGCTTTGTAGTTTTCTAGCCTGTAAGGTAGGTTGTTCATGTAGTATCATGGTCTAACAAACATCTGCTGACATCCTAACTTCAGACAAGCCCTAAGCCTTCTACAAGCTGAGAACTGTCGATGGATGGTGTTGTAGCCGCTGGTTTCTAGCCAGCAGTTGCATGTGAGCAGTAGTGAACTGAATTTGAGGCAGCTTCTTCTGTTGTCTGTACTACATGTGTTACAGCCTGTCTGTCCCTCCCCGCAGGTCAACGGCAAACCCATCAGGAAAGAGGAGAAGAAGGTGGCTGCCACAGGAGGAGGTGAAGTTCAGAAAAGTCCAGCCAAGAGCAGCTCCTCTGCTACTGCTAAACTCACCGCAGGTAGCTGAATAACATTAATGTTGTCCCTCTGTCTCCAAATACAGAGTCATTGAAAACTCTGCCTCTTGTTATCTCCCTAAAACTCCCCACCTTAAATTACATCTGGCTGATTTCATGGACATGACTTAACCCTGGGAAAACGCTGAATAAACCCTCATTGCATCAATTTGAGCCAGTGTTGAATTTTTTCAATTCAATTCAGTTCAAACCCGTATTTAAAACTTAAAAAAATAAAAACAAATCACCACAATATATATGTCTATATGTCTGTATATGTATACATTAGACAAGACGAGATTAGTCATTTAATGTACAAAGTAACCAGTCTAATTGCAGTGGGGGTAAATGAGTCCCTGGTTCTTGTTCTCTTCATCAATCTAGTTATTTTCAGTTCAGTGCAATATTTTTCTTGCAAATCAGCCAGATCAACATTCTTGTTTTTTGTTTTTTTTTAAAACAGTGTTTTCTTAACACAGCATTGTCCCTGTAATAATTTGTTTGTCTTTTATGAATTATCTTACAGTATTTTATTATTTTGTTTTATAGCATTACTTTTTTTCACTTTTTGTACACACAACACACCTGCGAAAGATGACGGTTGTCGAATTGAACTGAACTGAACTGAATGTGTGTGTACAGAGTGTGGCAGTAACTGTGTGGAGCCCAGAGTCCTTCCAGCAGTGAGGGCTCCAGTGAAGGCCAGTGAGCCGTCCGTCAGCCCCAGTCCCAGCAGCAAGGAGCAGAGCGGCAGCAGCCAGACTGCAGCCGAGACGTGGCTGGACGAGGCACGCAGGGAGGCTGGTATCTCCAAGCCATACACCGTGAGTCTGACTGTCTGTCTGGGCACCTGCTAAATACCATCATCTGTGATATACTGATATGCTTAATATGATTCACTCTGCTTAACACCGGGCACACACTACATGACTTTAGGCCTGATTTAGCAGTCCGAGAAAGGTTCTTGTGTAACAGAGGCTTAAGTTTGGGTGGGTCAGAGAGGCAGTCTCACCCAGTATTCTAGCCGTCTCAGACATGTAGAAATTTTCAAACGCAACGTCCTAGTAGTGTGAGATATGTACAGACAGGTTTTGAGCATTGAGCAGCAATAGTCGGAGAGGAAACCAGGCGGAAGAGGCGGAAACTACAAAACAACACATCATCATCCAGCCTTGAAAAGGAAATTATTTGGGCTTTTTATTTTACCTGCAACTCTCTTTCAATGCAAAATGGCACTGGAGGCATTCAGCTGACACTTTGAAAAACCTATACTTAACCTAAACTTAACTTACCCCCACCATAACCTGCACTTTTTACATTATGGTATGGTTTCCAAAATTCATATGTTTGCCTGTGTATTAGGCAAACATATCAGCTGTACCCCTAGTTCATCTCCCCCCGCTCTTCCCTCCAGGAGTTGTCAGCGTCCCAGCAGGAGCAGCTCCAGCAGAGGGCGCTGTATCTGCGGCAGCAGCGAGACAAGCTGCAGGCCCTGAAGAAGGAACAGCAGAAAACCAAGCAGACAACCACACCAGAGGAGACACCCACCAAGCCCACACCAGCACCCCCCACCCCGGTAAATACAGGACCTAATGACTCCAAAGCCAGAGGCTCATCCCTGCTTTTCATTTTGGTTGTCTTTTTATCCTTTCTTTTAATTTAAAATCTTCATTCTTGATTTCACCTGTTTTTCTTTAACCCAATTATCTTAATTTTTCCTCCTCTTCCTTTTTCTTTTCCTCCTTCTCCTTCTTCTAACCCCCTCCACTGCCTTCTCTTGACTTTTTAATTGGGTTCTTGCTCTCTACCCCCACCCCCCGTCTCTGCCCTGGTCTGGCCTGTCAGGAGGCAGTGGGCCAGTCCCAGAGGAACGGGGCCTGTACCCCGCCTCCACCAGCACAACACTCTGCCAACCCCTCCAAACAGAAGGTGACCCATCAGCTGGCTTTGCCTGATGTGAACGTGTGTATACATGTACACATACACACATTTGGTGTGCTGCTGTAATTTGCCGTACAGTTCTCTCTCTCTGTCTTTCTCTCTTTCTCCCCGTCCCTCAAGCATGGAAAAGGAATGGACTGTAGTCTGAGCTCTTTTACTCCATCTGTACTCCAGTCCATTGCTTTTCAAATGAGGTGTAGAGAATGAGGCCTCATTTTCACTGTGGCTTAAAACCACAACCTTTGCAAAACAATTTGTATTTTTAAGCTATTGTATTGAGAAGTAGCATTTTCAATTTACCTTCTCCTCATGAGAGGTACAGCACACTACAAGTATTGAATACAACTTTGATATAGGACACTTTTTTTCTACCCTAACCTGAAAATCAGTGTCACAGCTGTTGAAATGGCATCCTGAAAATGAAGCCTGTGTGTAGACTCCTAGCAGGTGTGGCATAGCCATTGCCAGTTCCAGCCATTATGGTCTAGTTTTCTAGTCACTTCCTCTATCTGTCTGTGCTTGGTTGTATTCTTTTTCTCACTTCCTCAACACTTTGTCTCAACCCACTGGTGGCGAGGCTAAGAGCAGTTCATCTGGAGGGGTAAGGTCATAATTTATCTCAACTGGTAACCACTGTGCCTGGTCTGGCCTCTCTCCACAGGAGATCTCTGCTGAGGAGAGGAAGAGGCTACAGAAGAGAAAACATCTGGCTGAGAAGCTGAAAGAGGAAGTAATCAAGAAGTAAACGTCCCCTTCCTCCTGCAATACTCTCATTTATGTCCTGTCCCTTTCACTCCAGGCCTCAACCTCATGGCTTCCTGTACACCGCCTCCTTCAGTCAGATTGTTCACATTATGTGACACAGATCAGGGCTTTTCCAAAAAAAATTTTAGGGTATGAGATCTTCCTTGTTCAGTCGAGAGCCTGTGGAATTGACATTAACTTTTCATTGCTGTCAGCACAGGAAAAACGTACATCTTTCTGTCTGTATATATTTTGGCTGGGCCTGCAGGTGGTAGTACGCACAGTTGGAGATGAGCCCAAGCAATGGATCTCTCTGTTAAGCCAGTTCTCAGAAAATGTTAGACATATTGAAATGCTCAAGGCATGTGATGCCTGTATGTGTTGCTCGTCCAGTGGAGGCAGCATGCTGCCGATGTTACTAGACTCGAGTGTTGAAACCAGAATGGCCCAGCCATCACTAGGCACACCTAGTCTCGTTTCTCTGTAGACAGCAATCAAAAGATCAGATAAGTGGACCATATGGTGGAAAACATAGATTCAATGTTAGGCTGTGAATGGCAACTTAAGTCACAACTGGCCATGTGTTATATCAGCGGGTTATGGGGTGATGCTGGTAAAAGACAATAAGTGTGGTTGTCTTATGTCAAGGTGATGGGAACATTATCTGGTATGAGTGTACAGTCTTGTTTTCCACTGTCTTTAGCATTCCCAGGGAGAGGAATCAGCTGCTACATCGTATAGCTGATTATACTGTAGCTCACTAGTCAAAGAGCGCTGTGAAGATGAACAGACTGGACTATCGTGTTCGTGAAGAGGCCAAGACAGCAGTGCGCCGTTAAGATTTGTACGAGGAATACAGTATTTATCTTCAAACCAATCTAGAGTCTTCACTTTAAATAATCATAATAATGCACCATTTCCTATGTAATAATATCATGTATGCTGTTTAATAAATCCAATTTTATACAAATTACCTTGGCTGGGCTCTCAAGTTGTATGATGACTGTAAGGCTACAATCAGTTCATTAATACTTGGGCTGGGTTTCCACAAAACATGTTAGTCTTAAAATGATCTTGGTCCATTTGACTTTCCACAGAGCAAAGAGTGTTGTAAAACCAAGATGCTACTTGGGGAAACCCACTGCTGAGCCATGTGTCTGAGTTACATTACTTAAAATATATGAAGACCCAAATTCAGATCCAATCAGCGGTTGTTTGGTTGATTTTTGGTATACAGTAATTCTTTTATTGTATTTATTTTTTCATTTTTATTGCATGATGAATTTGAGGTTGTTCAGTTACATTGGATATTGAAAATTTAAAGGTTAAGAATATTGTAAGAACCATCTTAAGAATTAGCAATAGCCTATAGGTATAGCACAGACAGTATAGGGACGGTACTTAGTGTTAGGATTCTGTATACACTTCACATTTGTTTAGGCATGGCATCTTTATCTCCATCTTTGCACATTTCCAGAAAATTACATTTGATGACATCAAGGATTAGTGTCGTTTCTGCTGTTCTGCTGCTAAAATTGGGAGATTACATCTTGACTTAACTGTCCAAGATCAAAACACCAGTATATGGGAGCTCTCTGTAAGGATGAATTTTCACAATTTATTGCTGTTAAAGTTACAGGCCTTGGGTGTCAGTCTTGTTCAAGCCATTTTCATTCAATGGGAGCACTAAAATTTAAGAGGAAACCTTTTGTGTTGTGCTTAAATGTTTTTTTGTTTGACGATATGAATTACTACCAAAATATCAGGAGGTGCCAATACTGGTAATGGAATCTGTACCAAGGACCTAATATTACCAGTGCAGTGAGGAAAATGTATTGGGAGAAATGAAGGGCCCTGGGATGAAGCTTGCTATTTTGAATCTCTGCTCATCTTAATCACTTTAATTTATCAATATGAGAGGGTTAATTCCATAGACATGATTCCTAACAAAAGGCAAAACAAGAGGGTCATTGCAACGGAGGCAATTCCAAGTATTCATGGAACATATGTTTTGTAGATCCAATTGCCAATCTGAAAACTTTAAAATAAAGCTAGATTCACAAGTTTAATGCCAGGGTCACATTTAATTGGAAAACTTATCAAATAACAAATGCATACAAATGTTACGAATGGAGGATAGTGGTAGTAAATGCACTTGGTACAAATTCATCATGGGAGAGAAAACAAAAACCAACGGTGGTCTCTTTAACAGTCGTGTTAATGTTGGGTGGCACTAACAGACAGCAGCTGTGGTGCAGAATGCAGGTGGAGCTACAAATCACAGATACCTTGTTTTCTCACTCCTCGACTCCCAAAAAGCACATTGGCAATGATGGCAGTGTTACTTGCACTTACTCTGTTCCTTGCAGTTTAACTCTGGTAAGTGAGAGGCTGCAGAGGAAAGGCTGCATAATCTAGCTCGCAGCTTTTGCATTTCTATTCCCTTCATCTGACTGTTTCAATGTGCTTGTGGCAAGACCAGGAGAAGATGCAACAACGCATGAAAATAGTTTTAACCTGTCCCCGAAATGCCTCTTTTCCTCCTGACACTGTCGATCTTCTGTTGTCAGTAGGAATGTTCAACATAAACAGCACTGTTCAGTCTAAAAGCTACATTACTCCTCCTTTGGGGTTAAACCGTGTTCCTGACCCAATAAAAACCAGCTCAACCACTCATGGAGTTTCAATGAAACTGTGAAACTTTTTTTTCTTTCAACACTTCCTTGATCTGCAAGCAAGTCTATGAGACCAAGGAAAGGTTGAGAGAAAAAAATGTAGCTTTTTAATCAGGGTCACTTCTTAAAATCGCAACAGATTCAGCCTTGGAAATAAGCTTGATGAGTCTGACCTTGACCCACTGGCACTGAATCATCTGGACCTTAAGAACTGGGATGAAATGTCAAGTCCCTGGTACCCCAAGTCCCATAATCACTCACTAGAACCTTCCCCATTCACAGTTATAAAGATATGAGAAGATGTTGATACTGCATCACCAGCTAGCATTGGTACAGTGCTACACAAGCGTGTTTGAAGAGAAAACGTGGCTAGCAAGGCTTCCATGTCTCCAACACAAATTATTTCAGATCTAGACAACTGTCTAGGGAGAAGGTGCTAAGGCTTGAGACTCCTGAGTAGTGTGTGCACTGAATGGACCAACAGCTCAGGTTTGTGACCCAGTTAAAAAAAAATAAAAAAAAAGACGTGGGGCTGCATCGTAAAGAGACCACTAAATTCTTAAAGCCACTGAAATACACACAAAACTCCAGACATCCTCAAAAGGTTGGCTGCAAAAATGACTTTACTGCAGTTTTAATACATGTTATTTTTAAAACCAGCATTTGCAACTTCTTTGCATTTTACAATGAATTAAATGAATTGGATTGAAAGGGTGAACAGTGACCCCACCTTTTTGTGCAACAACAACAAAAAAATACACAGGTAGGTAGGTATATCTCTCCCCTTTTTAAAATCAGATCGGGGGAAATGATTAAAAAGAAAAAAAAAATAACATCTGTACAGTACTTTTTAACAAAGTCATGAAATACAGGATTTCTGGCTAACGCAGTCCTGTGTGAGAGCGTGTGTATTGTGTTGTGTGTGCGCCTCGGCCAAACTGACGCCCTGGCTTTCAACGGTCGAGTCCTGCTCCTCTGGAACTAAGCCTCACATCGACTGCTGCGTTCTCTTTCTGGTACATTTTGTCATTTGCTACCTCCCTTGTCTCTCACCATTTTCCTTTAATTCATCTATGGTGCCTAGATCCCTCCGTTCCCAACAAAAATGAACAGTTCTGTGGTAGGGCAACACACACTGGTTCAGCCAGTCAAGCTTTCTATAACTATGACGGCTAGTCCTGCTAGCCTGACTGGCTTGCTGGATAGTTCATACACTGGCTGGTTGTGTTCTGACTTCCTCCTCTGTCTGCGGAGCTCATTGGTTTAGGTTCAAGGAGGATGGAAGGGAGAGTTCAAAAGAGGACGCGCAAGGGGTAGGATGATGTAGTGCCGCAGCTTCCTAGCTGCTGTTGCTATAGCAACAGAGCAGAATTGGGAATCGCCTTGGCACTTTGTTGTTACCGTTGCAGCCTCTCTGGTCCACAAGTAGCCAGGTGGTTGAGGAGAAGGTTGTTCAGAAGGTGTTCAGAACAGGGAGAGAAGGAGAGCATGTGGAGGGAGGGAGGGAGGGATGAGTTAGCAAAGGGTCTGTGTGTCTCTCCTCAGAGGGAGAGGAGGGAAGGAGGAGCTTTCGGACTCTCCTGGAGGAGGCTGTTGAGCAGGGTGGTAGAAGGAAGAGGTAATGGAGGGGTTGAACGAGCAGATAGATCTGTCTTTCTTTCCAGTAGAAGAGGAGAGAAGGTCTCCATCTCTTTCCACTGAGGGAGGAGAGAGGAGCAGAGATCAGGAGGAAGGGAGTGAAGTGGGAGCCTGTCTGTCTGTCTCCTCAGTGAGACTAGGACAGTGATTGACAGGTGGCACGAGCAGGCCAAGGACCAATGAGACGACCAGAGGAGGGAGGAAGGGAGGGACTCAATGTCCGTCCACAACGACCGAACAGAGGAGAAAAAGCCTTAAGAGCCCAGGCGGGGCCGTTTCCTTGGAGACTGCTCTTCCTCCTCATCTTCCTCCTCTTCGTCTTCATCGTCAGGATAGTCCACCAGACCCACCAGACCAGTCTAACAAGGGAGACAGGAAGACAGAAACATTTAGATTGACAGAAACATGCCTACATACACACAGTACAAACAAGCCAACAGTAAACGCTTAAGGTGTTGCTACAATCATCCATTCTATTTTCTACAGGTGCCGTCTCTGTCCGACATGATCAGCGCTCATTTGTACTCTGATGACTGGTTGGCTGGCTGCAGGAATAAATAAGCCTTGCTTCTAGGGATTTAACAAAAGTTTGTGACATTTCGTGATACAAAATTTTGACAATATGCATTGTGGAGCTGAAATAATGTTTATAATTCAGCTGTGGTCTGATATCTAAGAAACAACACACAGAATCGCTTCTCTCTTTTGCATTGTTTGACACTACACAGTGCAAGGCTGGCAACTTTTAGCTTGGGTGATCACACATCCATTGAGTCCAGCTGGACCAGCTGTGTGGATGAAGTGACAAGATGGACTGTAATTGATGACGCTCTATCAAGTTTTAAGTGTGCCATGTCTCTCTTCCAGTTTATCTGCTCTTACATTGTATTTGAACTGCCATTAAAAAGATCTTAAAGGTTTAAATTTAACTTGCACAAACCTCTACAGTGTTTCCCACAGGTTGTTAGTTTACTCGGCGGCATCAGGAGGGGGGGGCTATTGATGAGTTGTTATTGATGTTTCATTTAGCGAGCCCAGTAACTCATTTTTTCAGGAATTTAAGTCTCTCAATCAGGTATACGCTAATGGCAACACTGGCTGACTATTACACTTCCATCTGATTATTGAGGCTACGATCTCTCCATTCAGCTTGTTTTGGCACACATACACCGCGACTCGAAGCAGTGCAGATATACTGCATCATAGGTGCAATAAATTATGGTCATTATAAACCAACACGCTTTCGGCACTTGGCAGGATAAATCTTGATTGTTTGAAAATGACACCTGAAATTAATCCAAAACAAAGCATTTCTTTGGCGGGCTGTTAATTGACTTGGGTGAGTCGCTCAAATATTAACATTGTATGGGAAACACTGCTGTAGGAATTGTCTTCATTCAGATTTGGTTCAAAATATTGTGATGATACTGAAACGAACCGTTGATGCTGAATGCATTATTTCATCACTATTTGCTGTACACTAGTTTAGTGGTCTAGCCCATTAATCTCACACTCCAAACAAACCACACGCATTTAAAACATGGGTAATGTTGAATGGCTGTGACACACTGTCAAGGATGTTAGCAAACAGCTGAGTCTTGTGAGTTAGGATCCTGGCAGGATTTGATCTAGACTTCAGAGCGACATTTGTAGAGATACCTTGACTACTGGCGTGGCGGGCAGAGCAGCTGTCTTGACTGAGGAAGTTGAACTGTTGTTGTTGTTTGGAGTGACGGGTGGCGAGGCGGGTGGGATTGCAGCAGCTTTCCCGTTGTTGTTGGCACCGTTGGCTCCATTGGCGGCTCCTGCAGGAACAGAGAATGTAAAAGTCAAAGCTTCTTGAGGGGCTGTTGCATTCTGAGAAAGGCTCTCTAATACAGATAAATACTCAAGTCAGTAATGATAGAGTGGCATACCTTTTTTGGCCTCCATGTACTTGCCGTAGCTGTCGGAGAAGTCGTCCTCCATCCGGCTCTTCTCCACAGCCTCTCCATCATCGTCATCTTCATCATCGTTGAACCACATCTCCTCGTCCTCGTCCAACGACCGTGCATCCCGACGATATCTACAGAAAACAAAAACACAGATTAATACACTGGAATCCAAGGTCTTTTCATTAGGACACGTCTATAGACAAATGGTTTCCTTCATGTACAAGAAACTTAGACTTTTACCTGATGAGTCACGTCTTGTCTTCATACTAGTTGCTGGTTATTTCAATATAGTGTGAACACCTAGAATTGGAATTTCCTCCCTCAAAACCAATTCTCAGTCAACTAATACCTCAAAGTTCTCACTCCATGGTGCAAGTCTTCTTTCTACCTGCCTACATTACAGCACAATGAAAGACCCAAGTTCAAGCTTCTTACAGTTGTGGTTTTTATTGGTTAATATCCAAACTCAAAGCTCACAACAGCCACTAGATGGCAACATCATCTCTGGTGGTATCAGACAAGAAGGGAAACCTATCAAACCTTACCATTGTTTACAGTCAGCGGAGGAACACCATACTATGGTTGCAATCATAACATTCTCAATGATTTGACCCTGGTCTGACCAATCAGCCCACTGACCTGTTGAGTCTCTGACTCTGCCTGTCCTTCTCCTGCTCGTACCGGCCTTTCAGGCCCTTGAAGGTCTGGACGTACTCGATGGATTCAAGTGCTTTGTAGAAGTTGTCCACAATGTGAGCTATGAGAGACTTAATGTCCTCCTGGAAAGAGAAGGCATTGTGGAAAACGATTCAAACAACAATCCCCTTTCAGTGCCACGTTCCCAGTGGGACTGCAAGTCCCTATGGTCTATGACAGTCTCACGCTATGTAAATGAAACCTTTTAATATAGGTCAGGTTTGTGTGTCTACTTACCACTTTAATGAACTCAAAGAGCTCTATGATGGCTGAGTTGAGGAGGTTGTATCGGGTGCCGTTGTCTAGCAGGGCATTGATGACAGGCTCAAACAGGTTCCCTTTGATGATGTAGCGGTTGTAGTACTCATCCTTCAGACCTATGATCCTGCGCATGAAACGCAGGGCACCTTGGGGGGAAAAAAAGACAAGAACAGACTGAATGAAAGCTGCTTTTGGGTTTAGTTCTATGAAGAAAAACAGTGCTGGAGGTACTCTTTGCTATGAATTTGCCCATACAAAGATCCAAAGCACTCTTATGGTTAAAAGGCCTTCTGGGTTTTCCCACTGAATGGGATAAAAGTTAGGCATTGCTTCTGTCTTGATCACAACAAACAAACTTGTGAACAAAAACTACAGTCCAGAAAGTACGACATAGGCTTACACAGAATGCACACTAAGAGAAGGAAAGGCAAACCACCAGAAAGGACAGGTAAAATTCTATCAACTAGGCATGTGTGTGTGTACGCCAAAGTCTGTGTGTAGACTTACAAAGAGCAAGAAAGGTGTGTTTTGAGTTCATGAGCACCAGCACTCTCCTGAGCAGGTCTTTGTTCATGATGTAGGTCTTGATGTGATAGGTGTGATGCTCCACACAGAAGGTCAGCAGCTCCAGGATCAACGCCAGCAGCTGAGCTGTCTGGAAGTTGTCTGCACAACCAAACACAACATTTCATTTAACAAAACATAAAATTTGGTGAGAATGGGACAAGTCACATTGACAACAGCTTAAAGTCCAGATTTTTTTGGAGCAAAAGTCAAGCTAAATACAATTTTTGTTATACAATTTGAAGTGAGTGTGCAATCAACCCTAGGACTTGGAAATTCTGCAAAAACTCTAAGCATGATGCAGAAGATCACAGACTAGTAACATTAACAACTACTTTAAACAAATGCTGGTGAGCATAATTTTATTTCACCCATCACTGGTGGGTGCGGATTCTTTATAAAATTAAAATGCAGTTTTAGCATGCGCACGTAAGCTGGTTGATGAGTTGTGTGACACGTACCTGGACAGACTGGGTTGATCTTAGTTGAGCCCTCCTGCAGATCTGAAAGGCCAGGCCAAACACATGAAAATCAGTCATATCCTCTATACATCTCACAATTTGATAGTCCCAAACACTCATGGTTCATGAAAACGATCTCCCCTGCTCACCTTTTGAGCTCTTATCATGGGCAGTGTTAGCCAGTAGTGGGGCCGTCAGGACATGCATGCAGTACTTGTAGAAGAAACTCAGAAACTCTGTCTTCTCAGTTTTCTGATAGGGGACAAATCACATGTCAAATGCCATGAGAAGTGTACAATGTTGTAATGTTGTAGTGGGCAACCTGGGGTTTGCAATTTACCAGTTGTCACAGTGTGCCTAGTAGTCAGCATGATCTTGGGGGGGGGGGGTAATTTGCGACATACAGCCCACTCATGAAGTTAAACGGTTATTCAGTCATACTGAGCCTTGCATGGTTACAAGTTTGACAACTTCCAGCCCTTTTGCTCAGCAACACCTAACTTTTTTTTGTGGACTGGTCTCTGGTCTTTTTAATGGAGGTATGAGTCACAGGCATGAGAGCAAAGTGTTGAGGGTTGCATGAGTAATAACTATAATTCAATAGTAAATGTTACGGATGGTGAAGCAGGAGCGAAAATTCCTTTCACACTCCAGAATATTCTTCAGAATATTTTGAATGCAGTCAGTCAACAGCTGGGTAAGTAGCCAGGGGAAAATGTTGTCAGCTGTTTCATAAGTAAATTTTTTAATAATCTCAGATTTAAATACAAATTGCTATATTTCGTCCCACATAGGCAGAATTTACACTTTATTATGACTATGAAATATATTTATTACATGCTTGCATAACTCTAGTAATCAGCTTGACTGGTAGCTCACCTCGGCCTAGCCAAGGAAAAGCAGATCTCATCCCAAAAAAAGTTGCCCACCTCTGTAGTAGTAGGTTCGAAATCAGTGTGTGAGGAACATAAATGACAATTAAGTGTGTGTTTGACTGTGTGTGTTGGTCCTACTGACATTGGTGGGAGCCAGCATGTTCTCCGGGTCGATGAGTGTCCTGAGCAGGCCCATCAGCTGGACGGCCCCTCCTAACTCTGGGTCTGAGTCACAAATCATCTGCTTGATCACCACATTAATCAGCAGAACATCCTGGGACACGATAAAACACACACACACACACACACACACACACACACACACACACACACACACACACACACAGGAAGATAAAGTCAGTATCATACAGTTCATCAGTCTTGCAGTCAGAGCACACAGCATCATGTGGGCAAAGCTTGAGAAAGACAAGCACTCACACACATATATGATAACAAAGCCAATTTGATGGTTAGGTTTCACCTCAGTTACAAGTTGCTTAGGAGCCGTACCTCTATAAGAGCCGGGCAGTGTGTGCATTTGTTTATTACTTTGTTTGTGTGTTTTACACTTTAACACAGAGTCATAAAAGCCCTGTGGGAGGGCTTTTATATATCCAAGCACCGCTTGTTCAGAGTGATGTTAAGATACTCACGTCATCTGTCTGCTGTGGCTCCTGCATGACAAACTCCCTGACCATGGAGGGGCTGAACTCCACCAGGTAGGAGAATATATCTGTAGCTGCTGCCCTCACCTGCAGGTCATCCATTCCCTAAGCAGGAGAGAGGGTGAAGCAAAATAGGAGTTGGAGACAGCAGCAAAGAGAATAGTGCAGTTGAGCAAATTTTACAACATACAATCTTTTCCACAACTATTCAGCATCCATGAGCAAAAACAAAAAACTAATCAGTATCTCAAACAGAAGAAGAGTTTGCCTTTTTTAACAACAATTTAGATATTCATATTGAAGCAGCAGACAAGACATACCATGACTATTTCCAGAGCAGGTAGAATGCCAAGATTTGCCAGAGTTTTGAAGAAAGCATCCCTGTTTTGTGGTTGCAACGTTTGTGAAAAAGCACAGAATTCTTTGAAAAAGTTCACCTGTAAAGTGGAGAAGAAACACAAACTTAATGTTGGGTGGAGAAATTCAGTTCTGGTTCAGTCTCAAACATGGTCCCCTTCTCTCCCCGTTTCAGGGCTTGAGGCAAGTGCAAAATGGCTTTTATTTCGATGTATATAATTTAATTTTAGTTTAGGGTCAGTTCGACTAGGTGTTGCAGATTAAGAATGCTTCTTATTTGGTTACATATACCATGATATAGAGACAACTGCTGTCAATTGTCCAGCACTGCAAATGTCAACTGTTCAGCCTGGAATTGTAATTGTAATCATGTTGTTGTGCGAGCTAAGCAATAAGAATGTTGAATTTTCACTGTATTTAAAATTTTCTAGTTGTGTGGACACAGCTAAAGAAGTGCAGAGGGACACTAAAATGAATGCAAAGGAAATACTGATTACATATTGGGGTGGGGGCTGGGTGATTGGATGATGCTTTTTTAAAAATTTGTTTTTTTAACAGCAGGGGACAAATTTCAGTTTCATTTTCAGTTTGAATGAATGTAAAAAGTGCTCGCTACAAGACGATGGATAAAGAGGAAGTTGGCGTCAAGATGATGACCATTATTGACTTACAAGCTCTCTCCTTTTACTGTCCTCTGTGGCTTCATCTGTGAGCTGTGCAAAGACCTCTGTTAGGAACTTCTCATCCTCCTGTGGCATAGGGAAAGCAGGGTTAGCAAAGCAAGACACAAAACTAGTCGAGGCTAAAATAACTGTAATGAAAGTTTTGCTGGTATAGCTCCATAATGCACAATCAAAGCCGATGAACTGTTCCTATAGTCCTGACAGAGATATGCAAACGTATAATACACGTCTCAGAGATAGTCAATTGTCATCAGCACCAAAATACAATCATTGGATTTAGTGTATAATAAAGTGGATGGACTAAAAAGGCACCGTCTGCATGATAATAACAGTATGGTGTAATCATTATTCATATTGCTTCAAGAAAGTTCCATGTTGACAAACCTTTCAAACAGTTTTTAAAATATCTTAGTTTGACTGTAAACAAAATGTTGACAGAATGAGTCAATATATCAGTTTACACAGCTTCATTCATACACTTTATATAAAAATCAATAAAAAACAAAGTCCCCCAGAGTAGCAACAAGCATTGTTGAGCAATTCATTGATGACAACAATAGTACAGCTAGATTATCACAACCCTGATCCATTTCAACAAGATTCCTACTATTGTAAACAACACTTGGCTTGATGATTGGCAAGGCAGAGTAAAACACACTTCATCCTCAAAACAATGCATTTTCCACATGCTATAATGTTTCATATTTATCTAAAGAACATAAAGTCAACAGTGGAAGTTCACAGATCATTTTACAGATGGTGCCAACATGTAAGTTGTGTTATTATTGTCCAACTGCCTTTTGTGCTACTCAGACATATTTTTATGAATGAAAAACCAAAAACATCAACACTGAGCAGGTGTTCATTTGCCCAGGTTTGCTTGAATAATGCCTGTAAATCACACATACACACTGTATTATGAGTTGCGTTACATTTATCAAACAAACTGGCAACACATCGTGAAATAGACACCAACCTGTTCAACTCAGTGAAAATCCGATGGGAAAGAAAGCCATCTGACAATACATGTATATTATAGGTGTACAGTGATGCAATGATGTTAAAATAAAACTAAACCTGTTGGCAAAATAGGCTACATGTTTAGGACAGCCACTTAAACAGTTCATACTTGCTGGCAAAAGTACTTCTCTGGTTCCAAGTTACTCGGTTTGCATCCTTACCTGCAGCATGCTGACAATCTCCACCTTGTTGAAGAAGATGAAGGAGGTGAGTGTGGAGAGGAAGTTCTCCTCGAAGACGGACGGCGTGGGCAGGATGATGTCCTGGATGTACTGCACCCGGTAGGTCTGGTGGATTTTCTGCCGCAGCTCCGAGTCCGTGATAGGGATCACCTCCTTAAACTTGGCTGTCTTGGTAAGGAACTCCCGATGCCGTTTAGGCTGAACCAGCGCCGGGTCATACTCCAGGCAGCCCACCACATCCATGATACAGTCGTCAGAGAACATCACCTCGAACAGGGCGGCTTTATTGAGGAACAAGACGCCCCGGACAATTTCATACAGGTGGTGCAGGCCTTCCCTGTTGTCCAGGTCCTCGCATACCTGGAAGAGCCCCAGGAGCTTCTTGATGTAGCCCTCACTCATCAGGGCCAGAGCAAGTTTTTCCCTGCGGATGGGCGAGGAAAGGACAGAGGTAACCAGATCGGCAATCTCCTCCAGTCGGCTCAGCTCACAGGCAGGGAGCTCCACCAGGTGGCTCGTCTCAGGCATCTCCTCAAAGCGCTCCTCCTCCGACTCATCGATGGGGTCCTGGGTGATCTCCAGTGCAGGATCCTTCCCCTGCACCTGGGGAAAACACAAGACACACAAGAAGAAGAATTTTACTAGCAGTATGAACAGTATGTACTGCATCTTGCCTACATGCCAGATGAGTTAGTACCAACTAAATTTCAGCACCCACCCACCAGTTCCACTTTAGATATTTTTGTGCTACCCAGTAAGCAAATCTTTTCTGCCATTCCTTGGCCATAATGGGACACTACAAATATATGAGCTTCATAAACCTCAATCTTTTGAAACACTGCACAGACAAACCAAGTGAAACTGGGTTTACTTTACCTGGCAAATCTTCTCCCAGATCTCATCACAGCCAGCCTTTTCCTGGAAACTTAGAGCCAAGTCATAATTCTCTGCTTCTGACCAGACAATCAGTGTGTCCTGCGAGAGGGAGAGAGAAACAGCAAACTGTTAACAAAGTGATGCTCCTGAACATATTCACAGGGCACACTCACCCACACACATATATACACAAACACACAAAACGACATCTCACATATAGCCAAACACATACAGATGAGCTCTTTAATGCATGGGAAATCTATTAGTTTGGTAGCATAACCCATGTAAGAATGAGCTTAACTTAGTCTGGGCTATGCAAGTGAAGGCGTATTGCTCACTTGTGTTCACTTAATTCATATGACCAGTTTTACTAGTAATTTGAGTCATTGACACACAGGTTTGCCGGTATTGTGATTAGGGGAGTTGTGTAATTGCCCATTATTTGTTTCCGGTGGTCTGAGGCCAGATAATGAATTTCCATTGTCTACATTTTTCTAGCAGTAGCTGCAATTTTCCAGCACTGACTGGTCAGCTATCACTGCTGAATGACTAAATATGAAACACTGAGTTCGTTTAAGTATTGTGAATATAAACTCCCCCAGGACAATGAAAAAAGTGTCCATCAGCAAGCCTTCTGTACCTCTCCAGAAACAAGAAAGAAACTGTGTACTTACTTGTTGTTTCTGATATGCAGTATTTGGACTGATCTTCGACTCCAACAGCAGCGAGCCTAGAAGACAAAGACCGAGTTTACTTAACTGTCAAACTTGTGTCACTGATCACAAACCAGACGAACACCGTTTGCTGAATGCTAACGGTACAACTAACTGTTAAGGAAATACATTGTCTATTAGTCAACCTAGCGCAAAGCTTTCAAGTAAACAATGTGAAAAGCTGAATATAGTTTATAACTAAATAAAACTTAAAACCTCCAACAACCGGGTCTTACTATCTTGCCTAATCTCCCTGCTTTAGTTTGAGTTATGTGAACATAAACACATAACGATTTTCTATCTAGTAATGTAATCAGCAAGTTTTGTAAAGAGCAGACTTTGAGGCCCCCATGCTAGCTAACTAGATCACGCAACGTTAGCTAACTGTTACCTGCTAAACTCGCTGTCTAACAGACGAGCCTGCTAGCGCTAATCAGCTAAGCTAACAGTGATCTCTTGCATAAGGACAAAGCAACCAGTAGTTACCGTAACAGGTTAAAATCGTTAGCTCCCGATGCCACAACACATTAAAAACCAAGTCTAACAGCTTGAACAAGTAAACAAATTAGCCAATTAATGCATTCTGACTAAAACAATGGTTAACGTTAGCAGGCTAACGTTAGCCAATGTAACATCAGTGTGGCTAGGCTAACTGGGAACTTACCGTCCGATTCGGCCCGAACTAATAATGATATTCCCTTCAGCCGTTCAACAAACGTAGACGAGACGTGCCCGGTACCCCGGTCGTCCCATTGCCGGTCTTCATTCAGCGTATATACTTTCACTCGCCGCCGAGTGTCCGACATGGTTAACCGAGTCGGAGCTAGCAGGCTAGCTAGCTGCTAACAAGCTATCACTTCACCCTGTCTAGTGTTTTCCTATCCTCGAGCTGTTAACTTTGTTTCTACCCGCATGTTCCAGACATACGTCTGAGTGTAGTTCACAATAGCAGTAAGAAAAATGTTAACGGCTATTTCATAAACATATTACGTTCAGAATGTTTAACAATCCCACAGAAGGCCTAATATCAAACAGTAAAATTCACAGAGAACACAACAACTCCGACGGCCTCTTTGCTAACGTCCACAGACCGCCATCTTGTAATCCGATCTTGTGTTCTTTTTCTTCTTCAACGTCAATCAAGCGCTAACCGCCGCGGGGTCTCCTCTGAGGGGCTACGGATGCCGACGAGTATGGTTGGGGGGGCACACCATCCACTGCGGTTTTGTTGCGCGTTACACAACTATACTTTGTTATGCAAATTGTGGACTTTAGACTGTTAAGTCTTTGTATCTCAAGGTATTGTATATGCCCCTGTCTCACATTGTTACAGTATAACCAACTGGCTCATAATACTCGTCATTCCACTGTACATTGCGCTACTGTTAACTGTTAAAGACCAAAGATATATATATGAAAGTTTTCTTTATCGGAATACGGTAGTTGTGAATAATTACACTCTATAAAAGCAACTACTAACTGTTTTATTGACAGATATATACACATATAAAAGTAAACACAACATTGATGGAATATTAAAAAATATAACTTATAATAGTACATTTCCAAGAATTTTCTTTGCATTCTTAGTCTATATCCTGACAGCTCAAAAGACACATTGCCACTTTGTTGAAAGCAAATTATGTTAGAGCCATACCACAAGGTACAATATCAGTCATATACTTACGTTTATAACAAAACCATTGTTAGGTTGAACAGTGCGTGCCATGCAAAATCTGCTAGAGGCTAGATAATGGTGTAAATTGAAAGAAATAGGAAGTCTCTTGTAATGTTATTCTGACTGAAAGATGCTAACTGAGGTGGCAAGTACACAGAAAATGAAGATATTCAACCCCAATTTGAAAACAAATGAAGACTTTAATCCTGAAATTAAAAAAAACAACAGCACTTCAACAGAATATTAAAATGTGTTTCTCCAGCCTATTATTCTCCAACTGTGGGGGAACACTTCTCAGTTGGTGCACAGGTCCATGGCAGCACAGTGACAGCAGGACATTGTCTTTAATGAGCTGCAGTTCAGTCCATACCCACAGCAACAGAGCAAACTTCTGTATGTACAACACTGGTTCTGTTTGTGATGAGTTCTGATGTTCTGGGTTTGGGAGATTTCTTTACAGCACTGCTGTGCCAACAGTTAACAGGGCAAAGTTTTATGGCAGCATCCACTCAATCTTGATCCATTTTTGTGGCAACGCCAGAATTTGGCCTAACACCGGATCGGCATGTCAGGAGTCGGTGCCGGTCGCTTGGCTGTTGGCTGTTTCCATGGTGATGCTCTGTTTCTCACTTAGCGTCTTGACAATGGTTGCCGCAGGAGATTGGAGCACCTTCCGTGAAAGCCTCATTCTGCCGTCTGTTGGGTCCCGTCCAAAGTACTTGACCTGTTGGCAGAGGTCCAGGCAGAGACAAACAGTCCAGAATGTAAACAAGGGGTCAACAATTTTAGGTCAAGAAGCTACTTTTGACAATTCTGTCTACAGTTACTGATACTTACCTGTATCTGTTGTCCCACCTCTAAACCCAAAGCACTCGGATGTTTGATCTAAAAGAAAAACAGACAGATTGAATGTCTGTTTTCAGGGATTTTCAGAGTCATTTCCCCAAATTAACAGAGAACCAATATAATTTGTACCCAGTAAATACACATAAAGAGCACTCTGTGTTCTTTACCCATTTCATACACCATGTACACACAACAGACCCAAGTCAAATAACTTTTATGGTTTTTCTTAGCTTTCTTAGGTTAGGCAAGGCAAGGCAGGTTTATTTATATAGCACATTTCATGCACAACAGCAATTCAAAGTGCTTTACATAAATAAAATAAAAATAAAAATAAAGACATAGAAGGTGCCAGATTTTTGGCACATGGGACAGCAGAATTAGTGCTAAAAACTTTACAGAATCAACAAAGTATTAGTAGTAGTAGTAGTTTTCGGTGATATCTTAACTCATGCCATCTTAATTGTCTTGAAGCAGAAAAGAGAATGTTTGGCAACCACAATTTGATTAAGGTCTAACATGTACAGTTAACACACGCACTCACATTTACACTCACTTGAAGACATGGACACGCAAAAACACGCAGATGCAGATTTACTAACCCGTTTGTGGTCCAGCTGTGAGTTGTGCAGCAGGACAGCACTCATATTGGGATAGAGTTTCACCATCACACCAATGTCCCTGAAGAAGAGGGAGACGAGGACTTTAGGAGTTGTTTGGACACTACAAGTGTCTTACTCATTTATATATTTCAGAGTGTTATCTGTCTGACTACTGAGATCATGGATTTAGATCTTAGAAAGTATGTTTAAACTTTAGTGTTAATGACTGCAATCAATAAAGGTTGTGTAAATGACACAAGGCAACGGTTTACCTTATCTCAGTGATAGTGGCGGTGTAGACAGCACCAAACTCAAGCTGCTGTTCTTGCTGCAGGAGAAAACACACAGGAATACACATACACACACACACACACACACACACAGATCAATGTAAGACATTAAACTGTCTTGTACTGATTGAAGGCATTTCCTTTCACAGTCTTTTCCATTTTTTTATGGTTTTGGGTTCAAAAGTGTGAAAGGTATTTGTTAAATGTGCAGAAACCCAGAAGCTCAGAGACTCACATCATCTTTGCAGATGTCACTGATGAACTCCTGAGCTTCATTCATGGCTCCTGGCGTCGGAGCGAACACAGAGAAGGTCTCCTCATCCACCTGGTTTATTGTCACACCTCAAGAAAGAAAAACAAAATCTGTTGCAATGTCAACATTCTCCCAAAGAGCTTGTATTTTGTGGCAGACAAAAAAAAAAGGAAAGAAAGTGATGCTTGCTTAGTGTCACGCTGGTAAACATCAACAAAGTGCATGAAGTCATGTTACTGTGAGATTTACAATAGTATGCTGTACTGGACATACTCATTTTGAATGTCTGTCACTAATCTGTGTCCCTCAAATAATTCCTACTATCCACGTAAATATAAAAATGCAGCCCACCTTGTTTTAAATAAAGAGAAAATTGCACTAATTGGTACATAAACCCAAACTGTACAGGACTTTGACTGACTTGAACTTGAATGTTACCCGTTTGAGCTTGCAGCCTGCGAAGGTTGTAGCCCCCCGGACCGACGAAGCGAGCTCGCCTGGAGACAGGCACCCGGACGTTCTCTACAGGGAAAACAAAAGTCAAACACACTGGAACAGAAGACAACCTGTCCGTACTTTCCACTTTCCTCAAATGCACAAGTTCAAATAAACATTCAAACACAAAGCTTACCAACAACAGGTCCGTTCTCCTTCCTAGTTGCCCTTGGTTTTGTTATACTTTTGTTCATGATGCCCAAGATCTGCCTCTTTGCCACTGGAACACAGTCATATTGAAACAAATGACAATCAAACCAACTCTAAATACACACATTTTCTTCTTCTGTGTAAAATGTTCAAAGTTTGGCTGTCCTTTGGGCTTACCTGTGGCCTGTTGGATAGCCTCCATGACTAGCTTCAGGGGTAAACCTGAAATCTTCACATCAGCCTAGAGGTCAGAGAAAGGTCATGTGAAGTTGTGTAGAAATAAGGACCGATGGAATAGGAAAAACAGGAAAAATAGTCTTTCGTGGATAAATCAATAAGGGTCACCCGGTAACTTTTTGAGACAATAGCAGTTTCTCTTTGCCTGTTCTCAAACTTTGTCCCTACAGGCCACCATACACTCTCTCTGACTGTGAGCCAATCATTCAGAGCGAGACAATCATTCTTCAAACATTAAACATTAACATGGCTTAACAGGCTCCTGATTGGCTGCTTGTTAGAGTGGCTCTACAGTGGTAGCAGTAACAGTTCATAATGAATTAGAAACTGGATTCATTGTATAAGTGAGTGAAGAAGTTTAAAATTAAAACTCAAACTCTGCTCTTGTCTGTTTATTTAATGTTTCACGCAGCACTTGATTCTACACACAAAATAGCATTGAAAAGGGGTAGAGTGACATATTTCTATGTAAAATGTATGTTAATTGTTTTGGCCGGAAAAAATATTCTTGGCTGGTACATTTATTTAGTTTACCAGCCATTTGTGAGACAAATGTTCAGCCAAAAATTTAATTTCCAACACTGGCTATGGGTGATCAGACATAGTACAGTACCTGTAAGGCGTTGATACCCTTGTTTGTTCCTGCCAATTTGAAGTCCATGTCTCCGAGGTAATCCTCTATTCCCTGTTTAGAAAACAAATATATTCAACTCATATAAGAAATATTCAACTCATATTCAACATCTCCACTTGACAGCTAAGTGACAGGAATTGCTCTTTCTGTCGTTTGATAATGAGAAACAGTTGACCATGATCACAGTACAAACTGTACGTTAGAGCTGCAACGATTAATCGATTAGTTGTCAACTATTAAATTAATCGCCAACTATTTTGATAATCGATTAATCGGTTTTAGTAATTTTTTAAGAAAAATAAGTCAAAATTCTCTGATTCCAGCTTCTTAAATGTGAATATTTTCTGGTTTCTTTACTCCTCTATGACAGTAAACTGAATATCTTTGGGTTGTGGACAAAACAAGACATTTGAGGACGTCATCTTGGGCTTTGGGAAACACTGATCAACATTTTTCACCATTTTCTGACATTTTATAGACCAAACAACTAATCGATTAATCGAGAAAATAATCGACAGATTAATCAACAATGAAAATAATGGTTAGTTACAGCCCTACTGTACATACCAAAATGTCAGTGAGTAATCTGTAGTCTTGGATCTCAGTAGGTTTCTCTGGGTTGGGTGTGGAGATGAGGCCGATGGCGACTCCTGCCACAGCAGAGGAGATGGGCACACCTGGGGGACAGATTTGGACATTTCAGCAACCAGAAGCTTCACACATTTCTGCACAGCAGCACCTCACTAAATGTGAATAAAAACACTGAATCAAAACCTGATTCTAGACATCTTGTAATGATGATATATATTTGCTTTGAGTTGCCTGAGATTGTAATGAGAAGAAAAAGAAAACCTATATGGTAGAACCTTGTTTTGGCTCTGCTCTATATGTCTAACTTGCACTTTATAGTCTGTAATAGTTCTATCTATCAGCAAGGATAGTTTAACTACTACACACAAACACTAGGATATACAGTATTTTTGCATTGTTCATTTTTAAACACATATGCTTGTTTGCCAGACTAGTCAGTTTGGTTCAGATGTGCCAATACTGATATTGGTATTGGATAGCAGAATCATTAAAATTATTGAATACAATGTGTAATACAATGTGTAATACATTTTAATACAATGACATTTTGAAAATTTCCTACATTTCTGTTTGTTCTCTTGTGTTAGATTATTTGAAAATCACAATATAATATAGTTGAAGCCTGATAGTTGAGGAAAAGTAATGGATGTGAGGGATATTTCTTATCAGCCAATATTTAAATTTCAGTTCTTGCAAACAGTATCAGCAGTGAAAGGGCATTTTGGTGCCCGTATCCCTATTCCAGTACCTGCATCCATCAGAGCCAGGCTGCCTCCACACGCTGAAGCCATCGACGAGGAGCCTGAGAGGAAGAAAAAAGAGGTGGAGTGATGGAGAGCAAGAGAAAGGCAGGAAAAGATTACAAAAAAGAAAGAGAAAAGGAAGGAGAGATACAACATAGTAGGCAGATCACACACGGTAACCCCGTGTTCCTGTCTGAGGCATCCCACCAGGCAATAAACAAATTTCCTGTGGCGATGCGTTCCCAGTCTGAGGAACTCACCGTTTGACTCCAGCACCTCAGCTGTGACTCTGATGGTGAACGGGAATTCTTTAGGAATGACCGGTCTCAGAGCCTTCTCAGCCAGGGCGCCTGGGAATGAGCACACACAGCCACACACACACACAATAATTATACATAACAGGCCTGGTCCGTAAGAGTCCTGGTGGAAGACATGGGCAGATATAAAATGCAACTTGAAGAGACGTGAAGTTTAACGAATACAAACCATGACCAAGCTCTCTCCTGTTTATTCCTCCCATCTTGCCAATCTCATTGGTCGCATATGGAGGGAACTGAAATTAAGGGCAAGGGTCATTTAAATTCATTTCACAAACCAAAGGATATAGGATTATAAATCTTATAGTTTGAAAAGGATAACAGGATTTTACTCACTTCATAATGCAGCATGAAGTTCTTGTCTTTGATGCCACTGTTGCAAGAAAATTAATGGGAGACCTGGGTTAAATTGTATTTTCAAATACTTTTTAGGCTTTATTTTAGTCTATGTAGGTGCCAGATTGGTGGGGTTTGCCACATAAGACAATACAATGCATGCAAGAGCGTTTAGAAATAACAGGAAAATAATTGAAAGCCATTTAATGTACTCTGATCTGATAACTGAGAAGTGAGACTGCCTAACCTGACACCATCTGATTGTCCTGATGCGGTAAACACTATGAATGGAAACACTATGTGGTTTCACGTGTTTGTGAATGAGTGCTAACTTTACCTCAAAGCTGTGGTGATGATATCCGCTTTGATACTGGATTCCAGTGAATCAAACGTGACGCTGCACAGCACCTACAGGAAAAGGGAGAAGATGAGGTTGAAGCTACATCACTTAAAACACTACTGTGGCTTTTTTTACTACACTCTAAAATCTGTGTTTTTCAGTTGATAAGGATTTTATTGAGCCTGGACAGACAATACAGACTAGTCAATACTGTGACCCTGCAGTGCATATATGACTAAATTACTACTTCTTACTAATTACAAATTCTTCCATTGTGTCTCCCATTGTGTAAACTGTCAAACCTAAATTGAAGTCTCTTTCAAAATAGCAAAGAGGGCAGAAAACAGCCACAAATGGCCTCCAATCTCTTATAATAAGATCTGAGCACAGTATTCTTGTTTTGTAAAATTCTTCATTCAAAGTAATGTTTGGTTTGTGGCCTTCATCATGCACTGGACCTACCTGTGTTTGTCCTCTCTGGAACAGAGCTGAGCCATGGAGTGGTTTGAAGATGTCCACATCACAGGAGATGTCCCTCAAAGCGGTCAACTCTCTCCCATCACACCTAATACACACACACAGGTACCAGTACACATACACACACAGACATTAACACGCACACAAATGAAAACAGACACGATTATACACAAAACCCAATTTTTCCATCAGCTGTATGGACGCAAAATCCTTTCATGAGGATCTACTTTCTATAAGCCACAGATTGATCTTACCTCCTGTACTCATTAAGCACCAGACTGCGGAAGATGTCTTTGCACACAGTGTTGAAGGATTCAATGATCTCAAAGTGCTCAGCTTGAGGGAATTTCTCTGTACGTGGAAGACATTAATGCACACTGTTTAGGAAAGGAATCACACAGACTCAGGAATCTAATGAAGAATATACTGTAACTATTTGTCAGTAAAGGAGATTAAACTTAGTTTGCCTGCATGAAACCAATTTATTACAATTATAAAATGGATGCACAAATATTAGAGAAACCTGCTCTTTTGAATAAAATACAATGATCTAATAAATCCAGGTGAAAGCTATGATCTCTTAATGATTTCACCTAATAAATCCATTTAGCCATGAGGGGAAATGTAGCTGAAGGGGGGAAAATAGGATCAAGGAGGATTTTTATGCCTTGAGAAAACTGTGAAGTGGATTGTGCAAAAAGGGGATGCAACTCAATATTGATATGGTGGTTTTAATATTCTTTTCATGCAGCATAAATATTGAGTATGACCTACCTTTCAGGTCTTCCTCCGTTTCTAGTCTAATTTTGTTGATAGCGTCATCTCTTGAAATCTGAGAAAAGATTATTATTAATTAATTAATTTATTATTATTAATAAAGAAACAAGGTTGTCTTCGGAAATGAAACTTTCCCATACGTAACAGACTAAATGAGACTTCACTGACTCTGGCTGCTTTTATGCCACAATGCATCCTCAACAGAAAAGAAAACTGAATACTTACTAAGATGGCTGCAAAATAACCACATGAGCTGTGGTGTCAACAGAAAGCTAAGGTGTGGAGATGATATGTCATGATATGAGTTAACAGAGGTCATGACTTACCTTATCATGGGTGTAGTCAGTGAAAACAGCATATATCCTGTCTGAGGCTAATCTGCATGTAAGAAAAGCAAAAACAAGCCATCACAAATGTTCATCCATAAACATAATGAACGCTATTTTTTTTGTCACATAACCATGCGAAATCAGGACTGATGCTTCCAGTATCGAAGAAAAGAAATGTAATGAGCGTTCAAGTTAGCATATCTTGCAAGTAGTGCTTTTCTTTATGTGGCTGGCCAACTGCCTGGTGCTGTAGGTAAACTGAAGCACATATGAAGTACTTACAAACCATATTGAATATATTTCTGCCTTAGTCTAACTTATAGACAATTTTAGTCAAGGAAAAGGCCCTGGAAGATTTATTTTAGCCTGTAACTTGATTGATTGATTAATTCATTCTTTTACTCACCCACTACATATTGATTTTCCAAACAAACTCACTAACATATTAATAGCAGTTCCTGTGTTGCATATGAACATCCCTTTTCATTGATCTCCCTAACCTGTCACCATCATTGATAACCCAAGAACTTATGGAAAACACAGTTTCCTCAGCGGTCTTACTGTCGCACATGCTCCACCATGTCAGCCGGGGCAGAGAAGATCTTGACCGGGGTGCGCTTGGTGACCCTCTGCTCTCGTGCCAGCTGCTGGATGGCCAGTATGATCTGCTGGGTGTGTTTGACTCCCACCTTCACCGCGTGGCAGAAGTCCTGCTGCAGCACGTTCTCCGCCGACGCCTCAATCATCACTGACAGCCACAGAGACACATTACAGACAAGTGTTGTATGATGCAGTTATGGTGTTATCCTCTTTACATCTGATGTTTAGTATAGTTAGTTTCATTTAATTTAGCTGCACAGCGATGAAAAATCAATGATAAATAAAACAGAGAGAAGAGAGGCCAATTCATAATCTGAGATGAAAAACACAAGTACAGACTCTATACAGTCCCATGGCACATTCATGGTGAACACATAGACCTAATAAATTTGCAGTTTATTTGCTGTGATATCAGCTTAGTTGTTGAGCTGTGTAATAACTTACGGATGAAATAATAACTTGTAAAAATGTAATTAAATGTCCCTTTAAATGGATGAAAATGTAATAAAACCTGTTAATGTAATATAAGTAAGTAATTAGAGGGACACATTTTATTGCATTGTCTGTCAGTTATTACATTATTATTGCTTGCCTTAATCTCTTCTATGGAGAATAGATTAGGCTAATTGGCTTGTTAGCAAATGTCAGTAACTAAACTGTTAGCAACTGTTTGTATATATAGCTTATAGCATATGACATACATGCTGTAAGCATTAATGCACAGTTAAATGACTCTTCATGTAATTGCAGGTCTTTCAGTGTTGGAAGAAAATTAACATCCGAGCCCCTACTGGAAGATTTACAGTGTCTGATAACTTACCCACTTGACTGCTGGGCGCTCCAGCCACAATCAGGTTGAGAGTGCTGTTCGCCATCTCTGCCCTTGTGGGGTTGATCACCATCTCTCCATCCACCATGCCTACACGCACAGCACCTGCACAACACGCGCGCACACACACACACACACACACACACACACACACACACACACACACACACACACACACACACACACACACACACACACACACACACACACAGTAGACCCAAGCTAGAGTTTAACAAGCATACTCCAACTTCCCTACTATTCAACAGTCATTGATGTTGAACAGACATGTGAAAGCTGAGGTTTAAGGTAAGTAAATCAATTCATCCTAGATTGGCCTAAAATCTGTTGTGTGTTCCTCACCAATGGGTCCATTCCAGGGGATGTCAGACAGGGCCAGAGCAGCAGAAGCTTTAAGGAAAGAAGAGTTTGTTTTTTAGCAAGAAACACTGCAAAAAACGATACTGATTCCACAATGACATGGTTGGCTGAGATTTGACTCACCTCCGTTGATAGCCAACACATCTGGATCGTTGACACCATCAACAGCTAGCAGGTTACACAGGATCTGCAGCACACACAGACACACACACACAGACACACACACACAGAGAAGATGGAAGTAGAAATACACACATTTCATCTTTGCTCAAAAGCCAAAGGGGGTAAAAAAAAAAAGTGGGAAAATCTATTACTGCATAAAGGTAAAGTAGTGTAAAACCGAACTGACCTGAGTGTCATAGAAGTAACCAGAAGGGAAAAGGGGTCTAATCGACCGATCTGAGAAACAGAGAAAACAGGAGAGACTGTTAAAGTATTCAGAACAACGGCATCAACACCACAGCATCAGTACCAAGACCTGCTACACCGAAGACCGCTTTGGGGCCAAATATCACAAGCTACACGCTTATCAGCTCACCTATGAGTCTGCTGGTGAGGATCTCGTTGTCGGTGGTGCCCAGCTCTCGTCTCAGGTAGTTAGTGGGGATCCGACCTGCAGCAGCTGCCTTCTGCCTGTAGTCCACCTGTCAATCAAAGCAGACATTCACCAGACAGCCCAGACAAAAGTTCCCCTACTGCACCTTGGCACTGAAGTTATCATACAGCGTTGACTTCAAATGGCACCAGGAGCTGTTCAACTCTTCATCTTGCTGTTAGATATATAACATGACTAAAGACTAGCTTGTTTGAATGGCATTCTGTAAAATCCCTGCGAACACAATAAACTACACCAGCTCATTCTAAAAACGGGGGGAAAACTTGGGGGTGTTGATCAGAGAACGTACCACAAGAGGCATGAACTGAGACGGAGAGGGCTTGGTTTTGCTCACAGCAGTGACCATCACAGAGGTTTCCCCCAGCTTCAGAGAGAGAGAAAGAAAGGGTACAGTTTACATAAAGATAATGACAATTCACATGGACTTTTCCAGCAAGAATGAAAAACAGCACAGTACAGCTGAGACTGGATTGCATTCTGTATAAACTGGAGACGTTGAAGAGATGCTTGATTTAGACAGATTAAAAGAGAGTTGCAGTAGTCTGAGCAAGAGGAAAACATAAAGTGTGAATGACTTTTGTCTGATTGCTGACAATGCTGAATTGCTGAATGACAACAACGGCTCGGCACAACTCTCTTTACCTGAAGATCAAAGGTAAGGTCAGCATCAAAAATGACTCCTCGTGGGACGTGGGAGCTAGCTTTATATTAGAAGTACTTATATTAGCACTAGATATCAAACTCTAGTTCTTATAATTGGTCAACAATAAATAGTGTTACTATAGGCCTACTTCTAGTCAACTGTACCAATTATTTTGTGCACTGGCAGGATTTTAACCTCTCCTACCTGGACTACAGCAGATCCATCAGCAAATCTGGCAAACCTCCCTGAAGAGATCTCCAGTTTCCTACAAGGGAAAGGCCACAACATCTCACATTATCTGAGATATAACACTTATGTCATACAGTATATCCATTTGTGTGTGTGTTACAGCTACATTAGTGATGATGAGCCTTTCATAGAAACTTTGACAGCTGGCATCGAAACCACTACAAGTAAAGCTACAATCTTACTATTAATAAAACGGTCTTGTTCGTAAAATAACGCACTAATTGCAAAAGAAAAACACTGCTGAGAAATTGCAGTGAACCAATGGAAGCTGAGAATGTCAACTCACTTCTCCCCCAGGTCCACTCCCACTCTCCGTACAGTTGCGTGGCTGCTGTACACACTGCCGTGACACAGACGGACATGCAGGCGGGCGAGCGAAGGCCCAAGTCGGAGTAAATGTCTCATCTCTAACAACACGAAAATAAAAGTCTAGTGTTTTTTGTTTTTTGTTTTTTTTTTGGTCTGGGAACAGTGTGTCTTCACACAGTAGCTCCGCGCATGGGGGCTTCCATGACAGTTCGTCACATGTACGGAAGTACGCCGTGAAGCAGCGTCTTCTGATTGGACAAGGCTTTTGTGTAACTTTAAATGTTTCCCCGCATCCTCCACAACGATTCCGCTTTATCTGTTTTACATTTTATTGTCATGGCCACAAAATTATAGTGGTATAATTTGTCTGTGAGAATATTTCTCAAATGTAAAGCACCTTCAACAACAAACGTAGCACAGGAATTGACCATTTTCACTCAAAGCAAACGACATGCAACTTGAAACCCTCACCACTAGGTGTCAGCATCGCCTCACAAAGAAGCATCTTCCAGCGTACAAGGGTAGAGCAAGTAAAGTGTGTTCATTTATAAATCGATTTAATTTTAATTTCCCTTCTATTCTATTCAGTGTGATCCAACCACAACCCTGTTGTCATACATACATCACACACACACGTAGGGCTTATCAAAGGTAGTTTATAGCAAGTGAGACAAATGTGTGTGTGTGTGTGTGTGTGTGTGTGTGTGTGTGTATGTGTGTGTGTGTGTGTGTGTGTGTGTGCCCGTCTAGTCAGTCATTCAGTGAGCCAACTCGGTCGGCTACAGCGAGGTTGCTGCTGCAGTTGTTATGGCAACAGCATCTCTAACACTCTCTCGTGATCACTTTCACACATACACACACACACACACTCCAGCTAATAGCAGGGGGAAATAGCAGAGTATCACACACGTACACACACACACACACACACACACACAAGCACTCCCCTTAATAGCATGGATTGTGTTAGTTTTATCTTGTTGCCATGGCTTTGGGACATGTTGAGATCTCATCATTGCTACAGAGGACTGTTAGTGTGTAATGGACCATTCAACAGCAGGATCACATGAACAGTTCAGTGTTGTAGGATGTTGTGTTGCTTTGTCTTGTCGATGAGGATAGCTTTTGGTGTGGATCTTCTTATGTAAACATCCATTGACCAACATAGAAATCAATCCATTATCTATCAACTGTTGATCTATATATCAATCCGTTCCTAGACCCTCATCTAATAGGCTTACAGTGACCTCTATGACCCTTGTAATGGTTTGGACTGTGCATTGTAAAGAGACAGGAATGCATTGATCTGATGTGATGCATGAGGATCTGAGAAATTGATGTGACACATGATACTTCATATTTCATTTTTGGTAGAATATTTTCACTTCTCAGTTCTCTTTTTCCCCAGTTCTCAGAAATGACCATTGGAAAATTTATTTTTGAAAAGTATGATAGGCTGCAGTACACAAAGTGAAATGAAATTAGTCTACCTGGATTACATTTCCTTGATTGTAAATGTCTTAGAAGTAGAATTTGAGAGGGGGGATTTGAGAAAAAGTCATGGTAAGTACGGGTCATCAAAGCCTATTTTGGTGATTGACTATATGAAAATATGCAAATAATCTACCAAAATCACTCTAGATTAGGTTTTTTCTTCTTCTTTTCATTGCCTTTGCCCAGGTTTGGGATTAATGTTAATGTCTAAAATCACGCTTTGGTTGGACATCAACATGAAAACATGATGAGAGATGAGATCAGAAATTAGGTCTTTACTATAATAAATATGTACAATGTTCCTCTGTGCGTGTGTGTGTGTGTGTGTGTGTGTGTGTGTGTGTGTGTGTGTGTGTGTGTGTGTATGTTGTGAGCAGATTTCAGTGTGTGCCTAGGTCACTTCAGGACTCAAGAGGTTTAAGTGCTTTTCTGATTTCCATGCTGTGTTACAGGAGGTGACAACAGGAAAGCCTGCATGAGCGCTGCACTGATCTCTGTCACACACACACACACACACACACACACACACACACACACACACACACACACACACACACACACACAGACCTGGATGATTTATTTTCCATGCAAATCCAAAGGGCTTTCCAGCAGGGGTGAGAACTGAGGTTTCTGGGTCCTGGCAGACACGCATGGCTGTGCCTTTAAAGGGAGATTACACTTCATCCTAACCATGCTGTGACAGATTCACCGAAAAGACTTTTACCACAGGAAACCTGCGGAACACATTTATTACGTCTTGATAAATGAGCCTCGCTTTACCTTTAAACAGAAGACTTCTGCTTAGTGGTGTGTTTCATAATTTTCCAATAATAGTGAGATTGCAATTTGATACTGCTTCCATCCTTTTCTAGAAAACACCTCACCGTTGCTCCTGTTTGTCACTGAGAAGCCAGTAATTGGATCCCCCCCCCCCCCCCCCCATGTCCGATATGGACATGCATAAGCTTGAGGGAACCGCCGTTTAGACAGCTCACCGTGACTTGAATTGGCAAAGCATGATTGCCTTTGTCACAAGTGTGGTAATTACATTATGGCGCATGGCAAGGTTCCAAGATGCTGAGACGCATGGTGATGCTGAGGTCTGTCAGGCATGGTGTTGCCAAAAGGCTCTGCTCTCCACACAGCACATACCCAACCTGAATGTAGATTACACACATGCAGTTATATACAGCTCAGGGCCTGGCTACCTTTGTCAATATACAGATTATATAATAGATTAGCCTAGCAGGACAGGCCTATAGATTGGATGTAGATTAGTAAAACCCTGTGGTGTGTGTGTTTGTGTGTGTAGATTGCATGTAGAGCACTCCTTGTCTGGATGTGGATGATGGATCATAGATGAATGGAAAAGTGTCTTAGCCTGTATGACACATGCAAACTCAACAACAAACTCAATAAAACTAAATAAAATCTGAATAAGTTTCATTGAATAACAGAGAAAATGGACAAAAAAGGAAAGACACAGGAAAGTCACCTTTTTTTTTTTAATCCATTTCAATTTCACTGAATTTCTTGATGAGCTGAATTTCTTGACAGCATGAGTTCAACACTGAGCCAAACCAAGACGTTTGTGGTGACTTATAAATTCCAGTGAAATAACTAACAGGAACTACAGTCATCTGAATTTCTTGATAACGGCAAGCTTCATGTTTTTTTGATTGCATACAATAAGTATACAGGTTATACTAATACCAAACTTATTGGCAGGTTTTAAAATGCAGTGACTGACTGCAGTTAGAGTATTAGAAAAATAGCTTATTTAAAACATGAAAAAAAGATTTCAACAATGGTAGAATAATCTGTACAGCATTAAAGCAGAAGCTGTCCAACCTAAAACAAAATCAATATATTTATTTGATAAGAGTGATCTTTGTGTTACAACAACAACAACAACATTCAACATTTTATTTGAATAGCATTTGTCATAGGAGTTACAAAGAGCTTAAAAAGAGACAAAAAAATGTTGCCTACTCTAGCTGTCACACTGAAATGAAAAATGCTTTTTCACAGTTTTAGATCATTCTAACTACACCTATTTGGCAATTTATGCAAAAAAAACAAATATGTTTATTGTATGTTTAAGATTCAAGATTCAAGATTCAATAGTCTCCTTAGAGAAAATTGTCTTGGACCACAGAGAAAGCTGCCATCATTACATTACATTGCACACTACATTAAGGGACATATTAGACTCAGACATAGACACGAGTATCACATACACCACATAAAAGTGCATCCTAGCCCTCATAACAAGTAGTAGTAGTAGTGTCAAAATATCATTACTTTTACTTCCTGGGAAATGGAAAATCTTTACTGGTGACTTCATTATGTACCAGGAGGTTTTTAAAGAATCCCGCCCCTCCGCCCCTCCAAGCAAATAAAACTGTGTTTCTCTCCCTAACTGATATCCCAGTCGTTCACGCTTTTGCATGATCCCTCCCTGCATTATGTCCCGCCCCAATATCCTGTTTCAACAGGATATTGGGGCACATTAAGGAAACACGATGCTCTCAAAATGCGGTTTCATTGTGACTTCTCAACCATGGATCCAAATCTTGGTCCACACATAAAGATAAACTTTATTCTACATATTTGTCTATTGGACCATCAAAGTCCACCAAGATGGATTTTCCACCATTTTGAATTTTTAGAACATTTCCAGATGGTTTTCTCAGTTTTTCACCTTTCAACACCAAACTTCATACTTTGCATTATTAGACTGGCATGTTGAAATGGTCTATAAATTCCCTCAATTTGAAAACATATGGCCACCACTGACACTGAACTTGAAAAATACCACTCAGTATGGTCACTTGAATTTGATTAAATATGGCAAACATGCTCTTTTAGTCAGAATCCAAAGTTTGGTTTTGATTGGTAGATGTGGGAACAGCTTATTGCATGATGACTTATAACTCAAAGTGGATTTGAACTAAACAGACAATAAACATATCTACAGTATGCTATCTGTCAATCATAAAAAAAAAAAAAAAACTTTAAATAGGGGAAGTCAGTACATGTAACATCTTACGTCAAGAGAGAAAATGGTAACTGCTCAAAAATGACTCTTGTATAATGATTCTCTCTGGTTTATAGCAAGCCACATTACCCAGCCCACCTCACATTCAAGGACAGCATGAGTTCAACACTGAGCCAAACCAAGACGTTTGTGGTGACTTATAAATTCCATTGAAATAACTAACAGGAACTACAGTCATCTGAAAGTCATCAGAGAATTTTATCCGAGAGAGAGGAGTATAAGGTCATACAGTTGCTCTGAGAGGAAATTTGCATTCATTTTTCCTGTTGTGGCTGTCGGTGCCATGCTGCTGGAGCTGCTGCTGCTGCCTGGTCAGTGGAATCTTTACCCTAGGCTAGATGAACACACACTGGAGGAAAATTTTCCATGTGTCGTGAGTACGCCGGCTTTGTAGGGCTCGAGCAGCTCTCTCTCTGAGCCAAAAGAGGCGGTGTGGGTTTGCAAAAGGCAGCGGTCGGAGGAATTCCACTGGGTAGTTTGCCTGAGCTGAATGTGTGTGTGTGTGTGTGTGTGTGTGTGTGTGTGTGTGTGTGTGTGTGTGTGTGAGGAATGCTGCTGCCAGTCTGTAAAATCACTGAGTCACTTGGTGGAGATGGATGCCCCTTTTGTGACAAAACAACTCAGAAGCATCATGAATACATTTTGACGAAAACAGGCATGAGGAGACTGCTCAGTCCAAGGTTAATGAATCCCACACCAACACAAAAGCATGCAAGGACACACACACACATTCACACTCACACACACAAAGCTATACAGAACATTATCCATCTACTCCTCCGCAGTAATTGAGCACAACATAATTGTGTTCAGGCTGATGTGTGTAAGCAAGCGCTACATGAGTCATGATAGGTTTTCATTATCAGCGACAGCGTTTAATCGTCCGCTGGGGTGATGGGGCTTGAGATGTGTGTGGGTCGCTTTGTTAGTTTAGAGGAAAGGCTAGATGTGATCTGAGTAGATTTTGAGGCAACTTGTCCTGTCTTCATTTTATCTCATTAAGATAAGATGAAGCTTATTGATTCCCAAGGGGAAATTGAATCATTGTGGCAGCAAAGAATAGAGGTGCAAAAAGGGTAAAGGATATTAATAAAAACATAATAAGGTAATATCCTGCATTGGTTCGGGAATTCAGCATGCAAGGTTTGCTATAGAAGAGATGAGTCCTACACAACCTGTTATTTTTCAAAAACAAGCAGCTTAGACTTTTTACTGTAAGGCAGACGTGGTTTCATACACGGCAGTATTAATACTAGTGCCCCACTTATTGTATTGTATATACTGTATAGGAATCTCTTTAGGGCTGCAACTAACGATTATTTTTGTTGTTGATTAATCTGTTGATTATTTTCTCGATTAATCGATTAGTTGTTTAGTCTATAAAATGTCAGAAAATGATGAAAAATGTCGATCAGTGTTTCCCAAAGCCCAAGATGACGTCCTCAAATGTCTTGTTTTGTCCACAACCCAAAGATACTCAGTTTACTGTCATAGAGGAGTAAAGAAACCAGAAAATATTCACATTTAAGAAGCTGGAATCAGAGAATTTTGACTTATTTTTCTTAAAAAATTACTCAAACCGATTAATCGTTTATCAGAATAGTTGGCGATTAATTTAATAGTTGACAACTAATCGATTAATCGTTGCAGCTCTAAATCTGTTCTTTCTTTACTTCTTTGTCTCTGAAATTTGATATTTAAATTCAATTTGTAAAGCTTGATTGTTGCTTGTTTGTCTGTCTAGATGTCTGTATGTGAAAATATATCTGGCAAAAATAAATCTGATTCTGATTCTAGTGTAAATTCACTTTTCACATCTGGTTTTGAAGAGAATAACTAGCTTTACAAGAGGTACCGTTGTAGTGCCAAAGTGCAGAATCTTGCTCCAAACCTGCAGGCCAAAGACAGACTCTGAGTTAATATTATAAAACATACTTGGCCTCTCGTTGAAGCCATTTACTGCAGCATCAATAGGGCTCATATCTGGAAAGCCCAGCCTGATAGGACTGATTTAATGGTTGGATGAGAGAGGAGAGACTTCTGTACTGCAGCTTGCTCCTTCTCCCTCATGTAATGATGATAAAATCCCTTTTTGGAGGGTTCAGTGCTCCACCTACCCCAGAGACAGTCATGGAGCATATGGGAAGTCGATCTGTGGCGGTTGCTTTTCAAACGTAAACCAGGAAGCTTTACAGTTCACTCATGGGAACTGGGTTTTCAGGAAGCTGCAGTTCACTCTGTAACCTCCCTATGTACACCCACTCAGTTTGCATCCCTCCAGTTTGGCAGGTAACAGCAAGCACAAACAAGACACAGCTAGTAGTCAGAATCTAATGCTGTGTAGCCTCAAGCACAAAGTGACCGTTACTCTAAATGCAAATGAGCAGCTCTGCTGCTGAAAAATGCTTAGTGAAATTTTGTGGATAACATACAATAATCCACTGATTGTAGCTGGGTTCCTGAGAGGTGACCTGCGCCCCTAAATCCCAAATCAGTGATTGTGTTTTAATTGGCTATTTGGCTGCATGGCCTCTGCGCCCTATTCACACCGACAGAACCATTAATCAATTGTTGATTAAGTGTCTCTTATCTCTTAAAAAGTGAATTACTTTGGATCTGGACTCACAGTTGCTCTTTTTCCATCCACTTTCATTTTGCTGATACAGCTAAACAGCAATAGATTTGTAATTACTGGCTACCGGTATGAACTGAAGTTCAAATCTATACTGTGCATTTCCTGTTTGAAATTTGTAGTGAATAGCTGTGTATCACAATTTACTTCAAATATCTTTCCCACAGTTTTTCTCCATCGCAGAGCTTCATTCAGCAGGAACTAATTACCAGTTTTCAGTTATCTATGACTTTCTTATTAGATTTTTTCCCTTACAGGCATCCCCTATGTATCCTCAGGGCAAATTAGCAATTATTAATATTGTTAAAAAAAACCCAATCCACAGCCACTTTCATTGGGTCACAGCTCCAAACAATAACGTGTGCTGTACAAATCAATCACAAATCAGTCCTGAGTTATCATAAAGTGGTACTTGATTCCTGCATGAGACAAGACAGACTATTTGCTTTTCCTCCTTTCTGACAATCTGTATGAAGAAGATACATTTTTTTTTTTTTTTTTTTTAACATTTTCTTTCTTTTTTTTAAAAATGTTTTTGGTCAGACATTTACATTACATTATTACAATTACACAAATGACATATGTCTTCTTTCAGGGTCTGTCCAGTCTTTTTTTTTAAACAACTAAAAGAAAAAAGTCTGCAGTCCAGCAATAACATTCAAATCTAGCCAGACAACCAAAACCAAACCAAAACACAGAGCATCAAACAGCCTTGATAGTCATTAGCCAAAACATTAGCACCATTGTGACAATGGGGTTTTATACTCAGCCTATATTTGGATGTAGACCTTATAGACTATCTATCCCCTTATATTATTGTAGTTTAAAAAATACACTTACAGTAGTTATAGCTTTGTACATTATCCACCAGGTGTCAGTACTTGACCTGCTGCTCTTATTGCTGACTAAGATACTGTATGTACTGTAGGTATATTGTAAATGCACACAATGGCTATGTAGGTCCTCAGTATTTCTGCTGGCCAAGGAACAGAATAAGCTACTATACTTCAGCATGCCATATCCCATATGAGACAAATTACAGGACTAGAGCTGCATGCAAACTCCCATATGTCTTGTCTGTATCACAGCTTGAAAACCTCGCTTCTCACTCACTACTATTCCTGCTTCAAATCAATTATGCCCAGATGTTTTCTAATAACCTTCGTTAATACTGCTAATAAGAAGACCTTGAATAGAAATCTAAATGGAAACGTCTCGATCAGTGCCCTATTTTTCTTGTTCTCGCAATTATGGAGACACGTTGGCGGAGGGAGATGCATAGGAGAGAGAGAGAGAGAGAGAGAGAGGGAGGGAGAGAGAGAGAGAGAGAGAGAGAGCGAGAGAGAGAGAAAGAGAGAGAGAGAGAGAGAGGCGGCACTATGTGTCCTCCAGTCATCCTCTGAACTCCCTCAAATCAGTAGTATGCAGCATTTGAAGGGAGACAGAGGGGGAGAAGTGACCGGGCAGAGGAGACGGATTTCTTTCCAATAAATATGAGGAATAACCAGCCGACGGTTTTAAAACAAGGACCCTAAATCTTCTGATTCATCTGCACAGGATATTCTCTTTTATTTCGACGTGCTGGAGGGATATTTTCCGCTCCATTCCTCTCTCTGTGCTCTGACATCTTGTATGGATATTTAACCAATAATGGGGCTTTTTGTAATGTAAACCGCTAGCATAAAACCGTTACCTGCACAGGTCTGATGTAGACTATCTTTACTCGCCTTTGTAGCTAGGTCAACGGACTCTGTCAACTGCAACGCTGAATTTTAGATAGCCTACAAGGGTTTTCATTTAAAAAAAAATGTGATTCCTTGCCCTTCCCAAGGAGGTAGCAAAGCCCCGTCGCTGGCACTGGAAACAACTGGGTCGTGTCGAGAAGATTGTGGATTACAACGGTTTTTTCAGCCCATATATCTCAAAGAAGCCGGAGGTATTTCAGTGGTCATTTGCCTTTCCTGGCTCGCCAAAATGAGCGTCGATTTAATTGAATTAACCACATGAGCGGAGTCTGAACAAACGCCGTACTATCAATCTCCCAGCAAGGAGTTAAACAGATTGTTCCATATTTTCTGAAATAAGCGGCGCTCGTTGCCCTGGATACTATGGAAAGCGAGGTTTTCACCCCACTGCTGGAGCAGTTCATGCTCACGCCTCTGGTCTCCTGGGTAAGCACCTAATTAACCATTCCAATGTTTCTTAAGCCCTCTAATTAACGACCCCTGCACAGCGAATGCCTTTTCTTTTAAGTGGGTATCGATCATCTTTACACCTATCTGCATTGTCCCATTTATTTTCAGGTGAAGACAGTCGGGCAACCGACAGTGAAAGATGGCACCACATTATCGGAATATGTTGAATTAGTGGATGGGATTTACCTGAACGAGATAATGCTTGAGATGTAAGTAATTTTACAATGATTTACCTATCTTTTTCTTTAAAAAATCAGAGCCATATAATGATTTGGGCTACCAGTCCCCTGTATTGGCTACCATAGCCTGCTATGACTGGCATAATGAACCTTGGGCCCAGGACCACAAAAGGGCCTCAAAAGCCCCGTTTTAAATGTAAAACATAAATTTATAATTTAATTGGAAATTGGTCCTGCTGCACAAACTTGCATACTTTCTCGGCCATCTTCAATAGTTACATTAGGAACATTTTTACCATCACTCTTGCACAATGTACAGGATCTAATGGTGACCTCTGGCAGTGTAGCGGGGCACATCAGCGATACTTGCCCCAGGGCGAGTGGCATCATCCGGGCACAGGCAGACTCATCAAGTCTTAAATCTGTCTAGCCCTATGAATAGTCTGCTGAATCAGAATAGACAAACCGCATGAATATAGGCTAGGCACAATGGGACCTTGTACTGGGGGCAGAGATGGGTCACACTGTCAGAAGTCTTTGCAGACACTTATTGTTTGGATCCCCTGGAGCTGTGCGGACCGTCCGCAAGCATCGGCGGTGCAAAGGAGGCAGCAGGCAGCTCATCAGCTTCCAGTTGGTCGGTCTAGTGTTTTTTCAGTCACACTAGACTGTCATCTGCAGCCGACTGGAAGACACCCCGCCCCTGGAAGCTGCAGCGCTCTGAACTCTTGCTGTAGATTTTGGAGCAAGACTAGAAACAGTAGCACTATACAGCGAAACTCTGGTTTTCACTGTGCAATTAAAGGTCTGGCGATCCAGATCCTTCATTAACAAAGTAGGGCAGCACACACACACACACACAGTCATTTGAGTAAAACCGATGTTTCAGATGTAGGCTATAAAGATGCTTTGGCAGTTCTGGTGATAGAGAGAGAGAGAGAGAGAGGCTGCTGGAGGAGGAGGAGGAGGCTGCGGCATTAGATGTGAAATCAATCCGTCTTTCCAGTCACCGCCTGACACATAGAACGACAGCAGACAGCTTTCCATTCCTTTGTCTGGCTACTTCCCGCTAGCAGGACAAATTTTTTCCTATTTTCCGCATATCAACACTAATGCCACGGTCGACACTGTCAGCATTTACTCCTTCCCTCCCTCCGCGGTTACAGGATCGTTGAACCAAGTCCTCTCCACAATGGATCTTATTTTCACCTCCCAAAACCTTTATGAACCGTTACAGTTTCAGAGGAGCGAGGGTGGAGAGGAGAATATGTTAAAGAAAAATGGATACATCAAAACCGCTTACAAAGGCAGAATATACTGATCGAGCTGCTTCTCTTGTGTCACCACGACTCAGTAGCTGCCTTATCCTAAAGCCGGGTTGGGATAACTGTGTGGGTGTGGAGCAGTCGGTCTCTTAAATAAATCTCTCCGCCCTGTCTCTGCGAGTTCAGAGTATACTTTCTAGTATCCAGTGCGGATTGGTTAAGATGTAGCTTTGGTGGCATGAGGAGGTGATTAACCCCACCGGCCATTTCCTCTCACTGGATGGTGTCCTCTTCCTTCTAGCCCTGCCTGCTTCCTCTGTCCTCCACCTCCTGTATCGCTCTCCTAATCCAGCCTCCTTCAGGTCTCAACTGCCCCCCCCCCCCCCTCCTCTTCTACTTTTATTTTTCCATGCTTCTCTTTCCTCCTCCACACTGCTTCCAGACCCTCATAGCGGTGTCCTCCAGTAGGCGAGAGGTGTTTAGAGAGGTTGTGACGGGTTTCGTTAGGCCAGGCTGCTGTCTGCCCGAATCATCTTGCCATTTCCACCCACTGCAATTCAACATTATTTTTAGAGCATTTTCCCCCTATGGGACGTTGTACAGTGGAAAGCAACCGGAAGGATGTGAGGGGGCAGGGAGGGATGGAGAGAGGGAGAGAGGGAGAGAGAGAGAGAGATAAATGACATGCCAAATTGGTTTCAAATGTGAATCAAATCCACAACATGGAAGGGAAGATGGGCAAAGAAAGAGTGGGAATGAGATGTAAAAAGCGTGCCGTCATGTCAACCCCACAGACTGCTGTTCATATTAAAACTGAGATGTCTGACCAGCTAGCCTAATCAATAGGATTTTTGTCTGACTGTAAATGGAATGAGTTTTCAGGGGAATCTTCTGTGGTTGCTAGAGCGTTTGCTGTAGACGATGATGCTGAGAGAACAGCCAGTGTTGAGCAGAAATGAACTGTGACTGCTTTATTGATCGCCTGACAGGATGTCGGGGATTGCCAGTCACAGCCAGCTCTGTGTGTGTTTATGTATGTGTGTGCTTATATGCTGGGCTTCTGTGTCTCTGTGGGAGTATGTGTATCTGTGTGTGCCTTTTTTTTTTTTTTGTGCCTGCATTTGGTTTTGGAGTCGGGCAGCTGTTGGCAGTCGTCTTGCCCAGCCACCCTCCCACACAGAAGGCCTATTGTCAGATGTTGTGTTGGTGAGGCTGCTCTTTGTCTGCCTCTCCCACTTCACCACGGCTGCATGGTCACCTCCGGCGGGCTTATCTAACTAAAATAGACCTTGTCACAAGCTAATATTCACGTTACGGCTCATCGTGCATCTTCACTTTGCAGCTATACATTACTGGGAAGATCAGTGGATTGAGCATGGCATTGATTTCCATTGAGGCCCACCTGTAATACCAGTGTAGGCACTCATAATGATTGCAAGCAGTTTTGGATTAAAGCAGGCGCTAAAGGCCATATGCTATGTTGGTTATGTCTTTTTCTTCCCATATGTAGACGTGCAGATGTTGATTTATTGAGTTACATTGGTTAATTTAGTATTATGAGAGAGAGTAGTTCGTTTTCGTTAATTGCGTTAACCATGTTACTAGTCAATTTGATTCAGATCATCCACTGAATTCTACTAGTTGAAACAGGGTACAGGTTCAGAAGTCCAGTTCTATTTAACTACTCTAATTATACAGTATATAGTCATATTTAGGGAAGCTGTATTTTGAGTGGAAGAATGAAGTAGGCATCAGTTTGTAAATGCCTCACTCCCTCTCTCTGCCTCTTGCTCACTCTCTCTGGCTCTCATTAAAAGTGGCTTAGAAACTTGAGGTGAGTTTTTCGATTTCTTTGAAGAACTGTAGGTGATAATGAACTGGGATTGTATCCATTCCAAGGCACGGACACACACACACACACGCACACGCACACGCACACTCACACATTCTCTTGTTTCCTCGCCCTCCCCAGCACCAGGCTCTGTTCTGACAGTATGAAATATAGTGTTAGTTGGCATTGAGCCGCCTGCAATCGATCCAGTTGTGCTAAAAGGACTTGCCTGGTGCCTGCCTCCGCTCAGTAGCTGCCGATTACATTGAAAATTTGCTGGAGTTTACATTGATAACACCATTCTTTAACAAAACAGTCTCTGCAGCCAAGAAACACACTCGTATCCCAGAGTGGAGGACACAACTCTGAAGAAGATGCACACACACACATTCCAGCAAGTGCAAACCAACATCATGCAGTAATGCGTGCACAAATAAATATGGTTTCATTTTTTTTAGAGAGTATTCTATCTCTCTCTCTCTCTCTTTCTCTCTCTCTCTTTCTCTCTCTCTCTCTCTCTCTCTCTCTCTCTCTCTCTCTCTCTCTCTCTCTCTCTCTCTCTCTCTCTCTCTCTGTCTCTGTCTCTGTCTCTCTCTCTCTCTCCCTCTCCTTGTCTTTCTCTCTCTTTCTCTCTCTCTCTCTCTCTCTCTCACTCTCTCTCTCACACACACAACCTACAATACATTTACTTGGCATTAGCAAGGCCAGTTTTAGGTAAGCCGCTATCTTTCTCTTTAAACATTTTACATTTTTGGAGTCCATTTGTTGCCCAGGGTTTTGCCAGCCTGTAAATGGCTGGTCATTTCAGCTGCTGTAGTGTAATGTGCAGTGTTTCTGTGTGAACATCTCTGTATGGCTCTAACCAAGCTGCTGACGGAGACATGAGAGAGACAGACTGGTAGCAGTTGTCATTGAGACGGCAAGGGATAGAGAGAAGCGGTAGAGAGAGGGAGAAAACAGGAGAGAGAGAGAGAAAGACTCCAGGATTATCTAACGGTTTGCTGAGACCCAGATGGCACCATGGCCCCTCCCCCTGCCCCCCGTGACTGACATTACCTAGCCAATTAGATTGCCTCCTCAGTGCTGTCAAACCAATTAGTTTTCCCGCTCAGTGAGAGGGAGCCAATTAAATTTTTGTCTGAGTGACAACTGTCCAGTTGAATTCTCTGCTCTCCTGCCAATTCTCTAGACATGCTGGTCCTATGGCCTTTTCAGTCAACCAGTCAGTCTGTCTTCTTCAGCTGGACGGTTGATAGGAAAGCTGTGTGTGTGTGTGTGTGTGTGTGTGAGTGTGAGAGAGAGAGAGACAAAGAGTGTGTTTGAGATACTTGTATGACTAAAAACAAGACTTGATGTATCCTCCATGACTTCTTGCAAACCAGTTGTACAACTTTTATCATGTTAACTGGAAGAGATTTAGCTCTCATCAATGGGATATCCTGTGTCTTTCTTTGGATTCGACCCAGACTTTTTTGCACTGCATATTTGTGTGACATTTGTGTGGCTTTCACTCTGCGAATCTGTTCAGGAACTGATTGTTTGCTAGTTTGGGTGAAAGTAAAAGAGTAAAACGTGGATTGCAAAAATAAAGTTGTTAGACGTGTTCTTCAGGTTAATGTGCCTGATGGCCAAAGTATTGCATGTCAAACAGGGTCTGTCTGGCCCTATGGTCTGGCTGCACACATGAGGATGAGAGAATCCATAAGCTACAGTGTCTAAGGTGGAATGCACCTTCCAAAATTTTTCACTGCATGTTGTTCTTGCAGATAAAACACAGATGTGTGGTTGCCAATGGTTGTCTATCATAAGGAGATAAATTGATGTAAACTGATGAGTCAGCTTTGGTGCATGTAAACATCATATCCCATTTACAAAAACCTGGATTAGGCCTAACTCTTATCCCGGTTTTTGAGAAACCCAAATATGATCATTGCGATATGCTAATGTTAGCTGGGATACTGGGGCATGTCAACACCGTATCCTGACTACTGTTGATGATATCGCAATATTCACGTGTGCACTTTCACATGAAGTGAAGTTGGAAGTGGGACGGGAGGAAACACCTACAGGATATGCATGTAAACGCACTCAATGAACATGGATCCATCACAGCTGAATGCAGATGTGAAGCCCTGTGCACTCCGACGTTCTTTCCACATTTGCTTACAACATGGATCACCCACACATGGAAAAAGTCCTAATTCACTACTCACTTTCACTATTCCGTCCACTAATGACAATTCAAGCAATTCGAAGAAGCCAAATGGTTCGATGTTGAACACTGATCAGTGCTTTGTGGCAGCCAAACTCCCATTGTGTGTGGCCTCCAGCCTGCAGATCGTCCTGTTTTCTCTCTCAAGGCCTCATTAAGTCCCCTGTACAGGCACACAGACATTGGCTGTAGTCCTTACTACTTCTGTCATCACTTCCTTTCTGGACGGAATCGGCTTTCAACACCTACACACACACAAACACACACACATACAGATGGGCAGTCAGCTTAGCAGCAGATAAGATTTGCGTTGAGGGACAACACTTGAATGAAGTGAATGTTGTGTTTTGGGCTCTCAACCCGATTGGCCTCTCATTAAAGATTCATTTCTGATATTTTTCATGTGTTGATCAGAAGCACGGTTTGATTCTCTGGTTATACAGACAGATGGTGGCTATGTTATGCTGATGTTTTTATGCCTGTAGAATGCTCTGAAGTTAGACAGCCATCTGACAATCACATGAAGAAAAAAAAAAGCTTGAATCATCCTTCAAAAAGACACTTCTTGTTTTTTTTTTTTTATATATATAGATCAGAGAGTCTTCCTTTTATTATGCAGCCAGAATCTAGAAAAGGCCACATGCATAGAGAGAGACAACCTCAACTGGGAGTCAAATCCCCGTTTTCATGAGAGATTTCACGGCTGCAGTTGTTTGTCTCAATCTCTGACATTCAGCTCCTTGTTCTAGTGAATGGGATTTGAGAATTGGTCGCTTGCCCCACAGCGCATTATTCCAGATACATGGTTCCAGATCCACAGTTGATGTGATTCACCTCTGTTACGCCTGCTGTAAAAACCCTGTGTTTTCCCTGGCTGTTAGAGAGGCTTAGATGATAACATCGTCAGTAGAAGGTTTTTTTTATGTGGAAATGTAAAGTTTAAGACCTTAGCGTACACAATAACCTTTAGGAACATAAATAAGGATCATCGAGTCCTTTGAAATGACCTAAGCAAGAAAAAGACATGATTGAAATTCATTTTAAAGTCTTATAAAAAAGGAATTTACAACATACGTATCTCATAAATATGCCATTTTCAATGAATTGGTCAGAAAAAAGCACAGAATACCTTGGACACCATGCACAGCTTGTCTCTATACAGTCTCTCTCCTTTCTCTGTCTGTCTCACTTGTCTTATTCATCTGACTGGCCTTCACCTCTCTTCTTTTTCCCTCATCCCTTCTCCTCTTTCTCCACGCCTCACCTCTCCTCCTCCCTCTGTCTGTCATCTCTCTCTTTCATCATCCCTCAACCCCTCCTGCTGCCTCCTGCTCTTCCCCTCTTTCTCTCCTCCCTCCTTCTGTTCTTCTCACTTTCCATGCCTCATGCCCCCATCTCTGCTGTTTTCTCTTTCTCTCTCACCCCCTGTCTCTCCGGTTCTGTCCATGCCTCACCTCTCCTGCTCCTTCCCCTCCCTCGCTCCCCCTTTTCTCTCCTTGCCTGTTTTCTTTGAGTGGCGTGCCGAAGCCTTTGTTGGTTTTCTCCAGGGCCAGTTACAGCAGACATAGTTAGGATTCCAGCTGGACTAGAGAAAAGAGGCAGGCAGACCCGCTGCTGGGGTGTCTGTCTGTCTGCTCAGTTCCCCCACTGCTGCCTGGGCCCTGGGGTCTGCAGCCCGCTACTTCAAAGACTGTAGAGGCAGACGTTACTCTGACCACTCTTCATCTTCATCTTTGTGTCACGCCTTGGCCTGTGTTGATATGAATTCATAGTACAATTATCTTGGCCAAAATTGTCTTGATATATGATATTATCCTGATAATTATTAATACGATGAAAACCTTAAAACCAGTACTGTAATATGCTCCAATTACTAAAAACTAATTTATCATATCAATCACAAGACATTTGACTTTTTTTAAAACACATTTTAATATAAGATTGTAGAACATATATAAAATATTTACATAAAAATTTGACTTTTTTCTACAGTTTACAATGATAAAATGCTAGTTTAGCTTACAAAAACTGTAAGAATAGTTTTAAACAACACATAAAAATCAAAATAACAGCATCTAAAATAAGTAAAAATTAGTCTCAAAATGTGCTACTGACCTGCATCCACTTTAACTCAGTCAGCAACATGAATATAACAGTTAATTAGAGGAAAATAAAACATCAATACTGACAGACGAGAGAGTCCTGGGCAGTGCTGTGTGTTTTAGTTTGTTATTCCCAAAAAGTTGGCAGTTATTGTGGTCACAGTAATAAAAAATTAGAGGCGGTGTCATAACTGTTATTGGTTTTTACCACAGTATATTGTAATACCGGTTATAGTCCCATCCCTAGTCACGCCATTCTCTTTCTGTCTCTGTCCGTCTGACAGGAGGATGTATAGAGTGAGACAGGAAGCAGCTGCTGTAACCTTGAGAGGACGAAACTTTAACAAGGTTGTGTTAATGTGTGGCGCTCGATCCCATAGAAACACGGACATGTTAAAGCCCACAGGAACCACTTTAGGACTTGCCGCTATAGGAATGGGCTGGCTATAAGCTGTGTACCTCAGCTCCAACCATACAAAACCAATTCCTTATACCTGTGACTTCTTTCAGACATTTAAATAAATGTATTTTCATGGTTAATTATTAGACCTTCCAGGTTGTACCTTGCCTCAACATGCTTCAACAAACGGCACAGTCATCTAACCAGTTCTACAACGTGCTCATCAATGCTGAAATCTATCCAGCTGCACTTCACTTGACTGTAGCTGTAGAGAGAAGATTGTGACGAGTGATGTACTGATGCTGGTACTGGTTGCTTAGGTTGATACCAGGTGGAAATAAAGTATAGTGTTGGAGAATTTCCTCAGTGCTAATAAGGTGTTGCCATAGTAATATTTCAGAAATCTGAGGAGCTTGATTTTCTGCATCTTTCACACATAGAGGGATCTTAAGTCTAACTAATGGAGAAAAATCGATCGCCCGTTTTTCTACCTTGCTGACACCAAGCCGATGGTCTAAGTCTATATAGTTAAGTGAAAATAATGGATCAGATCGATGCTTAGGATTTGCAGATGACTGGCATTCATGACTTTGCAGTATTGGCAGTGAAAAGGTGACATCAGTGTTTACTTAATTGGGATTGTGAAACAAGGCAATCCAGCCTGGCAGGAATGAGTTTAGCAGCGGTCCCTATGGATACAAGGAATGGGAAGAGGCCCCATGGAAATGGACAGGAAGACAAAGACTGGGAGAGAAACAAGTCCATGAAAAGCCAAGACAAGGAAATAAGGAAATGAGAATTACATACCAATGGTCAGATGGTCACTGGACTCTTTTTTATACTTCTGTTCCCACAGGGAAAAGGATGGGAATGAGAAAATGGAGCATGTAATCATCTTGTATGTTAGGTTTGCATGACAACAATACAAAATTCTTGCCATGCCTCTGATTTTTTTTTATAATATCTTGATATTGCATAGTGATATTTCAGTTTACTATGTACACTTTTTTCATCCTATTCACTCTGACATGACCCCATGAACAGTCAACCCCCAACATTTGTATTTATATTCGTAACTGATTTTAAGTTCCGGGGGTGGTGGGGGGTGGGACTCATCATCTCGTTTGGCTTTGATTCTTTTCTGTGAGAAGATTTTCAGACTAACTGAGGCAGAGCAAAAGCATGTCAGTGAAATCACTTTGGGTAATCTTGACACTTGACAGACCACATCGGTGGCAATAAACTACATGCCAAAAACTATGTTATAAAGTGTAGCCTAACTAATCTAACTAATCTAATTTTAAGAAGAAGAAACTAGTAAAAACGCTGTTTAACTTGCCAGTTTGTACTGTATTCACTGTACTTTAGAGCTTCCAATCAACATTCAAGACATTGGTATATACTGTACCTGGTATATATAATCGTATCATTGGGTAAAATTGTGGTATTTTGGCACCTCAGTTGTATGTTCCAATGTGCTGTGAGTGGCTGACTTCTCGTGTTCTCAGTGGCGTCGACCTGCTTCAGTTGGGACTGTGGACAGCTACACATCGAAACACACCCACACAGAATCATCCTGTACTGAGCTGTTTACCTCCGGCAGTGTGACTGCTAATAAATGCTCATCCCCCACATTCCTCGCGGCTGTTTGGCTTTCCCAGTCTCACACACACACACACACACGCACGCTCATGCACGCTGCACACACAAACACACACAGTCCCCCCGCTATGTTTGGACAGCACAGCTCACAGGCTCTATCCCCAACACGTGGCCAAATGTAGCCTGCCTTTTCTGTTTGTGTGTGTGTCTGTGTGTGTGTATGCGCATGTGCCTGGGTGCCCATGCTGACCGTAATGTAGCCTGTCATATATAGGTTAACGCTACTCCCTGACCCACCCAGCCAATCAAAGCCAGGAGATGAGAGGAGAAAGCCCAGTGGCCCCAGGCTCTGCATAAGGCTGCAGTGACTATTGACAGTACTGACTAACTGACTTATTGACCGGCTGTCTGACTGACTTGCTGACTAGTTGTCTGACTTGCTGGCTGTTTATCCCTAACCTATTTACCTATTTAAAGGATTAAGGTTTACTGTCTCAGTGGGAACAGGCAGGGCGGACAATATCTGGGGTTTTTTCACCCCCTCACTGACACTAAACCCCTTTATTCATACCCCTGCCACACAGGGGGGGATGCTCTGTCGCGTGTTTGTGTGTGTGTGTGTGTGTGTGTGTGTGTGTGTGTGTGTGGAGGGGGGGAATCAGAGACAGAGCCAAAGAAAGCTAAAGGGAGAATTGTGTGGTGTTTTCATGGTCGTGTTGTTGTGGCCGCCATGTTCTTGGCTTCCACTCTGCATGGAGACGGAATGTGTGAATGGGCACCTCTCTCTCTCTCTATCTCTCTTTCTCTCTCACTCTGTCTGTCTCTCTCTCTCTCTTTCTGTCTCTCACACCTCCCTCACCACCACGTCACCCTCCTCGCCCTGACAGGATTACAGCCTGCTCTGTGCTTTTTAATTACGGGGTTAAATAGGACCCCCTACTATGGCCCTCGAAAAGGGCGTGTGTGTGGTGTGTTTGAGGGAGGTGTCACATGACCGTGTTCATTTAGACAATGTTAGAAAGAACACTGTGTCCTTCTGATTAGCATGATTGAGTGTGTGTGTGTGTGTGTGTGTGTGTGTGTGTCAGGGTGGAGGCTGATCAAAAGGCCTATTAACACCATCCACACTGCAGCCGGTTGGCTAATAGACGAGGCTTCTCCATTTCAAACTAGAAAGATTGTTTTTCTTTGAGTAACATAAGCAAGACAAGTATAATGTTAGATTTATTATTTCGTTATCATTAAGCTTAAACAATAAATACATACTCTAATGAACACATGTAAAGACACAATTGCTAACTTCATTCTGTTTGTTGCTTGCCAACGTGGCTATTTAGCATTGATGTGTTAATTGAAGCAGATTGATGAAGTTTTTTTTTTTTCTCCTTGGCTATGAAGACATTCCAATGGATTTATCTGGGTAAAATAAATGTAGGCTTGTTTGGTGTCAGTAGAAACGGGGCAGCAGGGTGGCGTAGTGATTAGGAAGACGTCATTCAACTGGAAGTCCCCTGTGACAGCAAGCATCCGCCCTGCTGAAGTGTCCTTGAGGAAGATATTGAATCCCTCGCCTGTGCTCTGACCTCCACTTTGGAACAGGACAAGCGAAAAGGACAAATATTTTATGAAAAAAATGCTATATTATACACTGGGTTGTGAGATTTCACAATCAAGCTTTAGTGAGCAGTTCCCCCATACAGACGCAACCATATCGTCAGGCTATTCTGGAGCACAGATGCAGACGTGCAGACACACGCGTGACTGCACATGTGCTGCACACTACACGCATGCACACACACACACACACACACACACACACACACACACACAGAGGACTCTCCTCCCCCCATACTCAGCGCATGTTTAATGACCCTCATATATGGGTCATGGAATGTACATGCTTTGAAGAAAGATGTACATATGATGGAAAAGAGCCATCCTATAACGGTGTTGTGATTGACGGAAGCCTCAAAACACTTACACACATCACTACTACATGAGCAGAGATGCATCATCAACACACAGGTATCAAGTATGAATTGATCAAGGTAGTTTGATTAAAGTGTCTTGACAGAGTATATTCCATTCCATTTAGCACCACCATAGTTTCCAGCCATTTTTAGGTATGGTGTTTTGATGAAAACTTGGCAAAAGATCAGCCACTGTCACTGCAGAACAGTGTGTGCGCCATCAGATAGTCCTTGCTGAGAATGAGGTTATACAGTAATTTCCCTCGACTCCAGTCCAGAGAGACTAGCACAGTAGAGCTCAGCGCTGCACCTTATAATACAGCACAGCATTGTTTTGCAAAATCAGAGCCAAAGTTCTAAAATGGTCAGACTAAAATGATTTATTCCATTTTCTCTAAAAACTGGTGGATTCAGTGGCTGATTTTTGAGTGGACTGGATATGGCTGGGCAGCTGAGTAGCATAGTGAGTAAGCAAACTGCTCTTCAACTCTTAAAACCCTGACACGGCAAGCATCCACTCTCCCAAAGTGTCAGTGATTCCCTATCAGCTGCAGGGTTGCTGTTCTGTCACCGACCCTACACTCTGACCTCACTATGAAAGGAGGGGTTGGGAGGGGTGGGGTGTGGTGGGGTGTGGTGGGGAGGGGTGGGGTGTGGTGGGGAGGGGCGGGGCGGGGTGTGGTGGGGCGGGGCGGGGCGGGGCAGGGAATTTCCCTATGGGGATCAATAGATATCACATTAAGGCCACAAGGTCTGCAGTCTCATAATCCATTAGCATGCCGATGTCCAAGATCTGCATTTTCAGTGAGCTTTTCAGTGAATCATACTGCTCTTACTGTCACTGCCAGCCTTCAACAAGCCCCGACAGGTTCACTCTCCAGATACAACATGGGAAAGTAATTAGCTGATGCATGCATGGATGGCTGCTTGGTAGTGATCAGAAGATTGGCAGATAGTCGGCATGTCACACATTCCAAGGAGACAGACAGACACACACACACACACACACAGTGCAAGGAAATACTTGACTGTCCTTTTGCATCATCAGTCAGTTACAACAATAATCTTGTCAGGGCATTTCGTAATGAGCTTTTATCATTGAAATACGGTAAAAAGGGTTTGGGATTCGACAAGGAATTTCCATAGATATGCAAATGGTAGTGTGGATTGTTTTGGATTACAGGCTGGGGAGGTGGTACTGTGTGAGTGTGTGGAATGTCTATGAGCCTCACTAAAACATGTTGACACCCGTGATAACATCAGTAGTCACGCATGCTCATTCAGAGCCCCTTGGGCAACACACACTCACAGACAAACACACACACACACAGTCTGAGCATTTCGGTTCTGTAAGTAGAGTACTTTTTCTCTTTGATGCTAACAAACTGGAACAAATCAGGGTTAGAGTTGAAGGTCAGTCAGATCACCATGTATTAGAATGCTGATTAATCATAAGTCCCCAGTGAAATCAATGTAATTTTATTTAGGAAACGGGTTCAGTTGAAGTGCAGCACTCCCCCTACCTTCCAGCGGTTCCCTCCTATAGGATTTGACATCTGTGACAGTGTAGCCTAAGGACTTATAGGAGGTGTTTACAATGCTGCTTTACAAAGATGTTTGAATTTGCTTCAACTCACTCATTTACCACAGCCATTTTTTTATTTATAGCCTGAGGATTCTGCACATTACAATTATGCCTTTTCTGAAATCCCTTTACCACCAGATTGAGTGGGGGCAGCCTTTTTCCTAGTCTATTTCTCCTAGCGGGTCTGGGTGACTTTAACATGGTTGTGGCACTGACCCCACTTAAACAAGGGCCCATTGTCACTATGCTGCTAATGCTTTTAGCTAAACTGGCACCCACCCCATCATTCAGAGCAACATAGTGTGAAACACGCAACTGAAACACGCATTCATTTCAAATAACCCAGTGACACACATAGACTCAGAAACATAAATGTTACGACTCAACTTCCAGAAATGTTTAATGTCTCTCTACATCTTGTATATGTGTGGCAAAGTTTTTTAAACTCTGAACAGAATTTGTGTTCACTGGTTTACTTTTTGATCAATTTACATTTATCTTTACCACAGATTGTGATTGAGATCATCCACGTTCTGACACGTTCTGATTTTATTAATAATATTATGTCGCTTTGTCAACAGAAATCCCAAGGCCACCGTGCAGAGGACCAACAAGAAAGTGAACAACGACCCCACGCTGCGCATCCAGAACCTCTCTATTCTCATCAGGCAGATTAAAGCCTACTATCAGGTGAGAGTGGGCAGTGGGAGCCCCGTAGCTTTCAAACATCACTATATATTTGAAAATTGATCAGATTTTTATTAGCTATATCAAAGGTTAAAGTTATACCCTAACCCTAGTTATACATAAGGTCCATAGTGAGGCCAAGGTTGAGGGCTAGTTTTAGAATCAACTTGTAATAGAAAATTATGATGATCAACTTCTGAAAATCGTAAGTCTTGTGTGCTGTGGCCAGAAGCTATCATCCCTGTAGCTCTAAGCGAAGCCATATATCTGCATTCAGTGGCTTTACCCCTTAGGTCGGTGGAAAAGGAGTTACAGTGGAAAAATACAATCAAATTCCAACATAAGTCAAGGCAGCAATTAACTGGGGACACAAGCTTTCACTCACAAACACACACATACAGAACTGCATGTATACACACACACACACACACACACACACACACACACACACACACACACACACACACACACACACACACATAAACCACATAAACACACAAGGCTTGGCAATATAAACAGAGATGTATTTGCAGATGTGTATGTGTGATTGTGTGTGATGTGGTATCATGACCTCCATCCAGATGTCAGACAGGGCCCAGTAAACATAAAGAGACATCAGAGATGAGAAACACACACAGAAATACAGCCGCTGGTGTGGTTCTGCCTCTCACGCTTTTGCTGATGAAGGTCTGGCATTGATACATTTTCCTTTCTGACTTCTTCCTCACAAAATGAACTTTTTTTTTACCACTTAGCAGCTCTCTCTTGGATGGCTGCTCATAAACCATGCAAAGATGATAGAAGCAAGCCATGTCAGATGTAGTCAAGTCTTACCTCAAGCACAGCAGTGTTGTGTTTTACTACTACCATATCAGCTCATCAGGCCCTGACACGTGACAGTTTACACCACAGTTAATCATTTCCTTTTGGTGCAAGCAATGTTTGAGACCTATTAATCTAATGGGTTGCAGAAGAAAAGAGAAAGATAGAGGAGGGGATGTGGGGGGTGTAAGAGATGGAAGGAAGATGAAAGAGCGGCTTCTAGATGACAACGTATGAGAGAGTCAGATTCTGACTCTGAATCCTGCAAATCCTAGGACTAAACCAAGGCTAGACTGGGCTGGATAGCAGACTTGAGCCTAGTTTGTGTGCAGTGGGAACATGAATTTTGCAGCCAATGCATTATCTTACATGTCACTCATCCATATTGTCAGGTAAGTTTTGAAATGTCAGCTGATTAACATGATGATATTGTGCAGGAAGAACCATGATAATTGGCAGTTTCTGCTGATTTTCTACCTCACAACAATGTGACTCCAACACAGATCAAAACAGAAATAGTTGCTGCAACCAACCAGGCCTGTGCTGCTACAATGGTACAATTCTTCGGCTTCGAATGCTTACTTCTGGCATGTTTAGTCTGCTGTCATACGCTGTGTCTTATCTGCACTATCTGCAATGATCATCTATTACATTTCGTCCTGCACCTAGCTTGTCAGTTCTGCATAGTGCGACTGTATTTTGTATCAAATAACCAGGTTGAATTCCTTGTGCGCCCATTGTACTTGGCAAATGAAAACGATTCAGAGAAAATACAATAAGTTGCAGCGCTGCTACAGAGTCTTGACTGTGTTCATGACGAAAAGGACGTGAGCGTGATCCAGCCTGCTGTAGATTGAGTTTAGGAATGTTAGGATCTCACTGTGTTACCATGGCCAAGTGGGTTGTACTGACAAAGACAGAGCTTTCCCACGCTTCAGACTTATGACCGTGACCCTTCCTTCCCTAAGGGTCGATTTGAAGCAAGGCTGTGTTAAGAAAGTTACTTATCACCTAAATTGAGTTATTCATAAGTAGAAGCATGAAATGGGGAAAAAGGATGAAAAAGATGAATTTAAAGGACTATAATATGTGTTGGCACTGTGGATGTAATTGCATATTGGCTATAAACTGATTTGTAATTCTGTTGGAATAACACTGAGCAGCTGTAGGGCTGTTATGCCCCGTCTGTCCTATAAATCTATATAATGTTGTTAACCCAGACTTGTTCTTTCTTCATCTTTAGCTATGCCCCAGAAGTCAAGTGAACAGAGAGTCTGCCTGATTGGTTAACTGCCTCATCAGGTCTGCATTATCTTGGCTCAAGACATCCTATTAATCACTCCCTGGTCATCTTATTTAAACAATCAGCCTATTGTATCAACTTCAACGTTATAAGCCTTCAAAAGCTCCACTAGGCCGCCTCAAAACGGCTAGCAGAATTATCTGTCACAGAGTCAATGGGCGGGTCAGTGGCTACTGGGGGTTAAGTAGTGACCAGCAGGGTTGGTGGATGATGAGATGACAGGACGGGTTAAGAACATTAACTAGGGGCGTCTTGGTGGCTCAGTTGGCGGAGGCATATACTGCGTACCTGCAGCGCCCCTGGTTCGAATCCAGCGTGGGCCATCTGCACCATTTAGTATTTAATTTTGGTAGCCTTTATGGCCTTGTTTAATATTTTACATCTGGTCAAACAGACTTTAGAATGTATTGAAGATGCATTCAATGTCATTGTTTTGTCTTTTAATTAGTAGAGTCAGTTTAATACACAGCGGGGGTTGCTAAAGAACTGGTATTTTTTCCCAACTATGGCAGAAAATTCAGTTTTGCCACCATAAGGCAACCATGGCCCATTTGTAGTTGAGAAAGAAAATGTCTAAATGTTGCACTAACCAGGACAATGCTGTCCCCTTTTATCCCATGTCTGATTTTTTTGCATTACAAAGTTATCAATTCTTAATATTACACAATCAACTGACAGCAGTGACAGCAAAACATGTTAAAGTTCCCATGGCAAACATGATGAAAGACCAGTGAAAGACCAAACTAAATGTTGAAATGCCCTGACAAACTAAAAAATGCAGGGCAAGAAATGTAGTGATCATTTTGGTGTGGCGGCGTTAATCCCATCCCTCCGTATGTATCTATAACTGCAAGTTGTTTTAGCTTCAGGGGGACAATGTAAGCCAACAATGAAACTCTTGTTCCTCTATGGTATTTGGTTAATCTTCTCTGTCTGTCCCTGCCTCGCTCTCTTGACCTCGTGGTCACACTATTGTCCAGTCACCAGTGTCTGCAGGCTCTGCAACACAGAGACCACCTGCAGCTCAAGACCCCCCTGATTCCCCCGTTGCCCTCGTTGTCTGTCTCTCTGCCCCCTTGATGGCCTTTCAGGGACTTAACCCGCCACTGAAGACCACTCAGTTAGTTGGTAATGAGATGGGCTGGCCCTCTTAGGGATTTAAACTGGACAATAGTGCACATTTCAGACAGAAGCCATAGCCTTTTTCGTAGTGTGGCTCTTAGATGAGTTGCCTTGTTTGCAAGGGACCATCAGCACCACATGCCAAAGGGTTTGGGTTTGACAGCTTAAGAAGTCATGAGTAGAGGACACTTATTAGGTTGAGACCCTCTTAATTGCTACTTCCATGGATGGTTAACACGGTTTGAGAGATTGTCTGCTTCTTACTTCTTTACAGCAGACTAAAGCACTTAACTCCAACTTCATAAAACATTTTTTGGGCCTTTTCCCTTTAATCTCCCACTCTGTTTTGCCTTATAGGAGATAGACTATCAGTAATGAGAGTTTTAGTTGATTAGCGGCCACAATAATTGCAGCAGTAAAAGCTGAGAGTAAAGACTTGTTAGAAATGATGAGAAGTTCGTCAAGACCACTGAGCGAGAGAGCAAATGAGAGAGAGACAGATCGTGAAGACTATAAGCTCATCATTTGGTCAGTAGGTCAGAGACGGATAGATGGCTGACAGACTCCAAGCTCCTGTGGAGAGATAGACCAAGGTCTGGAACTGACTGACACACTGGGAAGAAGAAGGCACTTTTTTCTTTTGAGAGAGAAGGTGGGTGAGGTGCATGGATGAATTGTGAATCTTGTAGTTTTTAAGCCAATGTCTTCAATCGTTGGTTCATGCAGTAGTTAACATACAACCATCGCATTCACCCTCCTATCCTAGTCTGCCTCGGGTAAGGTTCAGTGTGTGTGTGTGTGTGTGTCTGTGCCTGTGTATATTGGTAATAAGCCATCTAGTTCATGGTATGCATGTCCAATTGCCTTTTGGCCCACTATAGTGTTCCCCTTAGCTGTACTGGCCCACATAATGTCTGTTGCCATCAACTTTTTCAGTTTTACAATTAGTCCAGGTCTTTTGATCAGCTATAGTGGATGGGAAACCAGTTCCCAGTCAAGTTTGGTTTATTTCAGTAGTGTTTGTAACCAGGCTTGTATAGCTCAGTCCAGTTTGGTTAAGCTCACTGCAGCAGTCTGAAACATGAGTGGTATGAAGCAGACCTGCCTTCATTTGTGTAGTCTTTCTCTGTCATGCATGCACACACACACGCACACACACACACACACACGCATTCATATACCTACCCACGCACAATTTCTGCTCCAAAGTCAATAGGACCAGGTTCTTATTGGGGGCATAATGAGCCAAATTGGCTTTGATATATGTTCTTGTGGTGGTCTCCCTTTTTTTTCCTGTGGTTGTCACTTATTGTTCTCAGATTTCCGGAGCCATATGGATGGAGGCAGAACCATTCAGGTCTTGGGCTAATGGACTTAGCAGGTTTTCAATTAACTGTATAGCTCAGCACTTTGAAACAGGACTTGGAGCTAGTATAGGCTGGACATGGTTTGTTGCTTCCTCTAATTCAATAAGTTGACCTCACTTAAGAGTCCTTTTAATTTAATTTATCCGGTGAACTAAGATCAGAATCAGTTAGAAACCACTGCCACAATATACTCAGTAGCGATACCATTGTATGCCAGCTAGTCGTAATGAGTTTGTATCCCGCAAAAAAAACAAAACTAGCGAGTGGTCAATCCATCTTCCTTCAGTGAAGCAAGAGAGTAATGCAACATTATAGCATGAGCTGGATTCATACCAGAAAAGTAAATGTCTAGTGCAGTTTCCCAGAGAAATACAGTGGTACAGCGCTGTCTTTTCTACGAAAGCGTTATCTTTTGCTCTGAGTGTATGGAGGTGAATGGAAGGGGGAGGAGTGACTTTATTGAATTTATGCTCTTGCTGAGTCAGCGAAGCGTCTTCTGGTGCTGAGAGACTTACTCATTAACCTCTTCGAACTATCAATGGGCAGACGGAGAGGCAGACAGCCGTGGACCTTTCCTGGGACTTTCCCTTGTCCCTCTCCTCCCCCATTCCCTTCCTTCACTCCGTTACTCCCTCCCTCCTTCTCCACTCCTCCTTCCTGCCCCTTCGCTTCTGTGCTAGCCATAATCCTAGTAGCAAGTGTGTGTGTGTGTTTGTGGACACATGAGAAACACGTGGAGAATGACTTTGTGCAGAAGTTAATAAAAATGGACTGGCCCCAGCCAAGATATTTCTATAATAATGGTTCTTATTTCATAATGTCAGCTCTCATGGGCTGGGCATGCATTTAAGGAGTGTGTGTGACTGTGCACGCATATGTGGGTGGGTGCGTGTGTGTGTGTGTGAGTGTGCGTATGTGTGTGTCTGTGTTCAAGGTCTCTGTTATTGTTCTTGTACAGTAGATTGCGTAGGAGGAGTTCAATGTCTAGACAGACTTGCTGCTGCTGTTTGATTTCAGAATATGGTGTATGGATCAAAAAAAGAACAGCTGTGTGTGTGTGTGTGTGTGTGTGTGTGTGTGCGCGTTGGCGTCTGCATGCTTGTTCATTGTATGTGCCTGTTTTTTGTCTGTACGTTTTCAAGGTTATAAAGTAATTATTGTAGATTATTACAGTGACGCATGTTTAAACCAGTTTAGTGAGGATAAATCTGTATGCTAGCAATAATCACATTTGTGTTTCCTCACTGGGGTATTTAGGTTTTCCGGTTGCTCAGTAATTTCTGTACAGCGGAGTCCTCTGAAGGTTTCTTTTCTCTGTCGGTCAGTCCAAATATACGCTGGGCCTCTTTTTAATTTAGTGGCCTTGGTTTGGCATTCATAGGGGGGTGTAATACAGAGACCCAGCCAGCTCAACTAAATACTCCACTCGTGTTTTTCTAGCTTCTCTCAAGGCTCGCTAAGTGGATCCCTTTTTTCCTGGTTTATTGAAAAAGGGCTCAGAGAGCATCTGTTGCCACTCACTCAAACTGTTGAAGGAGTGGAACCATTTCCACAGAGAATAAGATTTTAGTTCTCATCAGTGAGATTTAAGAAGTCCTGGTTGCTCTTCACAGTATGTTATTTAATGTTCATTTGTCATTATGCAGGCTAACCATTACAAATTCCAGTGTTGTGTAAGTTAAAGTAACATTTCTCTCTGCTCCGGTCCTGGTAATTTGGAAAGAAGAGGAGTTCTGTCTTCTCCCTCCATAGCCACTGCTTTGGTTTGGGGTGTGGTGTGAAGGCTGGGAGCGCGCTCTGTTTTGACTGTGTTTAAAGGGGAACAGAGGCCACCATTCATTCTGGTCTGGTCTGGCCTTAAAGCATCTCAAGGCTCCTCAGCGAGGCTCTCACTGGCTGACTTAGGATACATAAGTCTCCTCAACTGTTCTGTTTGTTATGATCTGAATGGCAAGCTGATCGGAGACCAGTTGGTCTGAGAATATTTTGCTGCCCCTGGGCACATGTGACTCTGTGTTCATGAACTGTCAAAGGGAGCCTAGCGGTCTGCAGTCTTATCAGGATCATTTTTGCGAGTAGCATCAGATTTTTAGCCCCCTTTGTCCCACATTTGAGCTTCCCTTCCTGTCTGGTGAGCATTCAGTGTAAGATGTTTGGATATTTGGGTGAACGGAGGCTTCAGATGTTCGTCAGTTGGAACGCTGTCTCAATCTACATCCTCTCTGCTAGCATTAAAACCCCAAATAATCCTCTATGTGAGTGTTAAACCTATGAGCTGCTGTAGCCCTCTCACCCCCCTGCTCTTTCTGCCATCGCTTTGAAATCATGTTTTTTGCATTATAGTGACATTAGCATGCCTTTTTTTTCCCAGCTGTAGTCTAAATTACAGGGAATTTTATATACTCATTATTTTGTTCCAACTAGTCTTTCCTATGAAGAGTTTCTTCAGGTAAGGAGAAAGCATTTTTAAGATTCCAGTTAGCGAGCTGTTTCCTGGTGTGGGGGATAAGAGAGGCTGGTTTCTTTCCCTGCTGACCAAAACCCTCACAAAGATGCTCTGTTAGTGGGCCAGCGTGCAGTTGGGCCACACGCACGCACACACACACACACACACACACACACACGCACGCACGCACACACACACACACACACACACACACACACACACACACACACACACACACACACAGAGTCTGGTGGGTCTAACATTGCTATGGATGGATGTTGTTTTTGTTTTTGACTTGGACACCATCATGGAAAATATGGAATAAAAGAATGCATTTGTGTGTTCTTGCCGTCCTTGTTATTATAGCTTTTGCCTTAAGCCAGCGGTTATTTTTATTGCTTTGAATTAGACCCTGGTCACCATATTTATTTTATTTTTCTTTTTTTTTTGAATGTCTGGAATTCCCCATGCAGTGATTCTTTGCCTTGCTGCTCCTCTCAATCATAAGCAAATCAGTTTATTAGGGCATATGCTCGTAGCTGCAGGACAAATGTGTGTTGTCATGCAAACTCACATGCTAGCTAGCCTGAACATCCTGTTGATGATGGCGTGGCAGCTAGCTAGCATGGTTGCAATGCTAACTAATAAACAATCCCTTGTAGTCAGAGGTCTGCATAATGTGGTTGAATAAGAGAATATAATTAAATCCAGAATTTAAACATATTGAATCGTCCACCTTAAGATAGGGTTGTCAAAAGTATCGATACTGTGATAAGTATCGATACTAAAAACTTGAAATGGATACAATACTCATTTGCAACAGTATCGATACCAGCAGTGCTTTCTCTTAATGAAAAATCAAACATATTATTTCTCTGCCTCCACTAGCCACACACACACACACACACACACACACACACACACACACACACACCTGCACACACACACACACACACACACACACCCTGCACCACTGTCCACAGCCCCTCCTCTCAGTCGCAGTCAGCTGGGTTGTTGCCTCAGTCAGCAACCAATGCTACAGAGTGGTGCCGACGAATGGGGGTTACACGTCAAACTTGGCGAAGCACCTTAAGGACCGACACGGCAGTCTATATAAAACATTTAAACATTTATCATAAACGTTAACGTACCCTGCACATCATCCGTTTTAGTTTAGCTAGCAAACCAAACGTTAGCTACAGAGCTAGCAAACGTTATCAAGTAGGTTTGCCAGATGCCCGGTTTTCGACCGGACTGTCCGGTTTTCAGATGCATTGTCCGGGCCTGGTCAGAAGGCTCGACCGGACGTTGAAATGTCCGATTAAAATCATTCTGTCACTAATAATCCACTAACTCTAGCCCTGCTGATTTTTCCCTATCATTGGTGGGTATCTGTTGCTTCAACAAGCTGAACGTGTTCTGATAGGATGATGACTAGAGCAGGGGTAATCTGCTGTGTAAGTGCACAGTTTTTAATGAGTTTTATCAGGCCTACGTTATGGAGAAGCGTGCGTCTGTCTGTCTGTCCGTCCATCTGTCTCGTTTGCACTGGGATTTCCCCCTGCGTTGTCGGATATTAAGGGACTAGTTTTGGTCTCTGTGTCTCAGTTTTTTGCTTAGTTGCTTACAGTCTATGCTGCAGAGGCCAGGAGGCAATATGATGTTTCACATGTTAACTGTTAACTTTTTTTGTCTATACCAAACAGTCACAATTAATCATGTATAATCGTATGTTGCGGTTTAGCATATTTGCAATATTGAAACATTTCATTTCATTTAGAAAGTCTGCTGTAGTTGAAAATATTGAAGATGCAAAAACTGTAGTGATAGAATTTTCTTCCTCCAATGATCAAGACTAGAAATTGTGACGAATAATCATAATCAAAATAATCAGGATTATCATTTTAGCCATAATTGTGCAGCCCTGCTAAAAAGTAATTGATGTTGTCATTCCTCTTTGAAACCAAGAGGCACCAAAACCACAGGCTGACTCGAATAAGCTTGCAAGAGTTCAGTACAGTTTGGTTCAGCCTTATGAAAAACGGTAACACTATCTTCCTTTTACTTATGGGAGGAGACCACACAGTTTTAGCTGAATCATTTCAGTCGGGTTAAATTGATTTGGCAGAAGAACAGAAACATGACCTCCCATGTAGGCCGGCAGACCAGACCTTCCTGCTTTCAGACTATGATTTACGCCCTGAATCATGTTTTTATCATTTACATGATTCATTATGAATCTAGTCACACATCCTAGCTTGGTCTGAGCTCAGATGGGAGACGAGTCATAACTAGGTCATTTTTAGCCGTGTTTTGGGGAATATTATAGCAAGTACCATCCAAGTGTCATTTAAGGCTGCTGGCTTGCTAATTGGGCTCTTCCTGTAAACAAACAGCCACACTCAAATGTGCGCTCTCTCAGATACATATTTGTACACAGACATTTACACACACTCACTTTAAAGCTTTCAAGATCTTCACGTTGAGTGGCGTTCAGTTTACACCCAGAACCACACACCAATCACATCATATAATCACAGCCCAGAGTGGGAAATGAACCTCGGCTAACCAAAATAACTGAGTATGTCTGTATGTGTGCATTTGCACGTACTTTGTGTGTGTGCGTGTGCCTGCGTGCGCTTAGTGAGATGGAGTGTGTGAAGAGGAATTACATATACAGTTGTGGCATACAGTAGGTTCCCATATGCTAAATGGGGAGCTATTTTTAGGGCGCTGCTGGCAGAGTTGTTGTATGAAGAGGAAGCTAGGAGCTGGATTCTGTTTTTCCAGTCCACTGCTGAACTAGAGCAGCTGGGTTTTGTCTGCAGGCTTCACTGCTCTACGGTAAGAAATCCAAACCAACATGCTGCTTTCCAAAGTTTAGAGTGGTTTTACGGTTTTTACCCTGTATTCATTTAGCAGTGGCACCCCCACTATAGAAAAAGAAAACATTACAAAAAAATAAGAAAATAACCCCCCCAAACATTTTAAGAAAGGAGGGCCAATGTTAGAATGACCCCTTGTCATAATAACATCCAAATATTCAGGGTTTTAGTACCGCATCCTCCTCTAGAACCAATACTGGGACCAAAATAGGTGACAGATGTTGGACAACAACAACATTTACTTCAAACCCCCATAGCTTAAAAACAAAAAAATTGTCAGAACCTCTGTGCCGGCTAGTTTAGTCTTATGAAGAAATTAAACTAATGAAATTGAATTGTTAACCATGGATTAGTGTTGGAGAGAACAATCAACAGAAAGGGCCATAAACGACATAGAACGAGATGTGTGTGTGTGTGTGTGTGTGTGTGTGTGTGTGTGTTTGTGTGATTGTGTGTACCTATCAGGAGAATAACTTTTCCAGCCAGTGCGAAGCAGGGGCCTGGGGCGATGGAAGAAATGGGGGGAGGGGGGGGCTATAGGAGCCAGGCTGCCCCAGCCCACCTGCCTCTATCTTGGCGAAGAGCGGCAGGATCGACCCCTCCACCCCTCCAGCCCCGGGGCTCTGTTGTAAAAGCACTCTAGCTGATAGATAACAGTGGAGAACAAAAGAAAAAGGGCGCTAATGGCTTGTTCTCTCCACCTCCTCATGTAAGAGGTGATCTGTCCATCTGGCCAACAGTAGGCCGCGGCTGGTGATGCTGCTGCTGTTCTTTTCAGTGGAGTTTTACTGTTTGGCCAAGAGCAACTGTTGAGTGTTTTTTTTTTAAAGCCCATTAGGTCAGACCAAATTAGTTCACCAGGCACATAAGCTTTATTTCATTGGTGGAAGGGATTAACTTTTATTCTTTTCAAATTTGAACATAAAAGGAGTTATGTGATAATAGAACAACTTGCTGAAGGCTACTGTCATTTCTCCGGTTTCAAAGATTAAAGTGCTTAATATGTGCTGAGGTGACAGAGGAGAGGTACCTGGGTTTTAAAAGCTTTCATTCTGTAGATCTATGTGGACAATTAATCCGAAGTAAATTGTCTGATTTTAAGTGTCGGCTGGCTAATTTATAATGGACTTACACAAGCACTGATAAGTCATTATAGACAAAGCAAAAAAGATGAATCACCATTTAATGTGTTCGAATTACCTGGTTTCCATCAGTGGATCAAACACTTTTTTTTCACAGACTTTGCCAGGACTTACTCATTCGTGACTTTCTTCAGAGCTTCCACATCATCATTAGAACCACTTTTTCTTGTTTGCACAGATGATTGGATGCTCTTGATTAAAAAAATACAAATAGTACTTTAAGTCTAGATTGATGAACATTTTGAGTCGGCCCTGGTGATTCAAGCCCCATTTGGCAGCACCGATGAAAAAGCATTTATTCAAATTGTTCTGTACATCCTTTTGCGAGGAAACGGAAACAATATATAGCAGCTTCACCAGCTAGCATCCACGGACAATAGCTCTTTGGATCGTTTGCTTGTTAAAATGCCAGTCCCTGCATGTGAGCTATAGAAAATAGTGTAACATACAGACAGAGAAGAGCCCTTTGTCAATATGAAACTATTGGATGTTGCTTCACTCATTGAACTGCAGTGTACAGGCTCCTTTTGTGTTCATAGGTGTCTTTTATACAGCTGAACAATAGGAAAGCTTTATTTGCATCGATTCAGCGCCATGTGGATGTTGTGATGAAAGGTGTTAAGTGGTCTGTGTGTCGATGGTGGAGTGTGTGTGTGTGTTAGATGTGATGGAGAGAAAGAGGAAGCATGCTCCTTTCTATTGTTAGTGGAAGTAGGAGTCGCCTCTCCTCTTCTCTAATCGTTTCAAGTTCATAATATCGGCACAGTTTTTCAGCAGGAGAGAAGTCCGCAGTGCCATACCCAGGAGAGGGTTTGTGTGTGTGTGTGTGTGTGTGCGTGTGTGTGCGCGCGTTTGCGCTTGTATGTGTGTCAGATTCACCAGGATGGGGAGAATAAACCCATCTCCTCGTTTCTATGGTAACTCAATCCATGTCTGCAGAATGGGTGTGATTCAGGCTTTCAGGGTTCAGGCAGCATGCTCGCACGCACACACACAGACAGACACACTCTCTCACACACACACACACACACACGCACACACGCACACACACACACACACAGTTGCAGTACAATTAGCCCCCTGTTAAAGCTCTGCCGGCAGCGGAACTTGTGCTTGGGTGGGAAGGGGGGAAAGAGTGGTAGGGAGGTGTGTGTGTGTGTGTGTGTGTGTGTGTGTGTGTATTGGGGAGGCTGCTTTGACAGACAGGCCTCCTGTGAGACCATAACACAGCAGCCTTATAACCTTTCCACCAACACCCATTTACTCTCACACACACACACTCACACACTAAATACATACACACATACTGTAAGCACACACACACATACTCTTTTCCTTAACAGGGCCCTTGCCGTGTATTGAGGCTGCGGCAATAGGCAAGCATGAGGAAGAGTGTGTGTGTATGTTCGTTTGTGTGTGTCAACATCAAGCAAATGCTAGCAAAACAGCTCTACAGTGAGTCTACCAGGCTCCTGACTCTATCAGCACAGTAGAATATTACATGTCAGCCGTCTCTACTGTCAGCAGACCTCCATTCAACCCACTGTTAGCTCTTAAGACAATATAGAACAAGATGCAGAGCTGGGAAATATTGGCCTCATATAATTTTCACTTCTTAAGAATGGAATACACAATAATAGATCTTTGGCTAAGGTTTGAATCGCGAATGGAAGAGATCAACTTGCAGGAAAAGCCTATATATCACAAGCAAGATGAGGCAGATCAAAATGTTTGCTAAAGTATCAAGGTCTGTCTAAACAAATAGCTACTAGTTTTTATTGCTCTACTCACACTCATATATACACAGAAGCACGTGCACAGAATACTGTATCTCTTAACATAACAATATGCACTCAGACAAAGTACAGGTAAATATTTGTGAGTGGGGAGTTGATACTGAGTAAATTCCATTTGTGTTTGACAAGCTCTCCTTTAACAGGAATCTCATTCTATCAGTCTGTCTAACTGTCTCTGTGGAGTGGAAGATGAACCAGTACTGAGGAGCTGCGAATTCTGCTCGAATCAATAATACAGCAATATAGGGGGAGGATGGGGGGATGGGGAGAGGGAAAGACAGGGAGTAGAGGAGAAAGAGGAGAGAGAGGAGGAGGAGGCGGCTCAGCCCTGCGTGCCCGGAGTGTGAAGTGATGGAATCAAAGCAGCATCTCTCTTTCTTTCTCTCAATCTTCCCCTTCCCCCTCCATTTCTCCTTTTCTTTCTCTCTCTTAGTTGATCCTTCTACCCTTCTTCTTGCCCTCCACCTCCCCATTTTCTCTCCCTCTCTCCCCCCGCTCACTGCCCCACTCTCTTTGAATTTTGGCTTCTCTGTTTTGTCACATTTTTAATGACTTGCCATTCAAAATTTTTGTGAGTTGTACTTTATTAGACAGTGTATTTTGGAGAGTGACATAGTGACTGAGTCAAGGCCATTTCTATTGTCACTATTGTCACACACATACACACTGTGTATGTGTGTGTGTGTGCCTCAGTGTTCATAGCACATCACCATGACATACTCAGTGTGGTAGCTGCTCCCTCTCTCCTGCAGTGTCCATCATGTTTTATGTATGAGAGCTAAGCCTTCGCGAGCTAATCTGAGTGACATGTTGGTCTACTGTACTTTAGCTTTGTTATTAGCATGCAGCTAATCCTCAAAGCGCACCGCACACCCTTCATATTTGCAGTCTGTTATGCAGCTGACTAGCAACATTTAAAGCACTGTATTAGGACTATATGTTCATCAGCATGGTGCAGTATAAATTGGCTGAATGTACATGTTTGCTGCCCTTGCTTTGCATGGTCTCATTAATAACCTTCTTTGTTTAAGCTCTCTCCTTGTGTCTTCAGCTATTTAAGCAGCCAGAATGCCCTCTAGTTTATAACTGGTGATTTCATTTTTCCTTCAGAAACATTGTACTGAACACCCCTCTGTGCTCAGTGGGTGGGAAAGATAAAGCTGTGACAAAGCTATATTCTGCAAATCCAAAGAACGATGAGGCTACAACATGCTTATCCAGCATCTATTCTGCATTCATCTTGCAGTAGCAGCTACGGTCTGTTTTCTTTTAACTGCTGTAAAGTCAAATCAAACAAAACACTTAAAAGGTTTGTCACATAGCGCTTGTGCAACCAAGGACATGAATACAGATTAAAAACAAGAGAGAACAAATAGGCTACATCAGAATGAGTAGAAAAAAGAAGTCTGAGAAGAGGACTTGACTGACGTTCTAGGCACTCTTGAAGTGAAGATGAGGGTTAAGGATTGTCCAATAATTTAAAAAGACTTTATTAGCATGGCGACAGGAAAATTATATAAGCCAACATTTTGGGCATATTGAACGCTCCTTAGTCCTTTTCTTCTTCACCTCAATAGCGCCTAGATAGTCAGTGTTTTTCCCTTTTTTTTTTTCAAATATATCAATCTCATGATGAGGCCAGAGCTTCTCAGAGAGCGCCAAGCTAACACCGTTCACAGGAAAAAAAGAGCAAATAACAGACTAGCAAGAGGAACTCAAATGCTCCTAAAGCAGGGAAAGGAAGGAAGGAGAAGTAACACTGAATGTGCATAGTGTGACACTAAACCCATGACTGAACCGCCTGAGTGCCAGCTCATTCCATGCAAACTCTCACCACAAAAGAGCAAAAATCAATTTTCCAAACGATTCGTTTTGGAGATGGAACAACAGTGCCGGAGTATTGGTCTGTTCATGTAAAAAGTGAGATTTGCCCTGAGGCTACACCTGAATGTTTTTTTTCTGCGGTGGCGTACACTGAAATGTCAATAGTTGAGTCCATAACAGTGTCAGTCTGTACTGATAAATTGAGTGGTCATTATGTTTGGGTGGTATGAGAAGGGGCTGACATACAGACGGGCTGAAATAAAGCACAGCCTGAAACGTGCTGCTTGCACAGCAAACGCATGCTGCCAGTGAAGGGGACAGGTGTGTGTGTCTTTGTGTGTGTGTTGATGGGGAGCCATGGTTAGAAGTGGGACAGGTGTTTGTTGGGGGAGGGGAGAAACTGTGTGTGTGTGTGTGTGTGTGTGTGTGTGTGTGTGTGTGTGTTTTTAACAACCCAGAGACCCAGCTGAGTTCTCTCCTGAGTTCCGACTCTGCGTTTTCAATAAAGGCAAAAGCACAACTAGCAGTTTGCTCAAGACTGCTAAATGCTTGAATTTGGTCCTATTCTGCCCCAGCCTTTCTTGTCTTTTCATTGTATCTTATGTGCAAAACTTGCATTGAGTCTGTGCATAATACTTTTCAACAGCACACAAAAGGTGTAATGTTGAGAGCTAATTCCCAAGTTAAGTCCCAATTAGTAGTAGTATTGTAATAAACAACCAAGGAAATCAATCCAATATGCACATACCTCCTCCTGTCTGAATATTGATTCATGGGAAAACAAAGAAGTCGCAAAACTTTAGATAATAGGGTAACTCTCCATTGAATTTTCTCTCATGGAGCAGATTTGGGTTTCTTAGCCCTATAACTGTGAGAAATGTAAAAAAAACAAACAAAAAAAACAAAAAACCTGTGTTGATTGTCTGGGTCTGCCCAGAGCACGAACACTGCTGACATCAATTGTACATGGTGAATTGGCTGTCAGGCTCTCCAAAAGTCTCACTGAGAGACACCAAAGGGGGCTGTCGAGGTCAGACTGATGACTCTATCTGAGGAATGCTGGGCCAGTCTGTCTTTAGGCTTAAAGCATGAAGTTGTCCAGTCATCTCTGACTACAACAGCATGATATTAGTCATCATCGTTGTCAACGTCATCATCCATCATCATCATTATTATCAGTATCATTGTTACCGTCACCACTTTTGTTGTTATCCGTCCTGCTTTTAGCATTCATGTAGAATTGTTTCATTGCTATACTGGTAGGACAGGCAGTGTGTGTTAGGTTGAGTCTATTTACAGGACCTATCTAATCCGTTCTAAATCTAAATTCTCATTTGTGGTCAATCTGAAAAGGAAATGGTGTCATTCAGTTTCTAAAATGTTGACAGATTTGGAAATGGCAGGTTTTTCCAGCCTGCAGATAGAAACATAACGCACCATAACATAACCCTTCCCCCTGCATCCGTCCTACACCAGACAGACAGACAGGGCAATTGGGGTCAGGGCTCTTATCTCCACTGACAGGAAACCATGGCAACCATGCTGGTAACCATGAATGACCTTCACTTCGATCTGCACTTTGACCTTCACCTCAGGTCTTAGGAGCTGTGTGTGTGTGTGTGTGTACACAGTGGTTAAAGCCTAGTTCTGTTCCTCATGCTTTTTGTTCCCCTCCTGTTTACTGTCATTTGGGCAACACCTTTAAAGCAGCACTAGGCCAGATTTTTACCAACCAAAAAGTGAGACTACAACAGAGAACAGAGTCCCAAACCTCAGTGTCAGGTATGGACACTTCTTGGTCCACAGGAAATAATCAACTCTAAAGAGCGAAATGCAAAATGCAAAATGCTGTCTCTAAACAGCAGTGAGTGAGCTTTCCATTCAGATAAAGCTGGACCTGCCAACTTACAATATACTGTATGTGCTTTTCCCTTTTCTTTGGTATCTTTTGGTAGAAAGCGATCACAGACGGGTCAGGTTGGTAAACATGAACATGCTTTGTGCAGCTCACTGACGTCAAACAGTTTCCTCTCGCTGCCATTTGGAGCCACCAACGTCCGAAGTTGCCTAGTGCAGCTTTAAATCTTCTTCTGCACACAGTTTTAAGTCTCCTGCCTGCCTGCTCGTTTATCTATCTGTCAGACTGTCCTACTATCTGGTTGGGGCCAGATGTGAGTGAAAACCAGTGGTTTTCTCTCTCTGTGTGTCAGAGCAAACAGCTAACAAAGGTTAGACCAGCAGTAACAGAGAGTAGCCTCTGCTGTGAACTCATGATAAGGAGGATGCGGTTGAAGTGGTGTAACTGTACCGACCAAATTTCCCCTAACAGCGAAGTCAAACTTGTCCGAATTAGAAACAGAGTTGAACACACCGCCGCATACAAATTTGTGAATACTTGCTTTGTGTATATTCGCTGCAGCTTCTTAGTATTTGTTTATTTAAAGAGGTAACAGTAACCTAGGGAAACTGGAAATAGCAGTGATGCAAACTGAAAGAGCGACAAAGGAGGCTGAGGGAGGGATGAGGATTTAGAAGCTGTTTGATTGACCATAAAGGTCAGGATATCCTTTAAACAAGCTCGTTTTCAATCCTAGCCTCGAAACGATTCATTTTGAAACCACGACCAGGAGATGTTTCCCCTAAGACGAGGAAAAGGTGACACACAGGTTCGTCTAAAAACAACCATACTGCGCAGACACACAGGTATAAGGGAGATAAAGGAGACGACATACTAGGTTGATTAGTTTGAGAATGCTTGACAGCAGCACAGAATGAGAATCTCTTTTCTATTTTTAATCAGTCAAAACTGCCAAACGACAGTATGTTGGATTTCCTTCCCCCCCATGATGAGGTAATGCAATATGTATAGGACAGATGGTTACACTGGGAGGGGCTTCTCCAAAACCCCTTTCTTATATAAGCCGCTTTCTTATGACATCAGCAAGAAACTGCACAGAAGAGTTGAACAGTTGGGTCAGTTGAGTTCAGTCTGCACTCTGCCAGGTAGATATGAAATATTCAACACAACAGACCCTCCAATCTGTCCTATCTGCTTAAAGAAAGCAGCCTTCCATTTCAGCGCAACTGTGGTGTTAACTCACATTATTCTCTCCTAGAGGTTAGGACTATAAAAATATTTTGGCAGGTATTTGTTGAGTCTTAGGCTCCATTTACGATTTATATGCATCACCAGTTGGCCAAAATGGCAAACACTGGCCCATGGTAGGTGAATACACATTGGCTAATTTTGGCAAGCACCAAGACATGGTGATATGTATATGAAAACATGGATATAATTAATTTGATGTAGCTAGCTTGTTTGTGCACTTTGGCAGCACCCGACATTTTATTTCATCGTTATCTTGATTTAAACCAAAACATCAAAACTAGTTTGTTGGAAAGTCAGTCTTCTCCATCCCTTCCCGCTGTGTCTGTGTGTGTACGCATGTGTTTAAGTGCATGTGTGCACGTGCCTACATGAGTGTAAACTGCAACTCGTGGTCTCATCTTGGTTTTCATGATTGACATGTGAACGGAAGGCCTTGTGGAAAAAGCCACACAAGCAATTTAACCCACATAAATACCACTGTCACTTGCATCACCAGACCACACATACACACACACACACACACACACACACACACACACACACACACACACACACACACACACACACTGGATGACATCACCTATCACATGAGACCATTGCCCTTTCCATTGTAGGAGATTCATACTGTTAATTAATTGCTGCCCCTTGGCTATTTTGTCTATACTCTACCTTTTGAAGCTTAAAATTTCACACCTTGCCCACACTGTAACTTTATGTATGAAACCTACACCTCAGACCTGTCTTTGATTGAAGGTCATATTACAGCCTAATACCAACGGCCTTTCACTCCCACACTCTTTCAGCCTTAAGGATCATCATAATAGTCTTGTATATCTGTTTCTTACTGTAACGCCTAAAGCTATCTCTATTGGGGGTGTACAGCACATTGAAAATATATCCCCCCTTGGCAAAATGGGAATTATGAAAGGCTGAAACCTTTTGATGATGATTTATTATTGGCAGCATTTTGGAGGTACAGCTAGTGGAATTTCACATGTATGATTACTTCAATAATTATACCTAAATCTTGTATGATTTAAATGTCTGAATCTTCCATTGATTGTGGAACAAGGGCATACTTCAAGTCTTTATTGCAGTTTGTCCATTGATAACAATTAAAATCAATCAACTTATTTGGACGTACTGATTAACGCTGCACAATTAATCATGTAGAATTTTATATTGCAATTTTTGTTCTGCAATTGTCAAATATTGCCATATCCTTGTTGAAATGAAGACGTTGACATAAAAAAGTGCAATAAAATAGTGTTTTGTTAGTCCATTGATGGGCATTTTGATAATGTATTGATTGTATTCAACTGAAAGTTTTCTTTTGTTGTTTGTGTAACAGGAGACTCTGCAGCAGCTGGTGATGATGCCTCTACCAAATGTGTTGGTGCTGGGCAGGAACCCTCTCTCCGGTACGTGTCTATTTATTATACGATACCACACAACATTATACAGAAAAATCTTTTGATCAATGCCGTGTAGATTTTAACTCAGAGTTATTCTGAACATCAAGCATCCAATCAGCTGAAGCAAAACAAGAAAACGCTCATCCCATCTGCAAGACGGTCTTCTGTGCTTCACATACAGCTCGCCTCCCATGGGGGGGAACGTGCGGTTTTGCGAAGCCTTTGTCGCTTCATTAGAATGCAACAATAGACCTGTTGTAATTCTCCATCGCTTTTATGTCTGAAATGAGTTTTTCTCTGGCTGTAGATTTCATTTTCCAGCCACATCCATTCTGTCTTTGTTCCCCCCATGCTATATGATCAGCAGTTTATGTGAGTGTCATGCATAACCTCTTCCACCAAAAATTAGACATTATTGCAGAATTTAAAGGAATTTTACAGACAAAAGCAACAAAGATGCTGATTTTATGAAGAAGGTGATAGAGGGAGAAACTCTGTACAGATGTAATAGGCTGGTTTCAAGGACAAAACCAAGGTTTCTGAGATGCAAGTCCCATGTAGGTCTTGCCTTCATAAGAGTTAATACTACTCTGCATCTTCTTTTCTGTTTTTGATAGAAATTTTGTGCTGATTTATCACTGCCATATGTTTCCAGTGTATCTTCAACACAAAAAATTCCACGCTCCACACCACAAAGATGTCAAAAGAAAGAACAAAGACATTTCTTTTAATGACCTCTCCATTACTTTTTGATGAAGTGTCTGTCAAACTGACTGCATGTGTTTTGCGTATGCATTCAGACATGATAGACTTGCCTACAGGCAAATCGCTTAACTTAAGTGTTAAATTCATTTAACCATTTTGCAGCTAAGCCTTGACCCAGTGAGCCCAGTCATGTTATTTGATATGTCTGTGCGTGGCCTTAAAGCACCAGCAGTGCAGTGTTAAGTGTTTGAATTTTATCAAAACATCATGGAGCGTTGCCCTGACCAGCTTGACCTGTGTAGCCCAGACATGCTATCTGATATTGCAGTGTGACCTTGGTAAAGCCACAGTCCGCTACTGGGGTGAGAACATAACTAGCAGCCCACCATTCAAAGCCACAATATACCAAACGGACAAAAGGACACCTTTGCAAAAAAAAAAAAAAAAAGGTGCTGCTTTAGATAATGTAGTTTGCAGAATCTAGTTGAAACTAGTTGAATCTTTGCACGCCAGCTCCCACTGCATGGCCGTCTGCAATTAGTCCAAAATATCACAATTGGTGTGTTAACTGGAAAAGCGCCTCTATTTCCTTTTATGATTCATTGCCTTTGTTTACATCTCTGTGGTCAATGATTTCAAAATGAATAGTTTTGAGGCTCGGCTTGCTGAGTTTGTTAGAGAATACCTGCACCTTTATGATGATAAAACGACTTCTAAATCCTCAGCTTCCCTGCTTTGTCGCTCTTTCACCATGGTTGATGTTGAGTTTTCATCACTGCTATTCCCAGTTTCCCTAGGTTACAGTCACCTCTTTAATCTTCATACGCCCCCGCTGGCATGGAGCGTAAATAAACGAACAATAAGTAGCTGCAGCCAGTATACACAAATTTGTATACGGCACCATGTCCAACTGTGTTTCTATTTCGGGCAAGTTCGACTTCATTATTGGTATTCTGCTGCCTTCACACAGTAGGGATAAAAATCCAGCCACTGCCCTGCCAAAGGAGCGGAAAATAAGAGCTTTGAGCTTTTAGAAGATCAGAGCCATAAAGTAAAATGTATCATTTCAAGTTTGTAGTTTATTAAAATATAAATATTAATCTAAACATATATTTACCGCCACCGTAACTCTTATAACCTGCTTTCTTTTGGCATTTCATCAGTTCCTTTCCCTGTTACTCCCTGTAATACACTCAATCTACTCATCTTACATTCAGCAAAGAGGCATTCCTTCAGTCGCAGATCTCAGAAAGTAGACCGAATGAATGCAAAAAGTGAATCACTGACACCGCTATCTGTAACAGAGGGTGTCACATTTGTATTTTCTAAAAAATCTGCCTGTCCGTCTGTTGTTTGAATGTGTTGTCACAGCTAATTTCACAGCAGTGTAGGCTGTTCTTGTGATCTAGCTGCAGCATCTTGAACAACTCCTTTTTAGATGTACAGCCTTGGTTTACACATTACTCATTGTGTAAACTTAACCCAAGACAGACAGAGAGTGGAAGGCTCTTGCAGACCAGAGCAGGCAGTAAGCATTAGACTGCATTCCTCGGGGTTCCTTTTGCCCTTTAGCCCCTAGCTAGTCAGATAATCAGCCAGCCAGCCAGTCAGTCAGGCAGCCAGTCAGGCCAGCGGTGGCTGGGGAGTCTGGTTATCTGGCTCTGTGGCTGCCAGCTGAAAGTCATCGGCCATGTGGCTTTTATTATGCTCTCATTAGGGGGCAGGGGCCGACTGTGTGTGTGTGTGTGTGTGTGTGTGTGTGTATTTTGTAGGTGGGTGGGGGAGGGGTGTGTTAACAACAGTGCACTGTGGGAACACACTGTAGCACCCCCAGGCTGTGATTTACCCTAGTCTGCCTTATATACATGCGCACACACACACATACTCACATACACACACAGTGAGATGCACATACAGAGACACACTCTCACTCGTGCATGCAGGTAGTGTATGTTTGCATGCACATGTACACACACTCACACATACAAACACACACACATGCAAAACCCCCTTTGTTTAGTCTGTCTTTAAGCCTGTGAATTTTCAGCAGTGATCTGGTCTGATCTTGTGAAATATCTGTGTATTCCCAGTCTGATTGCTGTTCAGACTATGAGTCTTATCTTCATCTCTCTGCCAATACTGATTCCTGATGAATCGGCTGGTCTGTAGCTGCTCCATAGCCACTTGATAGTCACTTGGTAGTCATTGCTGTTAGAATTATTGCATAGAATAAGGGAATTCCCGCAAAAACGTCATATCCTCTCCCTCCACCAGTCCCGTGGGGGGAAAACAATGCACACTTGAGATCGCTGGCCATATAAAAAGCCCAGATGCAGCCCAAATTTATTAATCTTTTATGCTGGATACAACCAAACATTAGACTTGTGTTTTAGAGAAAAACTCCTCTCAATGAACAATAGCAACAACAGGAGAGACAACTGCTCTCCACTGACAGCTGACAGAAAGGGTAAACTGAGGGGATTGACAGCTATGTACGTGTGTGTGTGTGTGTGTGTGTGTGTGTGTGTGTGTGTGTGAGGGAGCAGTTGTGTGAAAAAATCAGGCCTGCTACTTTTGCTGGAGAAGTTAATCTTGCAATATTACATATTCTGTGTGTAGGCGACTATTTGGTGTGTGTGTATACGCACACATCAGTTTTTACTGTCTTGTGGTGTCCAATGTCTCCACAAGGAAGAATAGAAATAAAGTGTGAGTTTGTGTGTGTATGTCTGAGAAGACGTTAAGTGCTGGGGTGGCTGTGAAACGTGTATGGCTGTGAACAATGAAGAGAAACTAATCCAAAATTAATTCGGCATCGACACTGACTTCAGGTCCAGGTCGTAACCCAGCAGCCTGTCTTTGATGTCACTTGTATCTTGTCTTATAAAGTAAAAAAAAACCTAAAATAATCTGAAAATAGGGCCTGTTCAACTCATTCTGTCCCCTGTTTCAGTGAGATATGTTGAATTCATTGTGGCACGCTGTCAAAGCAATATTGGACTGCTTGTACCAATTGTATCACTGAAATACTAGTCATCGGGTCCAGAATGACTCTATTAGGTCATACTCATCATGGCAGAGGAGAGGCGTGGACCAACAGATTACACACACACAGACACACGCACACACACACACAGTCTGTTTTGTCTTTTTCACTCATATCCACACACACACAGATACACAATGGCGCTGCAGGAAGAAGGGTTAGTCACTGTCCTTCTGACCTCTTGTTTCCTGCCAAGAGGATAAAGGAGGGAGGAAGGGAGGAAGGGAAGGAGGGAGGAGGTGAAGAGAGTGAACACTGGGTAATCACAGATGATTCCCAACATAGCAGACATCAGAGGGAAGGAAGGAAGGATGGAGGAAAGAAAGGATGGGTGGATGGTGTGTTACAGAGAATAGACGGATGGATGAAGTGAGTGAGTGTGTGTGTGTGTGTGTGTGTGTGTGTGTGTGTGTAAGAGAGGAGTGTAGAGGAAGGGAGGGAGGGAGAATAAGACGAGGCGAGTGTGCTAGCAGAGAGAGATGGACAGCGCTGTGATAACAAAGCCTCCTTGCTGCTTCTGCTGCTGGAGGGAGATTTCTGTCGTCTATTTTCAACCTTGCCTCTCTGCCTCCCTCTTCCTCTCTTTCTCTCTCCTGGTCGCATCCCTCCCTTCTGTTTGTGTTTCTTTTGCTCTGTGGCGCTTTCCTTCTTTTGTCTCCCTCCTTTCATCTCTCCTCTCTTACTGTCTCTCTCACCCATGTTCTCTCTCTGTCTGTCTCTAACTGTATAAATTATTTATCCTAAGAATTCCTTATCTCTCCTACGTTGCTCCAGTAGATTTGCTGCGCTAAATCCCTCACCTGACTAGAATGGGTTCCTCTGGTTCCATTAGAGCACTGTTAAGCCCCGCAGCCACTAGAATTACGTTTTATCAGCCCTCAGCCTTCTACACCCAAATTCGGATATTCTCTTTATACTTAATATTTTTTTTTTCTATCCTGAGCGTGGGTGCGGTCGATGATATTCAAGATATTGTTTTTTTTCTTTCTTTACCTTTATCCAGTTATGTCTATGAAAGGTTGACTAAGCACACTTGTAGAGCACTGATGTCCTCCACCCTTTTGAAAACAGTGACACATCCTGATTGACATGAAAATGTACTGCTATTAAATGATAGTACATAACTTATGTCCTTGGTTGACAAATTTATACGATTAATCCTCTGTATTTTATGAAAAATGTACTGCAGGTGATAAGATAAGATTCGGCCAGACTTATGCAGCCTATAATCAATGTTTCCTTTACATTCATTTAGCTGTGGTGCCATCCCCCGCAGCTGGAAATTAACCTAAGAGCTAGAAAAATGTAAATGCAATGAAAATTCACCATCTTGCCTATACAATTGCAATTACAGCACAATTATCCATATCTCGTATAAATATCCAAATAAGAGCCATTTTTAAACTGTAACAACTGGAACTGATCCTGGAGTGGACCCAGGAGCCACTGAGCCAGTATTATCTGTCATATGAGTATAATATTGGTTCCCCAGTTAAAAGATGATTATTTAACCTGCCACAACTTGACCACAGGGAGCAGAACTCTGTTGCTCAATAACATATCAACTTATATGTCTCTATTGATCCAAGGAGACTGAGAGGGAGCGATTGATTTGATTCTTTAGAGAATTCTATAATATTGATGGCTGCTACCAGTCAATTTGACAACTTCGGTCTGTTTTGTCATATTGAGCCTTCCCAAAGGAAGGAGTCTTTGTGCTCAGTTAGTGCTCTACACAGACTGTGGCACTGCTTTTTTCAGCAGGTTAGATTTTTTTTGGAAGATTATTCGGTCCTATTCAATATTTTTGTAAGTCTATCCGATTATCAAGTCCAGCTATAGGAGAAAAAGTCTATGAGTGTTTTGCTTTTTCCAAGAAATCTCTACACAGCTTCTTCTTAGCATTATATAAGTAATGCTAGTATAAGTCAATGGGGATGGCACTTACTTAGATTGACCTTACACATTACCTTTTCAAATAATTGAAAATTGACTTAGTGTCATTCATGAAGGTTTCACTTATCCCATTGCTACTAAAGTTTATTGAAGTAAATGGAATGACTTGGAGAAATGTTGAGAAGCAGGTGCATTAGTCAGGTTTCACATTTTACCAGAAACAAAAACATCAATGTGAAATCTTTTTGATTGTCTCAGGAAGGCTTTAGTCAGGGTCGGCTTCTAAAAATTGTCAACCTTCTGTTTAGATATGCCTGTGATTCAGATTAGTGTCAGTCCCTTAGGTTGGATTCACTATTTTTTTTTATATCAGTTAAACTATTGGGTTTCTTGCCCAGCTGAGTTTTAATGTTCTTTATTGTGTTCTGACTAAACCTGTGAGAAAACCCATAGCATTTTCACCCAAAGCATCTAAATTTGTATTGGATGGGTGAATATGGGCTAATTGGGGTTAAGTCTGGTCGTAATCTTGTTTTGAATGTCCACTCTTCTTCAGAAGTGTCTGTGTGTATCTGCAGCATGGTGCAAGAAGTGGCTTAACTCTTCACTGAAGTACAGTGTGAGGCCAGTGGGGTCATGGCAGGGACACCTTGCCTCGCTGATACTGTACTCTATAACCCTCACTGCCTGCCTGCCTGCTGTCTCAAGAAATCAAAACAAAGGAGTGTTTGTGTAACACTAACCCCACTGTTCAGTCAGGGTACATCCTAAAAATTGGCTTCTACATTTTTCCCCAAAGATGGAAGTTTTAATGATGTAGAAGTAGCAGACTCCACATAGTATACTGACGATCCAAAATTTTTGTTACACTGGCTCTTTGCATGAAATAGATTAAATGATAGGAAATGGATAGGAAGCTCTGATCCTTTTAATTCAGCTATTGAATCCACTTCAATTATTAAGGGGCGGTGCAGATGAAGGACAAGAGACAGAAGAGCTTTTAAGACTTCAGGGCGATGGACTGTGTCAAACAGGGTGTAACTTAATATTAGGAGGGTTGTCTGTATGTTTTATACATCAGTTCATATCTCAGTGGCAATATTCAAAAGTGATAGGATTTTTTTTTCTATTTCTGGCTGTTTTTTCCTCTACATAACCATGATGTGGATAAAGCTGTTCCTGCTGTGAAGATTGGCCCATTAGACTGCGAGGCCGAACAGACCACCCAGCACAGAAAACATGGCGGCTGTCACTAAGCTGGATTTATTATTATTAGAGCTGGACAGAGTTAGCACTCACTACCCCCTGGGCCACAGGATGAGCTGGCTTATCACACACAGACCCAATTCCAAGTACAGAAAACACACACAGTCCCACTTACTGACATAAACACGGCACACACAACTTGCATATACAGTACCAGTGGTTCTCAACCTTTTTGGCTTGTGACCCCTTAAAACGAAGCATACTCACTGGCATATACCATACCACTCTGTCAGTACAATACACACACACACACTCATACACACTCATACACACCACCTGGTTTACTGTTGCTCAGCCCCCAATCCCGCAGATGAGCTCAGGCCTGTTGAGCATGCTAGCAGCTGTTTGTGGGTTTCATCACTTTCTGACAATATGTCCTGACATGTGGCATGCTACTGGAAATTCACCCTTCCAACCTGCTTACACTTTAGAAAACACCAATCCGCTGTAACTTGAGGCGGGGATCTTTGTAAAGGGGAAATCGGCACAGTATGAACACACAGCTAACTGTCAAAATACAGGGAACACCCAAGTATATGTGGGATACACGTCACTCCAAAGCAGGTGTGGTCTATCTTTCCTGGCATGTTTGAGGTACACTCAGCGTCTTAGAGGACAATGTATTTGTTTTTGCTGCTGTCCTCTTCTTCTGCTTGTGTGACCATGTTTCTGTATCTGTTTTTCATCTTGAGTGTGAACTTTTGTTTTAGAGAAGTACTACACAAATAAAGTCATCATTATTATTATCGCCTTCATCTCATGGTGAAGTATTTCTGTCCTGATTGGTGTCTTACACGAAGGCATTGCCCCCCACCCCCACCACCCTCCTCTTCTCCATCCACAAGGCACGAACAGTCACTCAGTGGTTTGATGAGTATGAAAGCAATGCAAACCTGATGCCGTCTCAGTCACCAGATCTCAATTCAGTTCAGCACTTTGACCGATTCTGGTTTGGTGCCTGAGGCAGCATTTTCCACCGCCATCAATCAGCTAAGCACCAACTGATGGAATTTCTTATGTCTGTGGTTTCTACTCCTTTTTTATGCTGCAAAAGCTGTTTGAGTAGACGGTTTTTGTTCAGTGACGAGACAAAATTGGAAATGGTTACAGATTTTATACATTCATCGCAAAGTGTCTATTGTATTGACACTCATTGTTTTTGCTGTTCCTCGCAGACATTATTTAAAATGGTCCGGCTGTAGAGGCCTAACACTCTGTCTTGTTTGTGTTTCTCTATAGAACAAGGTCTGGATGAGATGAAGAAACTGTTGCTGCTGCTGCTAGGCTGTGCTGTCCAGGTAAGTTTACAACAACACCGTTTACACACACTTCACTTGATATGTAGTTAATCTTTGGAGGAGCGTTGAAGGGGAACTGAAGGGGTTCATGGCAGAATGCAGTTAAACTTCTTTGAGAGCTGTTTTCTACCTGCTATCCATGACTCAAAATTTCAATACTACAGATGATCCCACACTCATAATATTTAGTATTTGGTAGGCAAAGGAGCTACAAAACTAAAGTGAAGCTAATTAACTCTATCATACTGCTAAAGCTGTGTGATGAATGGTGTAGCAGAGCTTTCCTGTCTAGTGACAAATCTCCCATTCAGCCCTTGCTCACTCCAGTTCAAACAACGGCATTGACCTTTCACCAGCTCCATTGTTTTAGCATAAAGAGACCGTAGTCACATCCATATGAGTAACTCTGACATTGTCTAACATAATCTCACTGTTAAGGAGGAATAGTCTCCCCCCTTTCAACACACTCACACACATGCACACACTCAAACATGTATTTTGACCTGCGGGTTGGTTCTTGTTTGACTTCAGGCTTTGCTTGTCCCATACCGCTATTGTGGAAATTAATCTTTTTAGGTGGGATCCTGAAACTTTTTTTGCAGAGCCGGGCTGTCTCTGTCTATTTGGCAGAACTACTCATATCAGGAGTAACAGATCTTTTGTAGTTCAATTAGGAGTAGACCACTGTCCTTCTCATAACAGCCTATCGTCTTCACATGTAGACAACCTTATCTTCTCATCTCTCTTGGCCTACTCTCACATTCAGCCAGCAACAGAGGGAAAAAAAAAACATTCCTCTTAGAGCCGGCTGTGTCTTATCCAGAAGATAGACTTACAGCAGATGAATAGACGACAACTGCTGCTTCCTGAAAACCTGCATATCAGACTAGCTTCATGTCGTGTGTCTGCAGTGCTGGTCTACTGACCTCCAGATGACTCCAACCCCCCAAAATGACTGTAGATCATCCCAAAACACTCTGGATCTCTTCTCTTCTCTTCTCTTCTCTTCTCTTCTCTTCTCTTCTCTTCTCTTCTCTTCTCTTCTCTTCTCTTCTCTTCTCTTCTCTTCTCTTCTCTTTTCTCTTCTCTCTCTTCTCTTCTCTTCTCTTCAATAAAAATACAAGATTCTTCACAGATGTAACAAAGTAACCTCAATCCCCTTCGCTTCATCTTTGTCTGCTCCTCCACTCCCCTCCCCCTAACTTTCTCTCTTTCTGTTTACAGTGTGAGAAGAAGGAAGAGTACATTGAGCGTATCCAGACTCTGGACTTTGACACCAAAGCCGCCATTGCATCCCACATCCAAGAGGTATTTTTCGACCATAGATAATAGCAGTCAAACACAAACCCATCCAAGAACTGGAGGGAAGATATTTAAATTCTTGGCTGGGCCTTTTCTGGCTCTGTTAACAATCATCTGATTTTTAAGTGCTGGGCTGGTGAAGGACATTTTAGACAAATACCATTTGTCAAAGTTCCATATGCCAGTGAAAGTATTGGAAGTGAAAGTATTTGTAAAATGTACAAGCCTAACAAGTTCTGATGAATGCAAAATGTGCAAATGTGCCTAATGTTGCTCCTTTTTGATTTTATACATTTTTTGACTATAAATTCACAAATATACTACATTTCAAGTGCTCTAGTCATGAAAACTTCACACATGAACTTACTACCACGAGTAAAATAAAATAGGCTATCATTGATGTTGTAATGGTGTTGATTGCAGGTGACTCATAACCAGGAGAACGTAGTGGACCTGCAGTGGTTGGAAAGTGGGGAAATGCCTCCTGAAGACCTGGACAACCTCTCCAGGAACCTGGCCTTCCACCTCAAACGCCTGGTGGATGAGAGGGACACACAGCTAGAGGTAATGTGTGTGTGTGTGTGTGTGTGTGGTAAAGTTGGTTTATTGACTCCAATGAGAAATTTCTTTATCATTGAAACAACATAACACAAGACAACAAAGCACGATAAGCAAGACAGAACACAGCACGACCAGGACAATGTGGTAAATATGGTTGTGTGTGTGTATGTGTGCATTTGTGTATGTGTCTGTCACAATTCTAAAAAAAGCACTTTGCTAATGAAATTGATGGGTTCTGTAAATGTGGAAACTTTTCCCTTTTGCTGTTACCACAAGAGAGCTGCCTCAGGAAGGAAGGGTTGAAACTGTTAACTGTCTCATGGACGAAGTGTGTGTATGTGTGTGTGTGTGTGTGTGTGTGTATGTGTGTGTATGTATTTTTGCCAAGATTGAGTATATGCGTCATTAGGTTGGTTTCCAACCCATAGGGTGCAGATGCCCTGGACTGATATAGCTGCTCTTTGTGTGTGTGTGTGTGCGTGTGCGCGTGTGTGTGTTTGTGTCAGGGGTTCTAATAGCCTCCAGATTAACTTGGAGTAGTCCAGCCGCTCTCAATTAAAATCCCATTTCCCCACATGGGGACTAGATGAGAATGGGCTGTTTGTCGGAGTGGGTGTGCTTTTTTTTGTGCTAATGCATGTGTCTCTGTTTGGAAGGGGGGGGGGGGGTCCCTTAGGGTGAATCTATGGATGCTGTCTCATCTTGCAATTTAAATCATTTCTAGTCACATTATCAAATCCTAGCCCAGTCCTAGACCAAGTATCCCACTTCTAACTCTTGCCTGAGAAAGTATCAATGTATCCTACAATCAGCACTGGTTACAGTTCTGCAGGGAACATGCTCAATGTAGATTCAAACTTTTCTTGCTGGTTAAACTTTTTTTTACAAAATGTGTTTTTTTTTTCTAGATCTGGCTTTGAGAAGACCTCTAGCCTGTATCTGTTTTCTTTTGGGACTCTCAAAGCCTGGAATAGATTTCTATAACAGGGCCCTTGCAGTAATACCCTGCATTTAGAGTTATTGGGGTTTTCCTAGGGTTGTTCCTTCTCACACCCATAACCATTGTAACTCTATCCTGCTCTTTGATCCATTTCTTTCTTTCTCTCTCTGCCCTCTTTCTGTATATCTCCTCTGTGTTTCCTTTCCTCTTTCTCTCTCTGGCTACCTTCCCTCTCTTTCTCCTTCTCTTCATCTCTACCCTCTCTTTCTCCCTCTCTTCATCCAGACTATATTTAAGCCCAGTGACTCTAACTAACCCTGACCTCACCCCTCTGTCTCTTCCCTCTCTCCATCCAGACCATAGTGGAGCTAACCCAGGAGAGGGACTGTGTTCAGCTGTCTCCCCTCGCTCCCTGTCCTGTCCAGTCTCCCAATGACTCCCCCAGCATGAGGAGGACCGAAAGCCGACAGCACCTCTCTGTGGAGCTGGCCGACGCCAAGGCCAAGATCAGACGCCTGCGACAGGAACTGTAAGTAACGCAACCTTATCAGTTAGACGATAAGTATGCATTGAAGGGGACAGAATCAGAGAGAAACAGGAAATGTAAGTAGGCCGACTTCAATCTCATTGGTTAGAATCAGGCAAAGAAAAAGGAACTGTAAGTACCAAAACCTAATTGGCTGGAATCAGAGAGTAACTGTAAACACTAATCTCATTTGCTAGTTCCCTTTTTCCCCATTACCACTTCTCTCACTGTCATATGTTTTATTTGCAATTCTTAGTGAGGGGACTGTAAATACCGGATCCTCATTGGCTAGTTCTCTGAAGTTAAGATGATGTCATTGGTCCTCATGGTCATGGACTTGCACTTTGCACGTGCACATTGGCTCCGTTGAAAGATCAGACATCTGTTTGTGTGATGGTTGATTTGCTGCGTAGCCCTATAATGGGTGTCTGTCATTAGTGTTGTGGAAATACAGTGTTTGTGCTCTTGGAAGTGAAATAGTTCTCAACAAAAATCTCCAAACTTTTGTTTAGATCCATGACAAAGTCTATTTATTTTTTCCACTTTCTGAACATTAACTGGTACAAAGGCTGGCTGTGGAATTTCTGGAATATCATGCAATTTTTGAGAGGTGTATTCCAGACAGGGAAAGTCAAGGAAATTGTATATTTTTTCTGTGGAAGTCATGGAATATCAAACACGCCCAACTGAGGTGGCCCTGGTTACCCTTTAGAAAAACAACATTAACAAACCAGGAAGCAATCAAACTTTTAGGTAATGGAAGCGCTCTGACTTTTGTTATGGAAAGTCGTGGAAAAGCCATGGAATTTGACACCCGGTGGGAACGCACTATGAGCACAGCGATCTGGAGTTTTGAGAACAGTGAGTACAGGACTGGAACAGGATGCTGGAGGAACAACAGTGACGGGGCAGAGAGGAAGACTAATGGAGAACAACAATCCATTTCCTCCCCTACATCTCTATTACTCACATGAGACCGGGCTGCTGTGATGCCACACACACACCCCTGCACAAACACAAAGACACACAAATAAACGCACACACACACACACACACACACACACACACTCACTCATAAACAGTGGAAAAGCCTTTTAAATTGTACCCATGAATAATACAAGTTCCTCTTTAAAGTGCTATAACCCACTGCCAGACAAAGGCCTAATGGTCAGTGCTGGTCAGTATTAGAAGAAAACGAGGAGCCTCTACCAGATGCACCTCAGTTTCGGGGGGGGGGGGGGGGATTTCACTGTTGCACAAACATAATATCTAACTTAATAGATGGTCTGGCGTCCTGAGGTCGGTGGTGATATTGAAGTGAGACTTTTAAGTGCTTCGATTGGGTCTCTTGATGTATTCTTGCCATTAGAAGAAGCTTAATACAGATGAAGTGTTGTAAGTGCGTAATGCCCATCGAGGCACAAAGACAAGTCTGCTGCCTATCTATCCTCCTGCTCCAAAACATTTTCGGGATTCAGTCTCACCTGAAACTGATTCTGTGTCAGATTTCAATGATGCTCTAGTCTCCAGTTTCTCCTGACTCAGATGTCTCTGTTTGACCTGGCCTCATCTGTGAGGTCAGGTAAGATGTGATAATTCTAAATTTAAGGGGCAAAATTGTTGCACATCAGTGGATCTGACTTTGAGAAGTCCATCCATCAGCTTGGCAGCCTAAAAATGAACACAACCTCTAGGTGTTTTGCAAATAGAAAGTGAGGTTTTTTGAAAGTGCTTTGAATTGTCAGAAAATCCATTCAACTTGCTGCAAAAGCTGTCAGTGTAACCCTAGCGAATTGCTTTTTTCAGTGTGTTCCTATGATGGTCTTCCCTGGAAATGGGAACTGTTTTTTGAAGGTTGACCTGACAGATATTGCAGGCTAGTCCTGTTGCAGTTTGCAGTGCTTGCTACTGTCGTTCATGGTGTATTTCAGTGCAGGAACATTATGAGAATGGTCCGGTGACCCAATTGTAGTCTGAAATTTATTCAAATAAGTGGATCATCTTTATGCTGAATTTACCAGCGAGGTATGTACATTTTACAAAAAGCAGGGCATTATTTAGCTGCCAGATTTTGCAGTGGAGTTTAGTGGGAAGTTGTGTCCTTTAACAGATCGAGAACTGTGAGGGCAAATTGCAGGCCAGCATTTCTTAAACAATAGGTCGCGTCTCAAAGTGGACTGCAGGCCAAACTCTGCTTGGTCTTCACATGACAACAGTATAAGCATGCCTTCATGAGCTTTTTGTCTCGAGATGAGCCTAAAGTCACTTTGTCTGGTTCTTGTGCTGAAAAGGTCTGACATCCATTGCTGTAGGCCTCTCCTTTATACTTCCTTGACCTACTTTTTGATGCTTTCTTCACTAGACCCACACAGGGTTTCAAAACGGCAGTGATCAACAAGCTAAGGAGTTTATTTTGATTGTTTGTTGGTTGCTATGGCATTGTTTACTTGTTGCTACAGTGTGCGGTCTGCGGGACACAGTGGTATCGTCATGTGATGGGGCCGAAAACGGGTTTTAATTCCATGCATTTTTCTAACCTTCATAAAAGACATGCTGGTGTGCTTTAGTCACATGATGGCAGTTTCTGCTCTTGGGGCAAAAGAAGCCGAGTGTGTTTGCTGTCTGTTTCTGCTTTGTTTGCTTGTGTGCGGGTGTTTGTGTCTGTGTGTGTGTGTGTGTGTGTATGACAGACCAGGTTAAGTCAGAGCCTGGGGGTTCTGCTCTCTTATCCTCCTTGTTGGTTAATGCTCCTGTTAAAGCTACTGTGGCTTGGCAGCTTCACCTCCTGTCTGTTCAAACTCAACCACACACAGCGTTTCTCCCTACGAAACGCTGGTGGAGCGAAGAATTGTTACATTTCTAGAACCAGACGATCTTCCAAAATGTGAATTAAATGCTTAGAGAACTGGCCCATTTAGCCCCATTGGCCTTGGTCTTAGTTGTATTTATATATTATATGTCAATAAGATTGGATGTTTGCATTTCGTTGTCATCACGCCTTTTGTAATGTTCAGCATTGAAACTGGGTGTGTGTGTGTGTGTGTGTGGTGTACTGTGTAGGCCAGGCTGAGCCAGCTCCAGGTGGTACTAAAGTGTTTCCTGTTGAGGTGAGGCTGAATGGCTGATGACAGAATCTGTTATTGTAGCTGTATATCTGGATGCTGCACATACCATAGAGGTGTGTGTGTTGAGTTCAGTTCAGGTTCAACAACTATCATTTTATATTTTGAAATGGCTGAATTGGAATGGAGCCTAAACTGTGGTCTTATATGTTTTTTCTATGTGAACCAAATGGAAACATGAGATACATCCTTCAAAGTGAAGACTTGTAGTTGGTTCTCAGTTTGACGAGGGTCTATTTTGGGGTTAGGGGCTTAGATTTGGGGTTAGGGATAGAATTTAAGATTAGAGTAAGGGTAAAGGTTGGGCATTTTAAGGCAAGGATTAAGTTTAAGGAATGAAAGTTCTCAGTGGAGGTTTCACCAATATAGCAATGCATACAAGTGTGTGTGTGTTTGTGTGTGCATAGATGCACGTGTGTTAAACCATTATCATAAGCAGTTGCAGTAGAGCCAGCTGCATCCATAATGTGAGCCCCAAGCTAATCTGCCATGCTGGAGTTGACAGGTGTTTGTGATTTGGGGAAGGGGGATGGGTGTGTATGTGTGTGTGTGTGTGTGTGTGTGTGTATCTGATGAGACCAAAACAGACGGGGCTGAAGCAACATTCCTGCCTGCATATCAACTCCCATCTCCCGAATTCTCAGCCATTGGAATGGGAAGCAGAGAGCAAGAAACGAAGGACGTCCTTTCTTTATTGAGATGCACCCGAGACACCAGGGAGCTGTAATCAAATAGGCCATCAGATGTTCAGTGGAGCAAACAGTTTGTCAGACACACAAGAGAGTACACACACGCACACACACACACACACACACACACACACAGAAGAGCATCTCAGGAATGCAAAGTCCTTTCTCTTCAAAGCGGTGACACATTCTCCCTCTATAGTAGGAGCCTGCAGAATCTCTCTCTCTCTCTCTCTCTCTCTCTCTCTCTCTCTCTCTCTCTCTCTCTCTCTCTCTCTCTCTCTCTCTCTCTCTCTCTCTCTCTCTCTCTCTCTCTCTCGAGCATCAGGCTGCTCCATCTCTCTGCTTCTGTATTTAAACAAATGATAGAGGAGAGCGTTCGGTAGCATGACACACTACTATTAGTAAGGGAACAGAACTGTGTGGGTGAGGGTGAGAGGGGGTGCGATTTTTAAGGCTGATTTGCTGCTGGTTGTGTGTTTGTACAAGTCATGCAACCGGATGTTATCTAGATAAACTCTATCTCTATCTCTCTCTTTCTCTCTGTTATTTGGTCTTATTGTCGTTCTACCAGTATAGAGGAGGAGTTGGGGCCCTTGAGGCAAGCAGTTTGCAGATTTGCATACTTTTACCTCTGAACTGGTCACAAGGTTAGAATAGAACACAATGCAGTTGTTCCTGACCGCTTTCCTTTTCTTTTTCTTTCCATTTGTCACTGTGTATTATGCTGAGTGTGATGTCCAGCAATAGGATGTTGTTTATTGGTAGGCGAGCTGAGGGCACGACACAGGAAAGACACTGTGTTGTGTCTACACACCCAGAAACTGACTAAACAGACTAGACACAATAGGCTATTTTAAGTAACGAAAGTGGGTTAGTGGGTTGATTGATGCGTGTCAGAATAAACATTTGGGTTACTGACTTTTCTCTCCAACAAAGGCCCAGTGTGCTTGATGGGATGCTGCCTATTCCATGTATTGCTGTTAAACTAAACTTAACTAAAAGGGTTCAATACCAAAATCTATCAACTTTGGAACACAAATAGTACCTGAAATTGATTAATTGTTTAAGAGAGATGACCTCTTTCATGCCCAAATGTTGACTAATATGAAAGAAAAGTAGGATAGCTAACAGGTTAAAGATTGGTAATAATATAACTAATTTTCCAAAACATAGTAGATAGATATTTTTATTTGTGTAGCACCAACACTGGTAGGGTTAGCGGTTCTACTCTCTGTGCACTAACTGTGCCACTGCTCTCCTCCCATTTTAGAAAACCCATCTTAGAAATGTACACACTCAAGCTACTGAAAGCAACAATTAAGGAAAATGCTATCAAATGCCGTACTTTGCAACTATGTCAATTGGTTTTCCCCACTGAATGAGTTAGCTGTACACTTTGAAAGGGAAACAGCCCTAGAGGAATGTCCCCTATTACTACACTGAATTGATGGAATTACGTTAATTAATTGAACCCACTAGCATGTGTACGCACACACACGCACACACACACACACACACACACACACACACACACACACACACACACACACACAAAATGGCTTGTATTAAGGCTCATGATTGTATGTGTACGGCTTCTTGTTAATCAAGCAGACAGAGACACAAAAATCAGATTTTTTTTACGTTGGCTGTGGGGAAACCAATTTCTCTATTCTGGTGTACGGAGCGTTTTCCAAACAAGGCTCCATGAAAAGTCTGTTTTCACTTGTGTCTTTATCTTCCTCCCTGTATTCTCTCTGTCCTTCCTCTCCATCTCGGCCACTTTCTCTGACCTTTTGTGCTTTTTCCCTGTTCCTCCCCTCTCTCTCCCCCTCTTTCAGAGAGGAGAAGAGTGAGCAGCTTTTGGACACCAGACAGGAGCTTGAGAACATGGAGGTGGAGCTCAAGAGGCTTCAGCAAGAGGTAACGCCATTAAAGAGTCATCCACACACCTACACACACACACACACACACACACACACACACACACACACACAACTTCAGTTCCCTCCACCTGCTCTTCCCTCCTCTTTCCAAGTGCACCCAGTGCTTTCTTTTTGCTATGCTGCCAGGCTGTAATCAGGCAGCTAAGGGCCTTAGCTCATTATGGGCTATTAGAGCTATCTTTAGTTTAGCAACAGCCTGACATGGCTTTTGATTTAGAGTGGGCGGCTGGCTGACTGGATGCAGTAAACAAGGTGGATGAGTTCAGGCTGGGGAGGAGTGTGTGTGTATGTGTGTGTGTGTGTGTGCGTGCAGTTGTGCACGTGAACGATTGAAAGAGTGTTTGTGTTTGCTCTTTTTCATCTGTTTATGTAACAGACAAGTCTCAGTGGCTCAGATATTAGTGGTTCATAGCTAATCTACTAACCATAGAAGATTACAGTCAGCGTTAATGAACCCACTGACTAATAAAGACGTTTGTGAGTGAGTGGGTGTGTGTACATCTGTGTGTACGTCTATGTCCCTTTGTTCCTGTGTGAGTCCTTTTCTGTGTGTATGCTTTTGTGTGAGTCTATAAATTTCGTGAGTTTGTGAGTGTGCCTTTTTATTTGAAAGAAGAGATGAGTTTTTTCTGTGCATGTATACACATATAGTAATGTATAGACACATAATGTGCATAATTTCCACATATCCATGCTGTGTGTGTGTGTGTGTGGTTCCTGCAGAGCTACCAGCTGCTGTCGGACGCGCGGTCGGCCCGGGCGTACCGCGACGAGCTGGACGCGCTCAGAGAGAAAGCCATCCGCGTGGACAAACTGGAGAGCGAGTTGAGCCGATACAAGGAGAGACTTCACGACATTGAGTTCTACAAGGCCAGAGTTGAGGTACACACACACACGCTTAAACACACACACAGAGCGTCAATTGATTTATGATTATGATTGCTTTCTGGCACTATCACACAAACCACTGGAGCAGTGTTTGTGAAAAGACAAGTGTAGAGTGGTTTGTTGTAGTGCAGCTGACAATAATGAAACAATCCATTCATCGAAATAGAAACAAGTCCTTAAACTAATCCTCAATCCAAATATAAACACATAGAGTCAGAGCACATAAAAGCTTTGTCAACCCAAGTACATTTACTAATTGTTCTGCAGTTATCACTACTGCTACTACTTTTGTTGCTGTAACTATGAGTTGCTGCCATTACTACCACTATTGATGGCCCCATCACTGTTAATTCTACTGTTATTGATAGTACTGATTGTATTGATTATCAAAACAATGACAATACTAATTTTCTCAAGAGGATCTATCCACAACAAAATTTTCATGATTTTACAATTTACAGAAGTTACGATGATTGTTGCGGTGTGGGTTTTCTTTAACCATTGCTGTGTGTTGATGTGGTGCTGGGGTGTGTAGGAGCTGAAGGAGGACAACCAGGTCCTGCTGGAGACCAAGACCATGCTGGAGGAGCAGCTGGATGGGAGCAGGTCCCGGTCTGACAAACTGCACCTCCTGGAGAAGGAGAGCCTGCAGCTCAAATCCAAGATGCATGACCTGGAGATGGTGAGCTGGATGGATGGATGGATCATTAAATGAAGTATGGCTAGATGAATCAATTGATGGAGGAAGAAGGGAGGAAGAGTGGAGTGTACAGAGAGAGTGATTAGAGCTAGAGATAGGGATCCTGCAGTTCAAGTCTCCATAGTTTTATATTATGTTCATTACCTTTATTTTTTATCTTATTACCTCTTCCCTTTATTATCTTCTGTACTTATTTGTCCCTGGTACTGTTCTGCTAGTTGCTGCTGTGGCACCCAAATTTCCCCACGGGGATTAATAAAGTGATATCTTATCTTATCTTATCTTAAGTCCAGGATCTGGAACATGGAGTTGGTAGTAGAGATAGAAAAATGAGATGATTAAAAATGAAATAAATGAAATGAAAGATCAAGGACATCTCAGCATTTGTGTACATCCAACATTTATTAATTTCAGTATTCACACATGTTATGACTATTTCCTGAGATGTTGGAAACACCTCCCATGTATCTGTCGTCTCCAGGAGCGGGACATGGACCGCAAGCGTATGGAGGAGCTGTTGGAGGAGAACCTGGTGCTGGAGATGGCCCAGAAACAGAGCATGGACGAGTCCCTGCACCTAGGCTGGGAGCTGGAACAACTGTCCAAGACACCCGAACTGACCGAGGGTAAGAAGGGTAAGGAGAGTGGAGGAGAGTAAGAGTATGACTGTATTGGCAAAAACCTGGGTTTGCAGTGTGGAATAGGGGAGGAATGGGGAGAGCATCAGGTGAAGGGGGATGGAAGGCAGGAGCCAAGGATCCAGGTTTCTGTGTGTAAATTGAGAGCATGAATGAGTAACAAAGTAGGGGATAAAGGAAAGGTTAAGGAGGTAGAGGATTGGAAAGTAGAAGAGGTTGGAGTAGGTTTGAAACATCACACTGCTGAAGTTTTAGCTGAGCTGAGCAGGTAGTGAAGAAAGGTAGGGGACTAGAGAGGTTGGGCCGGGCCTGGAGACTTCAGATGGCCAACAGACCAGACTCTGGTCTGTGGCTCTTGGCCCTGGCTTCCTCCCCGGCCCCAGACCCTGGTGCTTAGGCCTTTGCCAGCTTCCACTGGGTTTTCTCTCCACTCGGTTAAGTCCTGTAATTAATATTCAGTGGCTCCTGGAGGATAATCTGTGAGTTTGGATTATAAAGACTGCTAAGAGGGTTAACTAGCCAGGGATCTGGATAAAGACCCTGTTTGTTAAAATAGCAGTTAAAAGGTTTAAGGATGGCAGATGTAGTGTAGTGAGACTATAGTGTGTATAGTATAATTAGATCTTTTGATGGACTCGTCTTAATGGTATTGACTTGATAGTAATTGAACCTTTATGGTCTCTGTGGCTTTGACATGTGACATTACAGTTGTAATCAGACAATTAGGTGCTTTCTTTTTTGTTTATTGATGCGTTTTTGCCCAGATGTGTTTGTGTGAATTCTGTCTTAAAAACCGTGATATAAAATCCACTCAACCTTTTCCTGTCATCCCCCCAGCGCCCCAGAAGTCTCTGGGTGAGGAGGTGAATGAGCTGACGTCCAGCCGCCTGCTGAAGCTGGAGAAAGACAACCAGGCCCTGCTGAAGACGGTGGAGGAGCTCAAAGGAGCCGCCGGTCAGGACGCCTCGGGAAAACTGGCCAAAGCCAGCCATGAAAACCAGAGACTGACCAAGAAAGTAAGCAATGGAACTTGTACTACATACAGTATATTAAAAGGTTGGGTAAGAAGATTTTAACTGATTTCCCAATTTGTTTCTGCAGAAACGGTTAGGTAAGTTGAGGTAGGTTGAGTGAAATAGTCAGCCTCTAGGATAGTTTCCTCAAGAGAGGGACATTTTGTTTGGTAATTCTTCACAATAGCCTGTAAAATTAGATTTGCATCATGAGAAATATTACTATATAGTTTGCAAAGCTCTTAGATGGTATCGGGCACCGAGGCTGGATGGATGTGCTGGAAAGTCCAGCAAACATGGTCAAAACAAGTTAGGAGAATGAAATGCCTTGCCCGAGCTTTAGTACATAGTAAACAAAAAAAAAATATATATATTTTGACCTGAAAAAGAGAGAGAGAGATGCGTAGGTGTGTAGGTAAATGGATTAGTAGCGATAGAACAGTATCTGTCTTAAGACTTAAGGTTTAGAAACTGTGTCCTCCATTCTTTGTGTTTTATTGCAGCACTGTTTAACCTTGTTTGAAAGCTGTATAAGTTTCTATCCTTCATCAGATTTAGCACCAACCATTCACATTAGCATCTGGGACCAGCCCTCCTCTATAATATATCACTAAAACACTTGGCTTTCAGACATTTTCATTCAATGGCAGGGAGAAAGAAAAAGGCAAAAGAAAGAGAGGGGATAGAGAGAGATGGGTGGATTGGAGGATGAAAGCAAAGCTGTAAATCCAGGCAGCCCTGCATCGCTTTTTCTTTGCCAGTCTTTGACATTCGAACGCCCCTCGCTAAGAGAAGTCTCTCAGCTATTTTCAGAAACATAAGCCTCTCTCTGTGCCCTCTGAATAAAAAAGCATGGAAATGTGTTTTTCTCTCACAAAGGCAAGAGGAAAGCTAGAGTGAGAAATTTATTTCTGGGTGGCGCGGAGTCTAGAGCAAAACACATAAAGATGTGAATGCAGCTGGTAGACTTGAACAATAGAAACCGTCTTCTCTGTGTGTGTGTGTGTGTGCGTGTGTCCATGTGTGTTTGTCTATGTACGTGCGCACATGTGTGTTTCTGCATGTGTGCTGTATTCTAAGTAGCTACAGTATATCATGGGTTAATAATTTCACCGGCTTGTCTAGGGTTCACTCAGCGAGCATCTATGCAAAAAGTGCTTATTATTCAAACATGCGTGCGTTTGTCCCAGATTTTGTGTGTGTGTGTGTGTGTGTGTGTGTGTGTGTGTGTCTGCGTGGGCAATGGGCATATGAATGTGCCAACTGGGTTTAATCAGTAGAAGCACAAATAGGAGACAGAAGAGGTGAAATAAAGGCAACTATGAAAGTTTGCTCTGTGGCTCTCACTCTGTCTCTCTGAAAAACTAATTAGCCCTTCAGTATGGGAGGTACACAACTTGATGATGACTTGTGATGAACCCCATGGTGACAACAATGTACCCTCCTAACACCCAGCACCCCAGCATTTAGCCTAGGTGACAGCTACTTTAAATGCTTTGGCTGTTTCTGGCAAAGATATTCCTACTGGGCAGCACAGACTTTGGTTGTCTTTGAGGCTGTATGTTGTTGATACTCAGCTTTTGCTATGCAGGTCTGCAAAGTCTGGAAATGTATGGAAAATGGAAAGTCTTTTAAAAATGTGGGAGTTGTTTAAATGGTCTGAAATAGTACATGGATGAAAGTGATTCACCATTTATCATATTTATCATATTCACCAACCAAAACCTTCAAATCTAATCAAGAAATTAAGGCCCAGAATTTAAAAATGTTATCTTTATCTATTATCTTATTTCTGTGTGTGTGTGTGTGTGTGTGTGTGTGTGTGTGTAGCTGGAGCAGCTGGAGAGTGAGTTGACATCAGACAGAGAGTCTCTCCGCAGTGCCGAGTCGCTCAGCACTGACCTGATGAAGGAGAAGGCCTTACTGGAGAAGACTCTGGAAACGCTCAGAGAGAACTCTGAGAGACAGGTATACACATACACACACACACACACACACACACACACATACACACACACACACACACACAACGCACACATGACAAATGTGAGCAATGTTTACATGCACACAAACCTAATGTGGGAGAATCATTCCAAAAAAAGAACAAATTGATGCTTAAAAGTATTTTGCTATCCTTATGCAATATTAATTAAGTAATTACCTCTATTAAGACCTTAGAGGATATACTCATTTGTATCTTTGACATACTGAACAGGGAACATCAGGTAACTTGTACCAGAATGAACATAAAAGGTTTTGGGATGAAAGCCTGATTGACAGTAATTTCTTATAAGCGTATTACAGTTTTCCTGTATGCCACATTAATAAATGAATTCACCCGCTGTCCTGTAGATGACGTCAGTAATTTCCCTCCCTTCAAAACTGTAGTTGTATTGCTCACATTGTGGTTTATGTTGTTCCCATGAAACTTTCCTACAACCGCTGAGTATATTAAACATTAACAACACGTAGAACAAACATGTTGAGCGTATGTATGACTGTCCTGGCTCATGAAAATTCTGATTGATGGTGTTACTTATATAATGGCATGGTATGGTTTATGCATGTCCAAACAGCTGTCCAAGCCGGTTAACATGGCTCTGTTCCATATGTCTTAATCACAGTTTGAATATTCAGGTAATGTCCTTATTCAGTAGAGCATAATTAGATTAACAGGTTAATGGAGTCATGTCTTAATCTGAGAATTACCATAATAACATTATTAGTGCTGGTATTGACATGCATGTAAACAGTCCATATACTGTACATTACAGGTTTGCATGCATATGGTCGAATACACCAAAACTCTCTCACACATGCGGCTTTGAGACCTTGCGTCACACATGCTGCTCTTCACAAAACCTTTATTGATTCTCTTTCCAAGAAGCTCCAACAAAATAATTTGACTAAGCTATTTGATTTGGCAAAATCTAGATTGAGTTTTCTTTAGCAGAGAGCAGTCTTTGTGCAAGTGAACTGCCTTTGGCACAGAAAACTCTTTAGTGGAGTTAGAACTATGTTTTATTGAGTAGACAGATTTCTGCTGCTCCGTGCCCCAGATGCAGTGGCTTGCCTGCGTCTGGAGGGACTTTATAGCTGTTAGACCAAGATCTGATGGCTTTGATCAGGTTAAACATCTGATTTGTAAAATTCTGCCTTGATGAGCTACGGAGGCGTTCAGAACGCACCGCTCACAGACGTTTTACACAGCAGGCAGCAGGCACAGATTACTGTGGGCAATTCTATCCAGATGCTTCATCTATGTAAACATTATGAAAAGTAACTTGTGCAGGATGTTTTCAAAATACATAATTTTGAAATTAATTGCAATGTTTTATAGTCCCTCCCTGTAAGATGCTTTGTATTTATACATTTCATTAGTTCTCCCTGGTGTTTTTGAGTTCTTGTGAGTCAACTAGAGTTCTTTCTAACTGGACCAAATGAAAATTTGAAGAAGAACCTTGTAATAGCGACAGTCACATTCCTCCTCTGAGCATCAGCTCACACCACAACTGATTTCACCACAACAGACTGAGAGAATCCTTTGAATAGCATCTTTTATTCAGAAAAATGTTCTCTGCTATCTTAATGTTTTTAACATTTTAACAGTAACACTGGTCTAGAAAAAACAGTTGGAAAATAACCTGGCTGACTAACACACACATTCATGGAAACTTTGATCAATTTGTAATTTCCTTGTAAAATAAACCTAATAAAGTACTGTGTAGCCTCTTTTAGATGCAGTCAATCAATATGACTTTTCACCAAAGTCACCAAGACAAATTACTGTACTAATTCTGATCCATCAGTCAATTAAACCTCTGACTTCCCCTCCCCAGCTGAAAGGTCTGGAGCAGGAGAACAAGCACCTGAGTCAGACCGTGTCATCGCTGCGCCAGCGCTGCCAGGTGGGAGCAGAGGCCCGGGTCAAAGACGTGGAGAAGGAGAACCGCGTCCTTCACGAGTCCATCTGTGAAACCAGCGCCAAACTCAATAAGATGGAGTTTGAGAGGAAACAGCTACGTGAGTGACATGTTATGTTCCAGCTTTTCCTGTTTGTTTTTCCATGCACTAAGTATGACTCAGTTTTTCTCCATCCATCCTTTCTAATCACAAAGAAGAAGAGTAACCTTCAGTCATTGGCTTGCTTTTGTAAAAATCAATATCCTAACTTCCTTGTTTGCTAAATTCTTAAAGTGTGTCTCCACTGAACTCTCTGACAAGTTCTTGCATCAGTGGCTAATAAAGTAATCTGGCTGTTTATGCATGTGTGTGTTTGTTTTTGTGTGCAGGTAAGGAGCTGGAGGTGTTGAAGGAGAAAGGCGAGAGAGCAGATGAGTTGGAAATTCTGATGCAGAAGCTGGAAAGGGACAACGAGAGCCTGCAGAAGAGAGTGGCGAGTCTAGGCATCACCTGTGAAAAGGTCGACTGCATTTTGCTCTCTGTCTGTTCAGCTGTCTCTCTGCCTGCTTGTCCTGTTTCCCCAGATGGTCAAATGCTTACCAGACATTTACTAGACCTTAATACCCTTAGTTTAATATTAGCGGATTAGATGTATCATGGCATGGCAGTTATTATCCAACTCAATTAAGTTATGATGTAGCAATGGTTACGTGTGAAACAGACTCATCCTTTTAATGTGAAAAGTAGATGTTTTTTTCTTTAGCATTTTTTGTTATCACTGTCAAAAGTTAGACGTTGGAGGAATTGAATAGCTTGTAAAAAGAAAATATACAGTAGCTGCCTTAGTTGCCAACACTTCCACTTTGTCAGGTATCAGATCTATTTCATGATATTATTCCTTTAGATGTCGGCCTCAGGGAGAAAGAGCTGTGACATTCATTAGTTAGGACTTGCTGTATTTGATTTATTTGATGTACGACATGCCATGATCTCCTCTAGTCCTGCAACAGAAAAAAGATAACTCTTTGCTTTAGTAGTTGGGACTTTCTGTTTGATGTATCAGATCATTGGTATGTCCTTATCCCCTCTTGGTGTTATCCTTGGAGGAGGAGATCTGTACTGCAGACTGTCTGGGTTGGATGTAGCTGCATAAGTTGTAATCATACATTGGTAAAATCAGCATTTTCAAACAATATTTTTGAACCCGTGCCAGTGGCGAGTAATTAATGGGAAAATTTCAGGATGTCCTGACATGAGCTCATCAGGTCCTGTCAGCCTCTGGCATTAATGTGAAGCTTTACTCCTTATCCTCATCCACTACTTCCTGTGTATGTAGGTGTCTTCCTTGGAGAAGGAGAATACTGAGCTGGAGGCAGAGGGCCGTCGTCTGAAGAAGAGGGTGGACGCTCTGAAGAACATGGCCTTCCAGCTGGAGGCTCTGGAAAAGGAGAACTCCCAGCTGGAGCAGGAGAACCTGGAGCTGCGGCGCTCGACTGAGAACCTCCGGTTGGCGGGGGCCAAGGCCGCTCAGCTCGAAGCCGAGAACAGGGAGCTGGAGAGCGAGAAGAGCCAGATGAAACGCAGCCTGGAGCTGCTCAAGGCCTCCTCCAAGAAGACTGAGAGATTAGAGGTAAGACTTAAGGACTGCCAGTCATACAATGTGCACTACAGCTGGTACTTCTCTTGCTCTTCAGTTGCTGTACTACAGAATAAGAGGAGCCAGCTAAAATGCAACCTTGAGCTGTAAAGGGTTTTCTTTGAGAAGCTGGCAGTAGTGACAAGCTATGCTAATCATACTGTTATTATATTTACATTATAATAATGTAGAGATACGTTTTGGAAAAACATTACATTTTATTTGTGAAGTTGATTTTTCTCTTGATTACTGTCATAATGTTACAAAATGCTGGCCCCAAAACAAGCTAGACCTCACTGTTGGAGGAAAATATTGTTGGTTGCTGAGTGTTTTTGTTGACAGAGTTAAAATAATATAATCCTTGATTTTAAAATGAAAAACAAACTAATGCTTACAGTTAAATCAGTGAAAAGTAGCAGCGCGCACAGCTCCAAATCTTGAACACTGTATCAGGTGCACGGTTGTGGCAAGGATCAAAACAAACAGAACACCGGCACTCACAGAACAATAGTCTTCTTATTTATTATGGGCAAAAACGAACGCGTTTCAACTAGATGATTGCCGGTGTTCTGTTTGTACTATTTAATTCAGTCTGATACAAATGTGGTCATGGAAATTTTAAAAAAGGTCATGGAAAGGTTTTGGCATTTCATCAGTGAAAAGGGGTTATAGCTATTGGTAAACAGAACCAGCTCAGACATCTGCTGATGGATACTTCAACGAGAGAAAAATATTTGATGTGGTTACCACTACTGGTTGTAGTGTCTCAAACAACAGCAGCATTAAACAATGAACTGCATATATTACTGCCAAATTAATAATATTGAGTTATGACAATTCTGTGTGCAGGTCCTTACCAGGACCTGACTAGAGAGAATCAGTGTCTATAAACAAGGTCTTGCAAAACTGTAGGCATATTACACATTGCATATTGATAATTTCATATCAAGATTTTTACAGGTGAGTTACCAGGGCTTTGGCACAGAATAGCAACAGGGAGCTGCAGCAACTAGTTCATGAATGCTTTTAATATCCTGATCTGGCTATTCCTCTCCCAGGTGAGTTACCAGGGCCTAGATACAGAGAACCAGCGCTTGCAGAAGGCTTTGGAAAACAGCAGCAAGAAGATCCAGCAGTTGGAGGTGGAGGTCCAGGAGGTGGAGGCTGAGAATCAGACCCTCCAACGCAACTTGGAGGAGCTCAAGATCTCCAGTAAACGCCTGGAGCAGCTGGAGCAGGAGGTAGGCAAAAATACACAGTGTTTCCTGTACATTAATTCAGCTGTGACCCATCTGTTGAAATGGCACCCTGAAAAACACAAACCCATATTAGGGCCAATGTTATATAAGATAAATAAGAAATGTTTTTGAATGGCACCCAGCTCTGGAGCAGGCATAGAACAGGCAGAAAATCCTGTGGGATACATTGCTGTAGGTGGTATGACTGACATAGCTTCAGTTACTTTTCTGGGATGGACTGATTTTTTTGCCTGGCAGAATGGGGCCAATCGGATTGTCCCAAAAGTGCAACCCCCGCCCATCTTGTGTTTCAGGCAGACTAAAGAGAGTATGTGTGATATAACTGAAAGGATGACTCAGATCTGGTATAGAAAAACGTTTGATTCTGTTCTAACAGTGTCATCACACATCACTGTCATATCAATTATATGGACATTTTGTGATGCACACACATAAGATTCTTAGGAATTGAGTGTATATTTTGCTCTTTCCACAAGGATTTTACAGCTAGGTATCAGAGTTTCTGTAGGAGCTATTTGAAAGTTTGGCACTGGCGCTCTATTGGCACCAGGACAGGGCAGCCGCTCTTTTAGTTCATGCACAAAAAAATTGCAGCATGTTTTCCAGCAGACTTGGATTATCCCAGATTATTTATCAAAACTGATTTTCGGCCCGTTGAGTTAATCTGTCTCCACTTTTAGCCAAATGTGTATTTACAGGGCATTTACACCAAAAGTAATCCTATCAGATAATGTTTACTCATCCATCCGCTCTATCTCCATCGCTTCCCCAGAACAAGACACTGGAGCAGGAAAGCTCCCAGCTGGAGAAAGACAAGAAGCTCCTGGAGAAGGAGAACAAGCGGCTGAGGCAGCAGGCCGAGATCCGCGACTCCAAGCTGGATGACAGCAACCAGCGGATCTCCACCCTGGAGAAGGAGAACCGCAACATGGGCAAGGAGATGATCTTCTTCAGGGACTCCTGCACCAGGGTCAAAGACCTAGAGAAAGAGAACAAGGAGCTGGTCAAACAGGCCACCATCGATAAGAAGACTCTGATCACACTCCGGGAGGTAGGAGAAGCCAGACAGTGTCTGAAAACACAAGCACAAACTTAATGAAAGCCTTAAAGTTTCTCCAAGGTGTCCTGAGTCCTGAGACTGAACTTGACATGCTCCTAAATTTGACTATCATAATGCTTCCTTGGTGTTGAAAGTGTCAAGCAAATTTTAAAATGGTCAAATGGCACTTGAAGAATCAATTTATAAATAAACTAAAATTAAATAGTGTTTTTTAGCAGCAGAAATGTATAATTATGGGAATCTGAACTTTAGCAGATGGTTGACTGTGTGGCCTGAAACTATTTTTCATCAAGCAATAGTGAAAAAGTAAAAGTTTTCTTTAAATTACTACACAAATATGATTATCAATGGGAACTGATTACAAAGTTTACTGATAGTTTACGTATTATATGAGCAGTAATAATGACCAGAACAGCCTATTAGATCATCATGACTTTTCCATTAGAATCATAAAACCTGGTTATTGATTAATAAATGGAAGGTGGCAATGACCTGCAAAGTCACTCAACTGTGTGTGTGTGTGTGTGTTAATGTGTACAGGAGCTGGTGAGCGAGAAGCTGCGGACTCAGCAGATGAATAACGACCTGGAGAAACTGACCCATGAGTTGGAGAAGATTGGGCTCAACAAGGAGAGGCTCCTGCATGATGAACAAAGCTCTGATGACAGGTATCTCTCTCACAAACACACATCGAAACTAAACTACACACAAACCAAAATAATTACTCTTTTGTGATGGTTCTTAAAACTGTTTCAGCCTGGAACCCAAATATCTCATTTTGGGATCAGAATCGTTAAAAGTTAGCAGTACTTTTGTTATGTGGGACTCCAAAAGACTCTAAAAGTCTATTGCAGAATGATCCTGTGTGAGATTTCTCAGCCAACATTCTCCTCCATCTGCTGCATTCTTGCCAAGAAATCGTTTGGCCTTGATACATTGTGATGGAGGCTTTATCTGTTGTTGTATTGAGGATAACAAATCTGTGTTTACAGGCTGGACACACACACACACACACACACACACACACACACACACACACACACACACGCATACATACACACACACCACACAGCTAACTCTCCCTGTGTGCTCAGGTTCAAGCTACTGGAGTCCAAACTGGAGTCGACTCTGAAATCTTCTCTGGAGATTAAGGAGGAGAAGATCGCCGCCCTAGAGGCCAGACTGCAGGAGTCCTCTAACCTCAACCAGCAGCTCCGCCAGGAGCTCAAGACGGTCAGTGCCACACACATGCACAGGCAAACACATACACACACTGTCATGCATACACAGATGTTTACATACACATGTGCACAAACCTGTAGGCTAAAATATGTATATGTGGACTGGCACACACACACACACACACACACACACACACATACAAAGAAGCAATCACACAAAGAAGCAAACACACACACAGGCCATGGGGCCACAATAAAGACACAGCTCAGAAACACGTGCCACAGAAATCCACGTCCCACAAAACAAGATCTGCCAGCTCATCCACTAGAGAACACTGTGTACCAAAACCTTTCCCCTGCAGTCTAAAACACTAAAAACACCGAAAACACTGAGGGCTTCTCAAGGCCAATATATTATTTATTCATCCACTCTTCTATCGCCAGTTTATCTATTTATGAGGCGGCAGGAGTCTGGGAAAGAGTTGGAGTGGATGGGAGGATGACGGCTTCCCTTTAGGGAGGCGTTTTTGTTTTGAACATGCTGACGCAAATCCCATCCAAGGCTTAAGAGCTGAGTGGAAAGGTTGAGGCATTTGTGAATTAATTTGGCGTGAGCGTCAATTGTGAACCTCTGATAGATCCTTTCCACTATTATTTTACCATTACTCATTTCACACAGTATTCTGGATAGTGTTCTTACTCTACTATTTTCATTTAGTAGTATGTCTTCTCCATCTAATCAAACCTGGAAAACGGTATAACATCCTCAACCATCTTGGCATTTTCAGGATCCTGATGTTGGAGGAATAAATTTCATTATATTGAAACGGGCAAATTCTTCACATTGTAGTGTACAGTTTGGACATGAAGAATGTGCGTCCAGCATTTTGACTCCTGTCCCTGTCTCTCCAGGTGAAGAAGAACTACGAGGCGCTGCGTCAGAGGGAGGAAGAGGAGAGGATGGTGCAGAGCTCGCCCCCTAGAGGAGGGGAGGACCCACAGTCCGTCAGTAAATGGGAGCAGGAGAGCCACGAGGCCACCAGGGAGCTGCTGAAGGTCAAAGACAGACTCATCGAGGTGGAGAGGAATGTAAGTTAACATCTAACTAACCTAAAAAAAGTGTCATAGATTAGTAACATAGATTTTCCTGTGTGAATGAGGTACACACACATATGACTTTCGTACATTTTTGTATACGTTTGCTTGTTTTTAGAATCTATGTCCTGTATCCTATTTATGTGTGTGTATTTTTCCCAGAATGCCACGCTGCAGGCTGAGAAGGCGGCCTTGAGGAGCCAGCTCAAACAACTGGAGACCCAAAGCAGCAACCTGCAGGCTCAGATAGTGGCCCTGCACAGACAGACTGCCTCCCTGCAGGAGAACAACACTACACTACAGACACAGAATGCCAAGCTACAGGTAAACCAGCAAACACCCTAAACCAGATAGTTGCTTCACAACAGCTGAATGCTCTCCTACAGAGAAGCAATACTTTACAGATACAGATCGCCAAGCTACCACTATACTAGTGTACAAGCTAACCCTACATACTTAAGCACTTTGTAAGTAAATTTTTTCCTTTGTTTTGAAAGGTGCTATATAAATAAAGTTCTACACAGTTCTATTGTACTACACTGTATATAACAGGGGTACTCAAATACAAATCTTAAAGGTCCACAAAGAAAATTTTCAATTAGACAAAGGTCCGTTTATTAAGGTCAGTCAAGCTTTTAACGAATTATAATTAAATTATTAAATTAATAATATAAAATTAAATATAAAATATATATAATATAAAATTAAATTATATAAAATATATAAAATAAAATTAAATAAAATATAAAATTACATGTTAAATTAAATTAAAGCTACAAATCACCATTTCCCCATTATCCCCATCCCCCAAACCCGGTTCACACACCCAGCCACCAAAGGTGAATCAAACCATCCTAAGAATCAAAGTCCAAATAAGTCCAGAACTATTGTACATTGTACAATAGTAATAATACTGTTGCTTAATGAGAGAAGTGGCACCTTTGGTCTGCTGCCAAGACTTTGAACTTTGGCACAAAAGGTGTGATGGCCAGGCAGAGACACTGATGCAAGTGTTCATTGGTGAGTCGGCTGCGGTACTCGTTCTTCACCGTGTTCATTGTTGAGAATGCAGACTCACTGCAGGCTGGCCACCTTTGAACACGCCATTTTAGATTGATTCACGTTCCAAATCTAGGCTAGTAGCTAACAGCTGACGAAACGAGCTGCGCTGTCAAGTCTTTGTTCTCTTCTCTTGTAAAAATAAAGTTTGAAAAAAAAAGTGCGGCTCTACAGTATGACGTCGCGTCCGCGACCCACCGCTGTCATGGAGATGACGGGACGCTGAATGTGATTGGACCAAACCAAAGCAGAGTAGACGTCCTCACACAGACAGTGGAGCAGTCAGAGCGCTGCTTGCAGTGGAGAAAGCGGAGAATTTTGACTCGTTGCGTTGCGGCGAAGTCTCGCAGATAATACAAATAATACATATGAAAAGTATAATTTGCTCAGAGTCCGGAGACAGTTGTGGTTCGGTCCGGATCCGGACCGGAGTCCGGACTTTGAGGATGACTGGTATATAATATATAGCCTACAACACTGCATTACAAACACAGAATGCAGAGCTACTGATATACTAGCACCTCTCTCTACCTCCCTCTGTTTGTAGAGAGTTGCCTTCCCTTGGTGGATGGATTTAGACTAGCAGTCCCTGTTTGGAAGCCATTCAAACCCTGCTTACATCAAGGCCACAGGATTTACACAGGACCACTGCTGCTAGTTGGTGTGTGTGTGTAGATAGGTGTGTTCTGTGTGTGTAGGTAAAGAGGGATTTGATAGTGGCAATACCACTGTGACCACAGAGGAAACATGAAAAGAAACGGCTTCCTGCCAGTGTTTTGTGGATGGAGTTTACAACTAAGGGAGAATAAACAGACTGGATACACAGTGCCCCCTAAAGACCAAAAATAGCATCAACTTACTTACCCATCCTTTGATGTTTGATTTGAGGAGTTCAGTACTGTTACTCCTAGCAGATCATGATGGTAAAATATGGATCAAATTAAATAAGGATGTTAAAAATTGATGACTCACTCTGCATGTTAAACTGCTCTCAAATCCCTCATGTCCCCTCCTTTAATTTCCCTCCTCTCCTCTTATCTCCTCATCTCCTCTCTCCTTTCTTCTCCTCTCATCTCTTCATGTCCTCTCTCCTTTCTTCTTCTCTCATCTCTGTTTCCCCTTTCCTCTTCCTCCTCTCTCCCCTTTCCATGCATCAACACGCTCTGTGTCCTCCTCCTCCGTCCTTTCCTCTCCTCTCCCCTAGGTGGAGAACTCCACCCTGAGCTCGCAGGGTGCTGCCCTCATGGCCCAGAACGCCCAGCTGCAGACCCAGCAGAGCAGTGTGGAGGGCGAGCGGGAGGGAGCGCTGAGGGAGAAAGAGGAGCTGAGGTCCACCTACGAGCTGCTCCTGCGTGACCACGAGAAGCTGGCGGCGCTCCACGAGAGGCAGGCCTCCGAGTATGAGGGCCTGATCGGGAAGCACGGCGGCCTGAAGAGCTCCCACAAGAGCCTGGAGCAGCAGCACAGGGACCTGGAGGACAGGTGAGAAGGGGGTGTAGGAGCACCATGGGATGGGGACATCCTGGGGCTCAAGTCACATACCAGTTTAAATCTCATTCATGACTTTTGTTGCACATTCTCTTTTTGTCATGTTTTGTGCAACTTTCCACTGTATACTGTCTGCTGAACCAAAAAGGCTATCTACGCAAAATGCTAAAGAATCATAAAATGAAGCATGCTGAGTAACACACACAGGCACACCTGGGTGGACATGCCATAGTGTCACATTCATTAGCCCCTAAACCTTTTTTTATGCTAGTGGGCATTTTTTTTTTTTTTTTTTTTTACAATTTATTTATTGACTTTTCTCAGACAGAGAGCAGTTTACAGGAGAAAACACAGAATTGAAGTATTGAGGTGTCAAGGATATAAAAAAACAAATAAGATCAAGTAATAATCCCCCAAGACCAGTCCCCCCCACCCCTACCTCCAGACAAGGGCCATAGTAAACCAATGGTGTCAGAAAGGAAAAAAAAAATGCCCACCTGAAACTTTGTGTTTATCTTGCCAATGTACCTCTTTTTTTAATGACAGTTGGGAGTCCACTTACCTTTAATATTATATGTTTATTCAGACAGTTGGAAAGCAGAGATAGGTAGGGGAGTAGAGGAGTCACAGGAGAGAAAGTTCTGGGAGTACATTTGTGGCTCCAGAGATAGTGGACTTAACCACTTGACAAAGTAATGAGACTTATCTAAGCCTTAATATAATTCTAACCATAACCCTTTATCTTAAAACAAGACTTTGCTTACTGAAACTTTCTGTATTTTCTATTCTTGCGGATGTATTTTGACCCCACAAGATATGTGCACACATTGACACCCATACTGTACACACATGCATGATTTCTCTCCTTTCCTGTTGGACTTCTGTGTTCCTATTGGAGCTTGGAATCCACTGCTGAAAACCGCTTGCAACATATGTTTGTGTGTTTGCTCTTGTGCAGGTACAAGCAGCTGCTGCAGAGGAAGGGGGAGCTGGAGGAGCTGGAGCGAACTCTGAAGGAGCAGCAGGAGAAGATGGTGTTGGAGAACCAAAGCCACCAAGCCACAGCAGACCAGTGCAAACTACTCAAAGAGGAGAATGACAGGTCAGTCCAAACTGGAGATTATACATTTTAACTTTGAGACTGTACCAACCTTAGAATAATGGTTTTGATTTTAAACTGATAACCATGGTCAGTCAGATGCAGCAAGGGTTGCAGGTTGACAAAGTCATTGTATGCTTGTATGTTTTCAGACTGGTGTGCATGTGTGTATATGTCAGTCTGTCTCTTCACATATTTGTCGATTTATTGATGAGTCTCTCTCTGCTCCGTCTTCCAGACTGAACAGCACATATCGTCAGCTGGTGAAGGACAACGATGCTCTCCAGCTGGACCACAAGACCGCCAAGAGCCAGCTGAACAGTGCCAAGCTGGAGCAGACCAGACTGGAGGCCGAGTTCTCCAAACTGAAGGAGCAGTACCAGCAGCTGGACATCACCTCCACCAAGCTCACCAACCAGTGCGAGGTGAGGAGACGCGCACTTGTTTGGCTCATTGTCTCTTTTGCTCTTCTCTTCTCTTCTCTTCTCTTCTCTTCTCTTCTCTTCTCTTCTCTTCTCTTCTCTTCTCTTCTCTTCTCTTCTCTTCTCTTCTCTCATTCTTACTTCTCTATTCTCTTCCCTCTACCTTTTTTTGTCTACTGTCTGACCTCCTCTCCTTTTTGTAGCTGTTATTCTCATTCAGGCTGCTCATGTACTTGGAGTGTCCTATGTATTCAATATTTGTACTTAATATTTGTAAAGTTGTATTTTGGGTGTCCCATCTTTGTGTGTGTGTGTGTGTGTGTGTGTGTCAGTTCTTGAGCCAGCTGTCTTTTGGATGCTTTACCTCTTTGATGTATCATGTTTGTGTGTGTGAGCATGTGTATGTGTGAGTCGGGACCTGTTGTTGAGGCAGCTGTCTTCCATCTCTTTAATATATATCTGCGTGTGTTTGTGTGTGTGTTCCAGTTGTTGAGCCAGCTGAAAGGGAACCTGGAGGAGGAGAATCGTCACCTGTTGGACCAGATCCAGACCCTGATGCTACAGAACCGCACCCTGCTGGAGCAGACCATGGAGAGCAAGGACCTGTTCCACGTAGAGCAGAGACAATACATGTAACTACACCACTTTATGTGATCCTCTTTACATCTGGCATTAACATGTGTCTCATGTTTGGTTTGTTTCTACATATTATTTAGCTGGATTACATTTACACTGGACATTAAAATGTGTGAAATCTGATTTCTCTTTCCCTCATAATTACCACACACATCACTTCATCTTGTAATACTGTATGTGCATTCCTTAGAACGGGCCGTAAACACCTTCTCTTGCTAGTTCCCCATCTACAAGCAATGGTAATGCATTTTTGACAAATCTGTTGCTCTCCAAGCTTATTTCCAGTTAATTACATTTAAACTATGTGTGGACTGGAATCACATTGTATTTACGGCTGTTTGGGTGATATGATCTTCGATGCATTTTGGGTGTATTTACATCTGGATTGTATGCGTTTTCACTCTTACATAGACTTGACTCTCTTACTGAATCTCCTCTCCTCTCTCCATCCTTCAGAGACAAACTGAATGAGCTGAGGAGACAGAAGGAGAAGCTGGAGGAGAAGATCATGGACCAGTACAAGTTCTACGACCCCTCACCTCCACGCAGGTAAAAAGAGACTTCATCTAGTTTCATTCTGTGGACACAGGAACACCAGTACAACATCATTCTATCTGGTTAAAACACACCAAAGCAGCAGGGAATGTGTCCAAATATGGAGTTATTTTGTTGGAAGCGTCTGGGTTCACATCTCAGTGTAAAATGACTCAGACATGAATCCATGAACTACTCAAAAACAAGTCAGTATAACATAGAAAACATGGGTCTGTGGTGTTTAAAAATGTTAAAAATAGTGTTTGCTTGTTGACTAGAGTCTGACTGAGGCTGGGGAATGGCAGAAAACACTCAGACTGTAGCCTCAAGAGGGGATGTATCAAATATTGATGGTCTGCAGAGCTTTTAACCATCTGAAGTTTATATGGCAACATTTTGATTTAGAGCATCATTGACGGGAACGTGTGGTTCAGAGGTTGGAATAAAGCCAGGAAGTCCACATATGAAACAAATCAGAGTTACAAAGCCATTGTTTAAGAAATAACAAATTTTAAGCTTATAAAAACTCATGGTCTATAAATATTTTAACAATTAATAATTAGACAATTTATGTGGGATTGCATTCACTTTTTTTGCATTCACTTTTCACAAGTTTTCTTTTGATTTCTTGTTTCTCTCTCTCTCTCTCTCTCTCTCTCTCTCTCTCTCTCTCTCTCTCTCTCTCTCTCTCTCTCTCTCTCTCTCTCTCTCTCTCCCTCCCCCTCCCTCCCTCACTCCCCCCCCCCTCCTCCTCCCTCCGTAGGCGCGGGAACTGGATCACGCTGAAGATGAGGAAGCTGATCAAGCCCAAGAGCCGGGAGCGGATGCGTTCTCTGACCCTGACTCCGTCTCGCTCGGAGTCCAGCGACGGTTTCCTGGCCTTCCCCCCGGACAGCCAGGACAGCTCCTCCATAGGCTCCGGCTCCAACTCGCTGGACGACACGCTCACACACAAGAGGAGCAGCAGTGAGTGCATAAGCGTGTTAGATACACATAGAACAACATACACACACATACACACACACACACACACACACACACACACGCACATGCATGCATGCACACACACAGATGCAAGATTCAAGATCGACTTCATTGCCATTTCAACCGTGGCTGCTAGAGGCTCAGGATAAAATCTGAGACAAAAACAAAAACAAATCTACTTCCCATTACAAAGACTTGCATCATTCCACAATCAATCGAAAAAATATATAATCAATCAAGCAAAGGAAAAGCACCAGTGACAGACACATGCATACACTAATTCATACACACGCGGACACAAACATAGAAGAGAAGCAGGAGCCAAAACCAAGACAAACAGTAGTATAATCCTATTGAGGCTTAATACACTTGGACAGACACATGATCACACACTCCCCTTACATGACACACACACACACACACACACACACAACACACTGCTGCTTGGTGTGTGTGGGTTTGTACAATTGTGTACTGGCTGCGTGGTTGAATGGGTCTTTCCTCCCCTAACTGCTCCTCTGCTTCTTTATCTCTCTCTCTCTCTGCGGAAAGGGAGGAGAGGGCAGCAGGCCCATGCCCAAGGGCAGGGGTCCACCAATGGTATGCTGCGGACTGGGAGGGTGGGCGGGCTTGTGACCCGACTGTCCTGTCACTCGGGCATGTTTTCGTGAGTCCATTGTCTGTGTTCATCAGCTGTCCTAGGAGGTTACGGTCGAGCTGCGCGGCGCCCCAAGGTTGACTCTCGACTCCCTGGACCTGGCCCAAAAAAAAAGTGGTTTGATGCATTTCCTATGTTTGAAACAACATGGGGAGCGCTTGATTTCTCTTACCTTATGTAAGTGATGACCAGAGAGTTGGTAAAACATCTAAAATGAGTAGTGTCCAGCCTTAGAGACCTAGAGACTCAATCTGTTCTCAAAAGTAAGTTTGATAGCAAGTTATTCAGTGGTTCAGATAGGCGAGTGACATTATATACATTAAGGACAGGGAATGGATGATTTATAGTGAATCATCTCACTCCTTTGACACCATGTTGACTCACATTTCTCCACCGCATTTGTATATGCCAGTCTCTTCCCATCTCTTTGGTGATGGTACATTTTGAGAGAGTACAAGTTGAATCAAGCGTGCCTCAAGTTGTTCAATTATTGGAAAACATCTTCAGGTTATATTTGGTCCCAGGTCGGTTTTACTGTTCACCTCCTCCTCCTCCAGCAGGACCAGAACAGAGCTCATTAGCTTTCTGTCACAGTCATGTCAACCTGCTGATCTGTGCAGCTCCACTGTAAATAACAAGGATAACCGCCCTCTAACGTAGCATCATACCTATTAAAAGGTGCAATGCATTGTGGTTCACCTTGCTGTGCCCAGTCAATGCATGACATTTCAAAATCATGGTTGTCTGGATTTGGTTATGCAGGAAGATAAAGAATGAAAGAATACAGGTTTAGCATTTTTATTCAGTTTTAATTATACTTGAGCTCGTAGGCTCAAGTTTTAAAATAAACAAGTAACATTTTTTAGAGTAAGGTATTGAGTAAAATCAGGAAGCTATGCATGGAATAAATATAGAAAAAAAAGCAGTGACTGTTTCCATTCATAATTATCTTCAATAAGTCTACCATCTGTAGAGTGTAGTATACTGGCTACGTTCTACCAGGACCACAGGAATGACGCCGACTCGCCCGCCTGTGGGAAAAAGACGATTATACTAAATTCATAAAATAGGCTTGTCAGCTAAAGAGCATTTTGACCTGCAGCCAGATTCAGACTCTTAAGTCAAATCAAAATGAGCTTTATGGGTATTGATGGAAGAGGAACAAATGTTGCTTAAGCACACATTAACAAATAAATAAATAGATAAAATGATGCATCACAACATATCTCAAAGTGCTACAAGAGAAAGACAATTAAAAGCGCCTATAACCACGCAATAATATATATGTTAAAATAAATTAATACATTAATTACATACTACATATAAGGCATGTACAGAACAGAGTCAATATAATAAAGTCAGTAGCTTCTTATTGTCTCACCTGTGCTATGGAAACGCTGGTCTACCCTGCTGCTGTTAACCTGCCCTGGTTCGCCCTTTCCACTCTCCTGATTGCACCCTTTAATATTCTTCACCTTCTGTGTTTTGTGTAGGTGTGTTTATGTGTTGACAGTTGTGTGTTTTGTGTGTGTAATGCCTTAAAGCCATTATACTGTAGTAGGAAAACTATGAGACGACACTCATGACCATTGACATAGGTGTGTTTGTGTGTTTGCCGTTGAGTGTGTGCAGAAACAATGTCGGATTTGCTGGAAAGTGTGTGTGTGTGTGTGTTTGTGTTTATGTGTTTCTGTATTTGTTGCATAATGTCTCACTGTATATAAATGTCGAAGAGGATCATTCAGGTTTTAAAGGCATCTATCTTATTTATCATGAAGTGGGAGTCATTTCAGTCCAAGTTCAAGTATTTCAGTTACTGAGAAATTGGATATGTGAATTGTTAGCATTTGTTAACAATACTAGCACAAGTCAATGGGGCTAAAAGCAATTTCTCTGGAGGAATAAAGAGTTTTTATGTTTTTAGAGAAATGGGTTTCAGAGCCATTAACTTGCACTAGCATTGCTTATCTGTTTCTAATAAATGCTAACAACTTATGCTTCTATTATTTCAGTAACAAACCAAGGTGCAAATGTTTTTTGGATGGACTGAAATGACTTTGAGTTGATGATAAATCGGATGGGCTTTGTAGTAACATGATCCACTCCTTTTTAAGTCGTGTACTGTATTGGTTGGTAGTTGTTTTGTCTATTGAATGTTTGTCTGTTTTTGTCCAGTCGAGTGTCCAGAGGTTCAGCTCTCTCGGCATCTGTCCCCTGGGTCTCTCTCTTTGAAACGTTAACCACATCCCTCTGTTCTACCCTCCTTTTCTTTTGTTTTCTTCTCCTCCACCTCCCTCGGGCTTGTTCTGTCGCTCTCTCCCCTGTCTGTCCCTCTATGTCCGTCTCCGTCTGTCTCTGGCTGCGCTCTGACAGCTCTGAAAAGGTTGCCTTTCATGAGGAACAGATCCAAGGACAAAGACAAGGCCAAGGCCATCTACCGACGCTCCATGTGTAAGACCTCCGTTAGCCGCCACGCTAGCCTTCCTCCTCCACCTCCTCCTCCTCCTCCCATCGCCGCACTAGGAGAAACAAAGAAGGAATGGTCATTGATGTCATTAGACTTGCATTGTGGGCGTGTAACCAGAGCAATCGATAGACAGTATGGCAGTTTTCAGTGGCCACTCTGTTAGTTCCACAGTCCTGCTGCATGATCACATGATCACAGCCGAAATGTCATAGTTTTACAGAGAGGTCCAGCAACATTGTCCTCAAGGTACAACCTGACAAAATTATTTCTGTCACTGGCTCTGGATGTGACATCTACACAAGGTTTTCTTAAAGATTCTGGCGTAAAAGTCACCATACCGCCATGTCTGTGTCTGGTGACATCAGTGACCTCTCCTTGTGTTTTCCTCCTAGTAACCCCCCCCCTCCGTCACCTCCGGCCTGCGCCTGCCGCCTCCACTCCCTCCTATAGAATATCTACTGTTAGGTTTCACCCTTTAGTCTAGTGGTCACTTTATACGACTAATAGGTAAATGAATAATATGAATTTAACTTGACTAACTTTGTGTGCGTTAAAGTAGGATACACAAATGAGTTGGAATGTATTTGTAACAGAAACTAGTGCTAACCTCACTCACTCAGAAACAACAATGCAAAAACTAATATGACAGATAGATTTCTCTCCTACAGTTGTGATGCGGTTTGATTTTCTACACCCCTATCTTTAGCTAGTCTAGCTAGTCTAGCTCACCTTTTTAGTTTGGCCTAGTTTAGTCTAGATGTAGTCCGTGTGTGAATCACTGTGCTGTGGGCAACTTATTGGGCAGCTTTTTCATGTGCTCTATGGTTTCATTGTTTGTGTATACTGTATGAAAGGCTGTATGTGGGTGTGTATGTGTGTGTGTGTGTGTGTGTGTGTGTGTGTGTGAGAGAGAGAGAGAGCGAGAGCGAGAGACCTTGGGCTTGCCTTTCATGTGCCTGTGGTGTGTTTGCTTCCATCTTTGACTGCAGCTGTGCAGGCATGGCACATAATAAATCACCACCGCTCTAATCTCTGATCACCGCTGCTCACACTCACCATGGAGGACTTGAAATGGGGCCTTCCTTCCCCTCTCTCTCTCTCTCTTTGTGTGTCTCTTTCTCTCGGTCTCTCTTTCTCTCTCTTTCTCTCTCTCTCTCTCTCTCTGTCTGTCTGTCTCTTTCTCTGTCTCTCTCTGTCTGTCTTTCTCTGTCTCTCTCTCTCTGTCTGTCTCTTTCTCTCGGTCTCTGTCTGTTTCTGTCTCTCGGCCTCTCTCTCTCGGTCTCTCTCTCTCTCTCTCTCTCTCTCTCTCTCTCTCTCTCTCTCTCTCTCTCTCTCTCTGTCTGTCCCTTTCTCTCGCTCCTCTCTCTCAGTGGGCTGCATTTCAGATCTTACTCTGCTAACATGGACTTGCCTTGCTCTGATTCTGGCTCTGATATTCTGTGTACGCTGCTGCTGCTGCTGCTTGGAGCAGCTCTGCATGCCGTCATGCTACTCTGCCATCCCACCTGGCTCAGTAGAGCAAGTGCATAAAGACAGTAGCCTGTCTAAAAAAAAGTATTTGGCTGAGATAGGCCTGAAGGATTGCAAACCATGCAGCTGCTATCTTTATGCACCTTGTTTAGTATTCATTTAAATCCTTAAAATTACTTTTGATTATATGCTTGCATCTGCCTGAAGTACAAAAATGGCCAAATTTGATTCTTTTGTGTTTTACAAGAATAATTTATCACAGTAGAGTTCAAATGGTTAATTAAAAACAACCAGCCTGTCTATTCCTACCTCCTTTGGCCCCACCACATCTGTATCTCAGGGGCCTACTGTGTTAGGAGAGACCTCACCAACTGAGGTTTTATGAAACCGGTCCACTAATATGGTACTGCACCTACAACTGGGGTCCCACTTTGTGTGTTCAGCCTTAATCAAAACACTCAATATTCTCAAGTGTACTAACTGCCTCTGTTTTTTATGGGACTGGAGCGGTCGTCCTTTTTGTGGCTGCTAGATGGAGGCACTGTATATGAGAACAAGAGGTGGTCTGCCACAGGCTTAAGCAACTTCTAGGAACCTGTAGTAATTACCTTTACTGTAGGGCTTCTTGCAAATGCATTGCTTTCATTTGGGCCATTTTGCATCCCCAAGCGATTATGACTAAGGGGGATGCAAAATGGCCGCAGAAGGGCTCAGTGACATTAAGTTAAAGCAAACAATTCATAATGTGTAAGGTGTATGGAGGTCCATGAATCTATTTGGCTACATGAGGCTGGGCCATGTCTTCAGGTTAAATAAAATGCAATCTAAAGTACCTTTCTCCATTCCATCCCTCCGCCCATCCATCCAGCCATGAACGACCTGCTGCAGAGCATGGCGGTGGCGGGGGGTCCAGGGGCTCAGTGGGCGGGCAGCACCGAGAACCTAGACGGAGCTGAGGCCGGCGAGGCCGGCATGACGGGCACCAGCGGGCGCAGCGGGCAGCGCATGAAGGAGCTAGCCTTTTCCACCAACGCCATCGACTGCGCCGCCCTCACCCTGCCCACTGCCAGCCATAGCAGGGCCAAGCACCGGCTTCGGGTCAAAGGTTAGGGCGCGGGTTTTGTTTGTGTGTAAACGGGGCCAGACAGGTATATCAAGACACTGACATTATCGGCTCGTATTTACCTTTGTTGGCTTCACTGGCCTTATTTCAGAATTGGTTCCACAAAAATGTTTGGCATTTGGTAAATTTATATTAATTTTATTGACAATTGATGTGGTTGATGAAACTTCAAACCAGAGTCAAATCAGCAGGCAATTACCTTTCCTCTTCCTAGTGACATCACTCTCTTCTGTGTCTCCACAGATAACGCCTCCTGTGAGGATGTGGCAGGCTCCTCAGAAGACCCCAGAGTTCAAGGTAAGACACGATGTGACATGACATCAACATCAAGGAGTAGATGTGTCAAGTGGCAAGGGAAGCGATGGGTAATCGCAGCAGTCTGTCAGGGAGAGCTGGGAATCAGAAGGCAGTGCAGCGGAGGAATGAGAAAAGACTGACTTGCCCAAAAAGCAGGTCATGTCCTCAGCAGCCCCGTCCTGCTAATCTTTGGGCTGCCTTCCCGCACTTCGATTAAGCCTGATCTACAGTTGGGAACACATTTTTAGTCAAGGAGAGCAAGAGAGAGAGAGGGAGAGAGAGAGAAAAAGTAGGATTGACTCTATTCCAGGCTTTAGGATGTTATCCAGGCCAGTTAATCTGTGGCCAGGCAACTATTCATCAGTCCTGTGCCACTCTAATGTAGATGACCCAGTTGAACAGCTACAGGCCTACTAGCATGCATTGCTAGCATTTAAGCTAGCACCCCATTTCTCTCAGTTTTTTCTTGTCATTAGTGTTTTTATTAGCCTAAATGAATTCTATGCCTTTATCCTGCTGACAATAACACATTAGACTAATGCAGACTAATGTTAGCGGATCATTTCTGCAAAGCCAATATCATACTGTACCTAACCATGTTTCTGAGGCTGTCAAAGTCTGCCTGCTTACTCCATTCTCTAATCTCTCTACTTTCTTGACAAGACTTTGCATCAAAATATGTAACCTATTGTCAATAAACTGGTGCTCCTTGGGAACGTAGAATAGCGAACGAAAGGAGTAGGTGAAGCATTAATGCCAAACCTAGATTCTACTTAGCTGATGAGTTCCCAGAATGCCCTCATAAAATGCTGTCCATTGTTTTAAGAGTCCAGTCCATTAGGCCCATTCCACTGTACCCTTTCTGTAATGGCTGGAGGAAATGGCCTACCACTCTCACTCAAACACACACACACACACACACACACACACACACACTGAAATTACCTGAAAATGATGTGTCAACCATTAAGACCCATTCTAGAGATGTTGTTTTGCACAGTATTATGTCTGGTAGTTCCTAGATACACAGTGGCTTCAACGGCTGCCACAACATTTGTTCTTAGCATTTCTGTGCTGATATAATCCAACTCTTCCTAACAACATCAGAATTACCATATCATGGTCCAGTGGGCTCAGGTGCAAAAAGTTGGCACTTGGTACTCCGGGCACATCCCACACGAAACGTACATACCATGTTTCATGTGTGTTGCATTGTGGGTGTGTGTGTGCCTGTCAGGCCTGCAGGTGTATAGCAGTGCTCTGGCTCTGTGTCCCTCCCCTGTCGAGCTGAGCACTATGTGCCAAGTGCCCTGTAGCATCTGTAGTAAGTGACTCCTACTTGGCACTGAATCCCAGTCTGGGCCACAATGGGCTGGTTTCCTAGACATAAGATCTTCAATAGGGATAAAGGTTCATTTTAAAATCTGATCCAGAATATAGTGTCAAACATGTCTGGAAAACCAGCATGAAATATTTTCACGGTCACTGGTTACCAACACCGCAAGTTTTCCCTGATGCAAACACAATCAAGATCAAGCTCACTATCAAGGTCACTTGTCACCAGCAAACCATATCCAGTATTTCCCTTCCTATCCTCACATCGGGATCCTCCTCTCCTCTCCTCTCCTCTCCTCTCCTCTCCTCCACACCTTAACCACACAAATGTTACCTCCCCATTTTAATCCCCTTCTTCCTTTTCTTTTGTCTGCCATCCTTGATAATATAGTCTTCATTGTTTAAGGCTGCCTGCTGCTCCCCTTTAAGCCTCCCAGTTGCCTCTTTTCTTTAAGGTGGATTGGTCCTTGACTGTAAGGTTCCCTGCCCTCTGTGTCAGTAATTTCTTTGTGTATTTGTGACTGGACATATTGGGGCTGTGTCCTGGCTCTGTGCCACCCCTCCTGCCTCTCTGCCTGGCATGTGCCATCTGCTGCCCCAGCAGGGTTTGCTCTGTCAAACTGTTAGCTTGCACCAGTCTGCGGGTTTGGCTACGTGTTAGTGCGTGTATGTGTGTATACATGTAAGTGTATATCCTAATAGTGTGTGTGTGTGTGTGTGTGTATGTGTTCCCTCTTGTCCCTTGCCCAGCCTCCAGACCCTCCAGTCTCCATAGCAACAGGACCACCAGTAGTAATAGTAACAATAACTCCCACCTCACCTCTCCTCTGGAGGGCAAAGGTACGCTCTCCCCTCCTATAATCCCTTCCCTTCCCTTCCCTTCCCTTCCCTTCCTTTCCCTTCCCTTCCCCTATCCTCTCCTCCTCTCCTGTCCTCTAACTACTCCACCTGTCTTCTCTTGCTCCCTTTCTACCCCTGAATTCCTCACATGCCTTTGTTTGTACCTTTAATGTGTTCTCCTTTGACAATGGGATAAAGTTGTTTTTTCCTGACATTAAGTTTACGGTTGATCTTTTCTCTCTGGTTAGGGGGTTTCAGGTTTGTTATATATATGTACAAATTCAAAAGAAATGCTCATTCCAAGTCAATATATTAGGGTTACTCCCTTATAGCGCTGTGATTAGCCTCCAGAGTCTGACTGTGAACTGCATTTTATGTCTGTTTCTATTCAGGCACATAGAGAGACATCCCTGTACAATTTTCTCATAGCACAAAAACAACCATCATATATCTGCGGGGGGTCAATAGGGTTGTTGATCAATGGCAGTGATTCAGTGATTATTTTGCCTGGTGCTGAGATTTCTGGCTTTCAAAACTCACTTTCCATTTTGAATAAAAATACACCACCCATTGCAATTTCAAGATTTTCTTGTCTTCAGCGATGGAGGACAGTGCTACAAGGGAGCGACCAGCGCCACAAGACATTTCAGCTTTGAAGGCTTATTAAGCTTCGTTCTCAAGCCAAACAATCGAATGACAGAGCAGAATTATTATTACAGTATTTTGCATCCTAATCTATTAACCTTCACCAGGTGTTTCTGTTGTATCTCTGCTGTAATTAGCTAGCTTACTCGTCTCTGTAGTGAAAATGTGACTATTGTAGGGGGAGATAAGTGTTGTCAATGCAGTTGCAATTACTACCAGTTGCCAATAGAGGTTGATAAAAGTGATAGATTACTTAATGTCCCTTTAAACTTTACTGTCTTGCTGATTTTGTTTGTTTTCTCCTGTCCTCCCTCAGGCACGTTGAATGGCAGTCTCAGCAGGCCCCACAGCGAGAGCAGTGGTGAGTTCAGCCTCAGCCTGGACCAGGAGGTGTGGTCCAGCAGCGGCAGCAGCCCCGTCCAGCAGCCGGCCTCCTCGCGCTCCTCCCATCAGAGCCCGCTGCAGCTGCGCAGGTCCCTGGACCCGTCCGCTGCCGCAGGCAGCGCCGCACAGGCCCAGATCAGGAAGACGGGGTCCCTGGGCAACGAGGTGCTCTCCCTCCAACAGTTCCTGGACGAGGGCATCGACCCCGCTGAGGTGAGGTCCCAACTCCAATATTATTACGTGATGTATTGTGTCATTGCTGTTGGATGGAAACCTCCGGATAAATCCAACTTTTATGGAAATGAAAGTGATGACCAGGCTTTTTTGAAACTATACAATTGGTTTTGAAGTGCTTTCACTGGCCTTAGGGTTATGAAACCTGCTCAGCCCATAAATAACTTACATTTCCAGTAAAAAAAAAAAAAAGTAATTTAAAAGCAACAAGCCAATCTCCCCATGGGATTAAGGTTTCATTTAATCTAAAAAGAATGTGTGAAGTCTTCCATTGTTTGTGATTGTACTGTTTTATTACAGTTCTTGCTCTTTGTTCTCTCATCTCTAGTCCGGCAGCCAGGAGAACCTCACTGTAGACTCTCCCCGCCTCTCCACTTCCTCTGAGCATGTGCAGAAGGAGCGCCCTTCCTCAAAGGGGCGGGGCATCTTGCGCTCAGCCAGTGGGAAAGCCGCTCCGGTCAGCTCGGACCGCCCCCCGAGATCCGCCGGACAGCCGGGGCGCCCGACCCTGCGGAAGGCGGAGAGCACTCGTGTGCGCGGCTCGGTCCAGGTGCGGCCCAGCCTGTCCTCGCAGGGCAAAGCCACGTCCGTCTCTGAACGCCTGGACTCGGCTTCCTCCACTCTGCCCCGGGCCAGCAGCGTCATCTCCACCGCTGAGGGAACCACGCGCCGCACCAGCATCCACGACCTGCTGTCCAAGGACAACCGGCAGCCCGTGTCTGTGGACGCCTCCCCTCCCGTCGCCTCCACCAAGGCCGGGGCACGCCCCCAGCCGACCCCCAGTGAGTACCACCCCAACAGCACTGCCTTCGACCCCGAGCCTAGCCGCTCAAAGGGAAACCCCACCGCCTCGGCCCCCCTGCCCAAGTCAGTCAGCTTGCCCTGCCATAGCCTGGAGGACCCAGACCTCTCCACCCTCGAGTCTTTCCTTGGCCCCTCATTCACCGTAGAGTCAGTGTTCATGGACTCCATCTTTAGTGAGTCAGCGGGCAAAAACCTCCCCTTCCTGTCTCTTAACCCCACTCTAGTCAGCAACATCAGTGGGCCCCCTGTTGTGAATAAAACGCACCCTCATCCTAACCCCAACCACACTCCCGCCCAATCCCAGACCCCTCATAGCCAATCAAACGGCCAGATGAGATCTGACCCAGCCAATCAGAAAGAGTATAACGAGGGCGTTGATCCTAATCATGTGATCGATTCGGACCAATCACCTCCACTTAGCCCAGAGGACAACCAATCCCTGTGGTATGAGTATGGGTGTGTGTGAATGGCAAGGGAGAGTCTGGCTTGCTGATCTATTTACCAGAGACTTGAGTAAGAGGGGAGAATGAAAGGATGGATAAACGACTGGACTCCTCCTCCTCTGCATGTATTTATCAGAGCACTATCTATCTCTCTGTGCTATTCCGTTCTTTTCTGTTTGCCATGGTGCTGATTGGTGAATCACGTTTTTTTTTTTTTTTTTTGGTCACTTCCCCACCTGCTGTTCTGTCCTGCTCTGTTCTCTGTGGTGGGACTTTACTTTCATGAATGTTCTACCGTCCAACAGCCTTCATCATGTTGTTATTTCCTCATCAAATCTCCTGTTTTGCTGGCTAACACTGTACAAGACTATTATCTGCAGTATTGGATTTATGCATGGCAGTTAAGGCTTAGTTTTATATCTGTTTATAGCTTCAATCTGAAATAAGCAGTAAGCGGAAATCATTGCAGAGTCAGTGATACTGTCATTCGGATCCATAAAAAGCAACTGATGACAACAGAATCTCTTAATGTCAGAAATAGCTGTCTGCTGAGTAAAGAAAGGAGTGGGATTTGACAGAGAAAGGAGGATTGTGGGCCAAATCTCGTGGTAGCTCCTGTCTGTGGAAGTGGCTGAACAGCCAATAAAAGATCTATTTAGGGAGTTGGTCTAGGCTTCATAGGACTGAACACTATCTTTAAAGGGATCACTTGACATTTTGATATTTAGTCTGTTATTTTTGTGACAGCCTTGCCACATTATGGGGAAAAAGTTTCTACATTTTTTGTTCAGGTTCCCACCAAAATAGCTTTTCGGCATTTCTTAGCATTTTTCACTGATACCAATGCAAGCTAATGACGTACCTTGTGGATAACATACCCAGTGATTTCAGTTAGGAATGTTAACAAGCTGTTTTGTGGTTAACCAAAGAGCTAATACAGAAAATTTTCCCCACATCATGGCAACAGCCATTTGAAGAAAAATGTCAAGTACTAAACAAAACAAAAAGCAAAATTCATGCTGCCAAGGTATCCATCACAAAACCAGTTTTAACCATCTATCAATGTGTCAGATAATAGATCCACCTCCCGCTTTCTCTTTGTTTTGGTGTTTTGATATTTGGGGAAATTCTGTGTTTTTCACAGTGCGTTGCACCTAATTCTGCTGTATTATCAGTGCATTATCCACTAAATTGCATGGCTTTATTGTGTCTTGGTCCGATCCGAACCGCTCATTTTGATTGCTGTGATCAAAATGGTTATCATCTTTTTGTTTTTCTATTGACGGTGTTTTCTGTGTTTGTTTTTGTGCATTTGACACCTTTTTCTGTATCATTTTCTTTTATATACCTTGAACTAATTATTATGTTCTGGGGATGTGTGGATCTGGTGGATCTTACTGAGTGAATGGGCTGTTGACAAAATGAAAAGGCTTCATTCTCAAAATGATCTGAGGGACAGCTATAGTTGGAGAAGTGGATGTTGACAGAAGGAAGGAATATGGAATGGTGGATTTTTTCTTTAGTATTAGACACTCCTGGGTAGAGTTAGTGAAATAGTGAGTCAATAAAGCAAGTTGAGAAGTTGATACAATGCTCAGATTATTTTGGGAATGAAGCAAACAGAATTTCATTGGGGATCTGGAAACTTTTATATTCTTATGCCTACGCACCGCAACTTCAGAATGGATAATATTTGATTACTTTATGTATTTTAAACTGACAAGATCTTGTACAGATTGTTCTAAGCATTATTAAGTTATATTCAAAGACAAGCACTGCTTTATGCGCCAACGCCAGAAGTAGTAGTGTCATGCTCTAGTCTAGACTCTTATTTATTTCTGCTTTTGTTTTCTATAGTCGCTGTTTTGAAATTGCTTTATTGTATTTATCTTAACCTACAGCATATGCAGGTTTGCAGTAACTGAAACCCTGAACCTTCTTTGCAGCGTGTAATGCCTCCAGATGTAACTGTAACGTAAGCATTGCCTTTGTCCTACAGATGTGGAGGGCAGAAAGTCTAAAAGCAGGAGCGGGGAGCCGCAGCAAAGCTCCTAAACCCCGCCCCCCCACCCCCCGTCTGTCTGCTACCATGCTGTGAGCGCGTGGTGAGTGAGCGCTGCTCTGCAAGAGTCTGGCGGAAAGGGAGAGAGCGGGAGGGACGGGGAGGGGGGGGGGATGTCTTGTCTCCATGGGAACCTCAAATATGGTGTGACAGATGTCGTCCATCCTGGCCTGCACTTGCTTCCCTTGCTTCTCTAAGCTGTTACCCCTCCCTCCTCCTCGGCCTCCTCTCCCGTCCAACGCCCCACTGTCCCTGCGGTGCCAAACGCCCGTTCACGGAGCTTGACTGGACCCTGGTCTGCATGGCATATGGGGATTTTTTTTTTTTTTTTTACCAAATTTATGTGTAAATGCCTGTTTGTGCCCCAATCCCCCGGCTGTGACGCAATGAAGTCCTACAGCAGCACATCGCTTCCTTCCCTTCACAGCGCTCCGTGTGTTGTCAGTTATGGTGACGGTTCCTTAAGTGTTCTCCACTGGGGGAAAAAAAAACCCAAAGTAGTCCCTGTTGCTGTTTCAGGTTGCTTATTGTTGCCGCAGTACTGCATGGCTTCGGTGTGGCATTGAAATCCTTCCCTCCGTTTCTCCTCCTGGCAATGCATGTAGAGTCCGGCTGGCTGCTTTCCTCTGTGTCCTCCTGTACTTGACTGGCTGTCTTTCTGTCTGTCTTTACTGATGCCATTTCTGACTTTTAACCTTTTTTCTTCTTCTCTTTTCACTTCTTCTTTCTTTCTTTCTTTCTTTCTGTCTATTTCTTTCTTTCTGTCTGATCTATATTGTCTTCTCCTTGTCTTTGTCTGCCTTTCTGTTTTCTCTTTATTTCACCTTCGTCTTTCTAATCTTTTTCTTTTTTTCCTTCTTCTCTTAATCTTTCCACTCTTCTCTGCCTGCCTGGGACTCAGAGAGAAAAGTGACCTTGGAGCTGTGTGTCTGAAGCCTAGTAGAGTTAATCTGCTGAGACCGTCTACAGTGAGAAAAGATTGTATATCTCAGTTCCTTTTTCTTGTTTTTATTTTTGTTTTTTTTGTTTTTTTAACCCAGGACACTTCAGTAGAGAAAAGTGACTTCCTTCTCTGTTTTGTTTTTCTTCCTTGAATCAAGGAAACAACAGAAAAATACTCTCTAAAAATGTGGCGGTGAGACTTTTTTTCTATGAGGGACTGCTGTGGCAGATTGCACTGCCATGTGTCCTTTGGTGTGACGGACTGCTAGATGTGCACTAGTCTCTCGACAGACTAAGATTACAGTGCCAACGATCACACATAGCCAAAAGGGCGATCTTAACCCAGACCCTGAGGACTCCATTTTGGATCCTCTGAGCGACTTCAAAATCAGCTGGACCTTTTGCCCTCTGCCATTTGACGACGATGATGATAAAAAAAATGTCTTCTTTTTGTAAATGGGGCAGCATGCACAAGCAACGACAACATCTGTATCGCAGAAAACAAGCAGAGGGCCGGCTTTTAAGACATTCAGTCAGGCTTGGACCAACATAACCATTTCAAAGCATGTCAACACAAACAACTACAGTAACCAAGTCAACCAACCAACCTACCAACAGACTGACTAATCACAATCTGCATGGAGCAATCAATCAGCCAATCACCCCACTTCCCTTTGTCCAATCAAAAAGGAGGACGATGTTTTGTGAGTTTTTGTTTTTGTTTTTTTTTGTCGTTAGGATGCCAAAATGACTTGGACGGGAAGCCATGCCAGCTGTGTGATTGGCATCCATTGACTGCCAATCATTAAGTGGAGGTTGTGTGATGCGAGAGAAGAGACTGATGATTATGGGAGCGTTCCAGGTCACCTATATTACAGTTGGCTGCCAGGAGTTATGCCACTACAGAAAAAACCCCAGAAGAAAACCCTACATAAGCCTACTGTTATTGTTAACTTGCAGAGTAGCAGTGCTAGTAGAACTTCACCGACTAGTTTCACCGGATCATCTCATTATTTATCATTTTAAAAGGCAAGGCTGATGTTAAAGCGGCCCTCCATCCTGCTCTGAAAAGCTAAGTGTTACACGTTAAACCACACACACACTACATTAACATCACGCTGTCGCAGTACGACTCCCATCTGCTCTCTTGAGGCGGCACTCTTAGCAAAGCTGTACATGAAACTGACTGGAGTATAGGTGGTCTGGAACATGCCCGGTGTGTACAGAACATGCCCACATTCAGATTTATGTTGCTGTGATGAACATGATGATGATGATGACGAAGACCCAGTGTTTGCTTCCTTTTCCACTTTTACATAAATCCATTTGATGTGATTAAAACTCATCAAGACTCCTTTGTGTTCTTCTTTTCCTCGTCTGTTGTTTATCTCAAGCACTTTGAAAGGTTGGTGGACACACAGGCCTTACGCATGATGAAGTGATGGAGTGTGTGTCTATATAATGCAATTAATCAAATTGATTGTATGACAGATGCATATAATTGTCAGTTAATAATAATAATAAGTTCCAAGTAAATACAAAAAATCAAAACAGGAGAGGAACCTGCACGCAGTTCGAAAAGGAACAGATATGGTGCAAAGCAAAACAAGTTCTTGCACCTTTTTAATGTTGCACTTCATTGAGTACTTTCAATTCCTGTTGGATTAGTTTGTATCCAAAACTATATTAAAAAGACAGTTTCTTCCAGTTTACGGTCTACACAGTCAGTATCAACCACCGCTGCAAATTGTATAAAATGTCCCTTTTCAGTTCACATGGTTCTGAGTAATCTTATGAGTGTTAGAAAATAGTATATTTTTCAAAAGTGTAATCTGGTAAGGGTTTTACAGTATAATTAAATTTATATAGCTTGATTACTTGTAGTCCTGGTTCTTTTTTCTAGTTAGATGTTGGAGCTATTTTCTTCTCAGTCAATCTAGTTAATGTTGCATTCTAGTGAGTTCACTGTAAATGTAGCTCATGTCTCCGAGTCTCATGGGGTCAGCGGTGGATGTAAACCATCATTTCTGAACGTCATGTGCAGGATCAAATTCCAAGTCCAAGCCATCGCTCCACATTGTCCTGCCTGGGAGTGATGGAGGGATGACCACACCATGAAGTCAGGTCAGAAAACCTCTCCGACATGCCTTCCTTACATCTTCAACTACTCAACTGAACATCATTTACTGAGGGCTGAAGCTGAAAATTGAATCTAATACTAAAAAGGTGTCACTGTCAGATTGACTGGTGTAAATGTTTGGGGTTCAATGGATGGTACTTGCTCCTGTGCCGCTCAGCCTTGGGTTTGGTCTTGATTGTTTGGTCTCTTGCGGTGCCTGGTGGAGACTGTCGGCACTGCAGTTAAGATAAATCGGCATTGGCACTATGGAAGTATACAATGAAACACAAAAATATATTAAACATGAGATTATTTTCTTCCCTTTAGTATTTGAACATGGAAATGGCAAGGGCTCAGTGCTTTATGCATCCTGGGTGCAGGGCTCACTCTGATTTAGTCTATCAATATTGTCTTTTTACTTTCCCATATTGGTACACTATGATATTGGTAACTGCAGATATTGGTAAACCTTAACACTGGATTCTATTTTGAGAAGCGCATGCACCAGACAGCAAGCTGTGGAGAGTGAGAAAACAAACACCAGTGTTGAAATGTTATTTTTATTAAATACTCTTCAGTTTTTTTCAATAATAACAAAGCTATGATGAACTAACATTCAAACAAACACTTGATAGTTTTAAATTCATGATTTTTATTAACTGTATGGTCATGCAAAAATCCAGCATCCAAATGAAACTCAGAGTATAGACATATGTAGCCCCTTAGTATATGGTTACAATGCAATAAATTTACTTATAAAGGGGTACATACAAGCTAAGGCTTTTGCTAATCTTTTATGCTTTTTAATGTGGTACATCACTTGATTTCAATATTTGAGACAGAGCCATTTCATTAACCTTGAGGATGCAAGTAACATAGATTTCCATTTCTTAATCAAGTAAACACAGACAGTGAAAAATATTACCAGAAAGTAGACATGCATATTTCTTCCATTTGTAAAACTGCATATATAGTGTTGCTGTTGAAGTTTGTGGTTTTTAATTATCCTTTTTCAATATTTGTTTTGTTAAGTATATCAAGGCTTTCTTTCTGTCCCTCAGTCACTGTTATAATCTCACATATATTAGTCAGTTGCGAAGGTATTCCAGTAGTGGAGTGAAATTTTGCTCTAGACATTTTTATTTCAAATCAAAAGGTGAATATGAAGCAAAATTGTTTGCAGGTAGTTGTTGCAATCAGCTCCGCTGGACTAAGGTGGTGACACTTTAAATATGACAAATTATTCAAGGTAAAGTTAATTTAAGTTTAGATTTGGTCACATTCTCCTTGTGTCCAATAGTGTGAATTTTGCGACTCACCAATACTCCATGTTCAGTGGATCTCATTGACACTGCAGCTTTAAACTGGGACTCTGCTCTATAGTACTCAAGAATTAAAGGATGGACTCAATAGTGATTCAGTGTCCAGACCCTCAGCTAGTGTACCAGCTGAAAAAAAATCCCTTCTCCATAGTGCCTGAAGTCATACAGTCTATTCAGCAGCTGGGTTACTCCTGGCTAGAGGAATCTAGTTTAAGCAGCCCTGCTGTTGTATAAATCTATATAACAAGGGTAACAGTGGAGAGGGAGAAGTCAGTCAGAGTCATGTTCTCCAGAATGGTTAAAGTACTGTAGGACAATCTATCCAACAACTGACGTCACATTGAGATGCATTAAATTAAAAAAAAGTCTCAAAGAAAGACTCACAAGCATGTTGATAGGTTATAAACTTAAAGTATTCATATGATCTTATGTAACAAATTACTTATTTGTACCCATGTTCAGTTGAGTGTGCTAACTGCATAAGCTGCCTATTCCTAACATGTTTTAACATGAGCAAACTGTAAGAATCAATAGACTGTTTTGCCCTCAACATCCTCATATAAGTCTTTATTTTGGCCTCATATTAATCTTTTGATCAAAAATGCAAATTTCCACTTGAGCCAACCGTCCAAATACTTTGGCCACTGACTAAGTTATATTTCCCCCAGGTCACTTCTTTTCCTCATTGATTATCTTCCCTTTTGTATAACTTGTTGTGGAGTTGAAGTAAACTGCATTGTACTCTTTCGTTTGAACATTCCCATGATTGTGTGAACACACACACACAATGAACGAAAGCATCTTGTCCAATTGGTGGCATCAACAGACAGACGGGCCGGTGCCCACAGCACAAATAGAACTACTCAGAGCCATAAAAAACATCACATAGTTTCAGTACTGGTTTTACAACGCGTCGTCATGGTGCAAAAGTGGGGGAACACAGTTTCATGGCATGTCAGATATGTCACAGCACTCAAAAGCACAGGCGGTTGATACAGTAGGGTGGGGCTCACATATGACTCACGATATTAGATGGAAAACAGTTTTTTTTTTTCTGTCAGTGTACATACTTGGACATGATATGTGATGATCCCAAAGAATCATCCAGAAAATATTCTCAGCTTCTGGGTGCCCACCAGCAACAGCCTAAACGGTACATGAGTTACTATGGAGCAGCGTAGCACAGAGTCGGGATAGAGAGCAAGCCTCACCCATCCGGTGGTACAAATTCACACACACTCACAAGTTTCTACGACACAGTGAAAAAACAGTGTTCCAAAGTTTAACCACTGACACAGAGATATGTTTTTTCCTCTTTAAAGGGAGAATGTTTGAGCGCATGTGCTTATATGATGGTGTGCATTCCAATACAATTTGTAACTATGGGTGTAGCGTGTGTGTGTGTGTTTTTGTCTCTCGGCGTGTTCCACTATGTGTGTGTATTGTGTGTGTGCATGTGTAAGGGGATAATGGGCACAGTAAAAAAAAGGCCATGGCAGCCATAGCCTCCATTCCTTTTAACCCCCCATTTTTTTTATAGGTCCGGCTAAAATAAACAACTCAGGTTAGCCATAATCATATCAACACTAAAATACTAACAACTACAACATTTACAACAGAAACCGTGACAAAAGGGACCAAATCCATTGATTGCCATCAGCGCGGGTCCCAAAGCCCTCGAAGCCAGCGTAGCCCACTTCCTCATTCCATCTCGTCCAATCCCTGGCCAGCAAGTCACAGTCCCTCCCCCTTAGCTGCATTCTCTTTTTAACATGCTTTTTTTTTAAGTGCCAGGACTTCACACAGAAGTACAGCAAGCCAAGACGGACAATATACAAATTTTAAGAACACAATCAGAACAAGAGACAGGCATAGGGGTGACATCATCATCATCATCACCAACATGTTTATCATCGTCACTCGGAGTGGTGATAGTAAGACAGTAATGGGGCTGGTTAGCGGAGGTCACAATAGTAACAAATGTAGAGAGTAGGCGGCGAGGAAGGAAGGAAGGAGAGAGAGAGGAGGAGTGAAGGAGCGGGGCGGAGGTAGGGTGCAGGGTGGAAGGGAAGAAGGAGGAGGAGGAGAAGAAGAAGGAGTGGGCAAGCTTAACCTGAAGTTGCAGAAAGGTTCACTCCGTCAGAAGAAGAGCGAACGCAACAGCATCGAGTCTCAAGTTTCTGTGCAAAAACAGTACAGGCCATTAGATAGATTTCTTTCTTAAATTCAAATAAAACATGCTTCCGTCAAAGTACAAAACAAACGAAACGACAAAAAAAAGATTGGCGTGAGAGAGTGTGTCCATGCTTTCAGAGTAGGTAGTTTAGAGATGAGACAGTGGGGGGGGGAGAGGAGGGGAGATGAAGGCGTTAACTGATAGCGCCCTCTAGTGTTCAAAGCAGAACACAGAGGGACGGATGGATGGATGGATGGATGGATGGAGGCCTTCTGCAACTTCAGGATGGGCCGGCCTGGACCGTGCGTCTAAAGCTCACGAGAGGTTCAACCCTAAGGCTGCAGCACAGGGACCTTGAGTGTGTTAGAGTGTGTGAATATATGTGTGTGTGTGTGTTTGTATTTACACCTTGGGACCTCAAAGCAGAGAAAGAAAAACAAAAACAAAAAAGCATGGAGCCGTACACCCACACACTCACGCTAAACTCCCCTCCCTAAACCCTGAAAGTAAAGCATCGTTTCCCCTTTTCTCCTATATAAATATCTATGTATACACAGTTCTATTAAATAAAGTCCCCCATGGTTTAAAAATTATCCTTTTCCAACACAAAATACTTTAAAATACATAATTCAGGATAAAAACGAAGAGCTTAACAATAACATCAGAATACTAAAAAAAAAAGGTCCCTTCAGTAACTTCAGTTAACGCCTGTCCTTCTCCCCCCAATCAATCAAGTTTAATACATTACAACATTGTCTACAGATGTTTAGAGTCTACACTTTGGTGTGTTTAATTCTGATAGTAGGTAATGATTAGTTGCTCCTTACAATTTCCACCCTCCTTCCCCCCGCCCAAAAAAAAAACACCCCTACCCATATATACCTGTTAACTGTAAAACAAAGAAACAAACACAGTACTTCTAAAATTAAAGTATGTGCTCTTCTGTTCTCTGAAGAAGACAAAACAAAACAAAAATCAAATTTTTCTTCATATATTATAATTAACGCCCCAATCCTATGCATTATGTGTGTGAAGTGTAAAGTTCCTTAATAACTTCAATTTTTTTTTTTTTTTTGAATACTTTTCCAGACAGTGGGCAAAACAAAGATGGGGGGGGGGAAAGGCCATGGGAGAGAAGGACCAGGACAGCATCACCCCTGTGTAGCCATCAGAAGCATGCACCATCTGCAGGAAGGGGCGGGGCTACTGCAATCAGCCGGCCCCCAACGTCTAGCTAGGGTTGGACTGGATTGGTGTTGGTCGGTGTGGTCGGTCAGTCGGTCAGCTTTTGAAATATGCTTTTTATTTTATTTTTTTGAAATTGTAATATATATTTCCCCCTTGTGTGTTTTTACAACTTTCCAAGCGGCCTCTTCCCGGCCAGGTTCCAGGCACCAATCCGACCGCGGAGAATAAATGCTCCAAACAGCTTTAGAATTCAGGCAAAGCTGAGAAAGGAAGAATGCAATGGTTAGCGCGTGAGTTGTCTCTAATGCTGCAATATGCAACCTTTTTTCACAATAATATAACAATAAATTAATAGGACAGATATATTCTGTCTGTGACCCTGTGTGTTTATGCCTAAATCCCCCTCATTTGTCTGAAATTGGCATTTCAGTGATGTTTGAGATGTTTTTGGGTGCATCCCATTTGGTGTGGGTGTGTGTCATATGGGCGTGGCCAGCAGTGAGCTGGGTTGTGGCTATCAATGTGATGCTAGTGGCCACATGGCAGGGAAATCATAGCAAAAACAACAATGGTAAAAAAAGAAAGTACAGCGAAGCTAAACATGCAGCAGACAAAACCCGTTCAAAAACACGGACGAACATCGGCATTGCTTTATGTTTTATTACAGATTGTTAATTTCTTGTTGGGGTTTATGGATGTCAGTTATCTCTGCCTCAGGCTAGATGACATCAAAATGAGTGACGGATGGGGTGGGAACTTGCCCAATTTATGGGGAAGAAGGCGGGACTAATGATACACTTAGCTGCCTCAAGACAAAAAGTTGCATATTGCAGCTGTAAAAGAAAATGTTATACAGTAAAAATCCTCAGAAGATCCATGTAACTTGTGCAAAGAGCCTCTACAGCCTACAGAGACCTATGACTTTTACACACAGGATAAATCTACAGACTGTCATGGTAGAACCCTCCTGCTGTACCTGGGCCTGGGTTCGCGGTTCACTGCAGAGGTGCAGCTGGTGCTCCCGAGCAGTGGAAGTGCACATTGAGCCATTTGGCGTCACGGCGGTGCCACACGCGAGTCTCCTCCGACTGGCAGGAGCGCGGCCGGCCCTGGCTGTCCATGTACTGCGTCAGGCGGATGTAGGCGATGCAGGCGGCGTCCTCGCCGATCAGATGCACATGGGGGTTGAGGATGGTGGTGTGCACCGGCTTGCTGTTTTTACTCAGCACTGTGGAGACGGAAATATGCATCGATTCAACTCCGCAGTTGAACAGTCAACTGGATCCACATTGATTTATTTTCCTCAAGAAGTGGCTGCCACTTCTCAATGCGTGGCTAAGTTAACAAATTTGACAATACTGAATCAGTGTACATAATTTCATTTGGGCAAATCGGGTGAATCTACAGTGTTTCAATTAGGGGGGATGGGACGCTCTTCTCTACTTCAGCCCCACTTTGTGATTTAGGCTGATATTAGGCGTTATTCTTTAATAATCTAGCCAAGTGCAGCTTTCATTAACAATTTCTCTACATTGATAATTGCACGACTGTTATTTCAGACTGCACTCTTATCAGTGAAGGACTAGTAGAGTGCGTCTGTGGATTTTATTCAACCAGAAAAGACCAGAGTATAGCGAGACAGATAACAGTGAGCTGCTTACAGTTTTCAAAGTAGAACTTGTGAAAATCCATGCCTTCCACCAGGTTTCCGAGGGCCTCCGGCTCAAAAGAAGTCAGGCCGGGGTCACAGATTCTCCTGTCATGGGACAGCACAAACACAAATGGACTGTTATGCTGTTCTGTTTTAGCCACAGACCTCAGACTGTATCCTGCAGTGGAGTGTGAGGAGGATCGACTGCTACAGAGATGCTTTTGTTACCCGAGCTAACCGGCTGTACAACTGGCATGACTTCCAAAGCGTTGGAAAGGCCAAACACGGTGTTGAGCTCAAGTGTCAAACATAGCATTCTTAGTAATGAGTTTCTTCCTTAGCATGACATCAGTTAAGTACAAAGCACTTCCTTGTGTAATAGATGACTGTAAGTCTTTGAAAAGGCCAACAGAGCTAAAAACAAGGCCATTAAAAGATAATGTGTCACTGGTAAACAAACAGTGAGCTTATTGCTGAAGCTGTACATGCAAACTTACGTGTAAGCCTCAAAATCCCCGTTGTTGATGGCTTCGATCAGCTGCTCCGTAATCTTTATGATCTCTTGTTTACGAGCTGAAACCAGAGAGAAGCAGAAACAGAGAGAGAAAGAGAGAGAGAGAGAGAGGAGGGTGGGGAAAGACACAATCAAATGAGATTAAAGATAGTGAAAAGTCACTTGGAGATGGAGGTTGAACATGCAAAAATCCACTCCCCATGCTTCACCTAGACTTACTACCTGCGTATATAGCTTTAGATTGCTTGGCTGGAACCTCTGACATTTGAAATAGGTTCATCACATAAGCAATACCTCTCATAATAATGACCTTTCAAGTCCGGCTGTACAATATACGCCCCACTTTCCACTCTTGACGTTACACAAATATACACACAGCATCACTATATACTATATATGTATTTCTGTTGCCCAAGAGTCTCTTCATAACATTTTGCCACTGGATCCTAAAATGTCTACAACAAAGAACTTCAAACCAAGAGAACTTTATTGAACTGACAACTCCAGACATCTTTGACTGAGCACACACACACACAAACTCACACCAATGAAACCCACAGCAACACAGCTAATAAAAGCGCTGCATCTGAGGGAAAAGGCACCCAACCACACGCAAAGACCGAAAATTAACAGAACGAGGCATCAAAAGTCAAGAAATTTTCACACATCTTCCATAGTAGAAGTACACCGCACGGCAGATTAAGTACAAACAGCATGCACACACTCTGATTGTGCATAAGCGTCCAGTTCATTATCCTGGAGGAAGAATGAACCAGCACAGACCAGCACCCACCTGGCTTTATGGGTGTTTGTCTATATGCAAAAGTTTATGTTAGCCTTTTAACTAACTTACAGCAGCTGGCCCAATAGAACATGTTTATACCGTTGACCCAGAAAAGCCAGCTAGGATGTCTGAATACAGCGCTGTGTTTATATAATCTTTAAAAAAACGACCAAAATGGAAAGCTCAAGAAGATTTTTTTTCTTCAACTCCCCCACAGCCTTCTGCCGACAAGTTGAAGGAAAACTTACAAGGAAGATCAATTTTTAGACACCCTGAACACTGTTCTGGGAGCCATTGTACAAGCATTGTACAACCTGGCTGGCACTTACTCTGCTGCAGGTTGCTGCTGCCTGCGGGGGCTGACAGAGGCTCCGGCTCAGGACAGGAGCTCTGAGCTGAACCAGCCCGAGCAACGGGGACTTGGGGGCCGCTAGCAGCCTCTTGCTGCGGGCCAGCTGCAGGCAAGTATGCAAGTCATCCCAGTAAAATAAAATGATATTTTAGCCAAGCTGAGGTGCCATGAACATCACTAGTCTATGCTCAGGTATACACAAAGTCAATACTGGAGACTTTACTCCATTTTTCTATACTCTAAGTGTAATATCCGGCAAGTTGTTCATTACAGCATTGTTTAACACTGGTTATACTCCAAAGAACTGCAATTAAGTGACTATGGGAAATGAGCAATTTAGATTATTTACTGCACGTACAGTACCAGTTTGGACACACCACATTTTTCTTTATTTTTACCATTTTCCACATTTTAGAATAATAGTAAAGACATACAAACTATGAAATAGCACAAATGGAATTATGGAGTGACCAAAAAAGTGTTAAACAAATCAAAACTATCTTATATTTTAGATTCTTTCAAGTTGCCACCCTTTGCCTTGATGGAAAGGCAAAGGCTTTGGAAAGAAATTCATACATAGGCATCAACTTCACTATTTATATTTGTCTAAGAAACAAATTCCAAGCATTTCAGCATAAGCCTTTAGGTCAAAATGGCTTTAAGATAATTAAAAACATTACAGTACATTCAATTAGGTGTGTCCAAACTTTTGACTGGTAGTGTACATTTAAAAACAACTGAAATGCGCAAACACAGTCACAGATGAACACAAGCAAGTATAAACAGTAACCACAGCCTGTAGTGGAGCGTGGAGGCCAGTAGATGGCAGCAAAGGAGGACAGAGGAGAGCTACTGCAGTAAGTTGTGTAAGGGTTTTTGGGGGGGTCCAATTTCTTATGTACTCTTTATTTATTTGGAACCATGTGGAGCCCTTTCAACACCAAAATGTAGCATGTTCTTTTGCAAGAGGTTTTAATTCCCAAATGTTCGGACTTGGACCGAATCTTGGACTGTAAGCAGGCGTAAGAAGAAAGAACACAAAGGTCAGAGTTGAGAGCTGAGACGGTTAAACCTGCTGCCAACTTACAGGTGGGTGGTGGGCAGTGAGGGGTTGGGGCTTGCTGGGTCTGTTCCTCAGTGGCACTGCACTGGCTTACCACTGCACTGTCTGCACTAGTAGCCCTGCATGCAGCCACTGGCCCCGCCACAAGACACACACACACACACACACACACACACACAGGTGAAGGGTGAGAGCATGTTGCTATAATCTAGGACTATTTCAAATCACCAAAAACACAGCGCATAATACCTAAGCATTAAAACATAGCAGACTGACACATAACAATGAGGTAGAAAACATGCCCAGGTAAACGCTCTCTCTCTCTCTCTCTCTCTCTCTCACACACACACACACACACGCACACACACAGCCAAAGCCAGTTAAGTCAGACACCACACCAGAGTGTAAGAAACAAAATGAAAGTTAGACAAACTGGAAAAAAGAAAAGTGTGCGTCATCTCCTCTATCTACGCTTGTCACTTATCTTGTCGCTGCTGTTCACACCTCTCTCAATGTGCGAACACACTTCTCGAGTCACATTCATATCCTTTTTAGAAGCTTTATGCGTGTGCACATAGGCCACATGGAAATCCAAAACTCAAAGCTATAGAATCGTTGGTACTTTGTCTCAGAATATGGGGCATTTGGTCACTTTTCTTCTTCTTCTGCCCACCAACCTGTGCTCCATCCTAGTGACCAGTACTACTGTGGTTTTGTGTTAGAGGAGGACCCTGGCCCTGTTTTATCCAGGGAGAGTTGAAAGGTCCTGGGAGCGTTTGTGTGAAGCCAAAAGAGCGAGAGAGAGAAAGCAGGAACAAGAGACACTCGATTCCATGTCAGCGATGATCCACTATGAGATCTAGTGCTGCTAAACCAAGGGAAAGCAGCCTGAAGAAACAGGATTAACTTCTTTATGTAAAGCTAGCTCTGGCCTAGTTCATTCACTTATAAACCCTTAGGTTCATCCCTGGGCTGAGGAGGAGTGATTAGGGGCTTAAGTGGTGTCTGATTGCAAAACATACATGTGCGCACACACACATATGGTAAACAATGGTGAGCTTAACAGGTGCCACCTCTAAACTCATAGGATCCTATATGACCCTTCAGATATTTAGTACACAGAAAGCCTTAGAAGTGCATCCTGCTCACAGTCCGCTGTGCACCTAGAGCTGCTCTCAGTCACATTCTGCTTGGTTTCTCCCACAGATCCTCTGGGTATTTCTCAGGCCTTTCCCTCCACTCTCGAATACAACCTGGACTTCAAATGAAAGTGCTTCCATCTCAGGACAGCATACTATTGCATATACCATTTGATGGATGCTTTTATCCACCATAAAATTCCTAGAGTGCATACATTTTTTAGCATGCATGGCCCCAGTGGGAAATATATGCCTACAAACCTGGCAGTGTAAGTGTGACGGTGGAACCCAACAGAACCACAAATATCATCTTCACATGAGACGTTTCCATGTCCAGGGTTTTGATTAATGGAAGTAAGAGTAGTACAAGTGTCTATCCTATGAATGTTGACAGTTGGAATAGTTTATATTCATCTGGAAGTCCAGAGCAACTTACAGTGAGTGACTAGGAAGGCAATCAGTGTCTTGTTCAAGGACAATTCAACAGGATAGGCATAGTGGCTGTGAACCTGTGACCTGTGACGTTTTGTTACTTTGATACTCTAGCTAAAGCCACTTACACAGCAGATGGACAACAATAAAAGCATGTTCTTCACCTTTGTCTTTCCCTTGATGTTCATAGTCAAGACATTTGCCTGTCATCCATCGACAGCACTTATTGGTCTTCCATGTTTTCCAACACTTCCCTACCCTTATCTAAGCTTTTTCTAGTGGAACAACAGAGTTGACAACGGTTCTTCCTGAAACCCCCACCCATAAGGCATGCATTATCTCAGATAAAGAGAGAGAGGAAATCAATCAGGCAATATTTCTCTGTCTGATCTGCAATTCAACACAGCTAGCTACCTGACTAAGTACCTGATCAAAATATAAAGTGAAGGAAGCAAGCAGAGTAGGTGAAAGTTGGACGAGTACCTTTCCTACCTTTCATCTCCTCCTCTTCCATGTTATTACAGCTCTCTGTGGAGCCCTGCCGAGAAAAAGGGGTCGAGGAAAAAAGAAGAGAGGGGGATAGAGAGAGAGAGAATTGGGTGGAAAGAGATAGAGCAAGAGACAGAGATAATAGAAGAAGGAGAGAAATAGCAAGACAACATTTTTAAAAAATGCGCATGTGTGGTGGGGTTGGGAAGCTCTGGACACTTTCCCCACATGGACACACAGACAGCCTGACAGACAGATGGACGGGTGGACAACTCCCTCCCAGGAGCACAAACCAGCCAGGACAGCAGCGAGCCACGCACATCAAAGCAATCCCATTTCTCGTGAACAAAGGGTGTGAGTACATTTGACCACATGTAACCGCTTGTCCAAGGAAGGAGTCCTAGTGCCGCGTATTGTGTGAGACCATGTTAGTGTGTAACTGTTCTTTCAGAAGAGGCGTGCCAGTGTGCCATGTCTTTGTGAGAGCCCTAAGAGCCAATCTAAAGAAAACTGTAACAGCATTTGCGCACTTTGGAGCTTTGAATATCTCGACTTACTAGTCTTCTGCAAGCTCGTACACTAACCTGACTTGATACTGCAAGCAGCGTGGCGGTCAGCTCTATTTTAGTAATAGCCGGGGTGAGTATTTGAAGATATAGTATGCTAGTGTGCATGTGCTGGTGTTAAAGATGCTATGTGTAGGATTTTCTCTTTGATATACCTCTGTGAAAATAGCCATGTTTATGCAAACTGACCCTGGCAAAAAATATAAAACCTCAACTATCCCCGTTACAAACAGCAGCTGCGTTGATCTGCTTCGAATCGAGTCCAAGAGGCTCGATTCCCCTGTGAAATCCCTTCTGGTAATCAGGAGGGGAAATAATGAAATATGGTGACGGAAGGCAGCTCACATTAGCTACAGAATGTAGTGTCGATGGCCGTTGTCACAACTGTTTTGACAGCGATATATATATTTAGAGAAAATCCTCCACGGGTTACCTGCAAGCATTAGTAGTGGCTGGTGGCTAGTGGTGGGAAAAGGTGCGCCTTACCTTGGTGCCGTCAGCTGGGTTGTGCACAACAGTTGTCTGGGCTTCCTGGGGGGAGGTAGGAGACACTTTACCATGCGGGGAAGGGATGGGGAGGGGGCACCAGGGAAGATGCCAGGGAATACCCACGCATTCCATGACTACTACACACACACACACATATAGACGAATGTGCGCACACCAAAACACGCACAGGCGAAGCACAAGAGCTACAGTACAGAGGCTGTGGAGGATCTGGGTGATACAACGAATGACTGGAGGAGTCAAGGCACACAAAGTCAGTCTGTCTTCCCCATTAGCTCGAGTAGCAGAGAGCAACTGCATTGTGGCCGATGGTATTGTTTTAGAAGGTCTTTAAAATGCATGAAGACAGCAAAGAACACCTAGAACAGGTAGATGTAGCATATTCAGCAGTGGGGCTTTGACTGAGGAGGAGGGTTCTGTGCAGGTTTGTATGTGTGAGTGTGTGTGTGGTGGTGATGGATGTGGTGTTTTTTCGGGGGGGGTGGGGTGCTACCTCTCCCCCTCCTCAACCTAGCCCTTGCTGCAGCACAAATACCACAGAAACACTCATCGCAAAGCGGTTGTGGAGCTCCAAGTGCCGCATTGTTCTGAACACCCACCCAGCCCAACCACCCAAAATACACTGACGTAGCCCAGCCACACACTCAGCCCTCCTGTCATCCCCACCAGCATCGGATAGAAGACCCGGTGACAACAATTTTAGCACATGGGAAAATGCAGCCCCTTCTTTTGACATGTAATTAGGGGGGATTTACACTAAAGAAAGAAGTATTTGTCAGGGAAAAAAAGAATCATTGGGACTTCTTTTTGGGTAGTTTGGTATGTAATTTTCCTGGTTTTGTTAGTTTGCATTGACAGCCTGTGGCTAACCAGCATAGAGCCAATACATGCTGGTGTACCCTCATGCTTTGCCCCATTGTCTCTAGAAAGCAGTTTGCGAGATTTATTTGGAGAAATCCAGATGAATTAAGATGACTGAATGCATTGCAAGGACCATCCAAGGTTGGACTTTGAAAGAAAAGATACAGAATCTATAAAACTAATTGCAGTCCGAATAGAAATCTGTCTTCTGGGATGTCGTCAGCCACAAGACCATTTTGATTCAAAGATTTAAATAATCTCAATCACTGTGGGTTTTATCCTTGTAACTTTACCAATTGACATTTGTTCAATTTCTACGTCACTGTATCCCAATAGTTTATCAATTACTGCCCATGCTTCTGGCTGGTCCCACAATGCTCTCGCCATGCTTTTCCCCTTGTCTGAAAAAGCAACTGGCCATGCAATGGACTGTTCCACTGAGCCAGCTGGTGAGAGGGGAGGTTTGGAGTCACTATGAACGAGTTTCTTGACATGGCGCCTGCTACCATCCTTCAACCCTGGGGCAAGTCTTGTTCAATTCCGAACTGTACTAGGGACATGAGCTCAATCCAGTTAAAGATAGGAACACAGAGGGGCTGCATCCTCAGTACAATTGGGATCTCTCAGTTTCCCGCCCATTCCGGCTCCTGTTTTACCCAGAAGTACTCATTATTTACATTTCTAATAACAATTAGTAAAAGGCTGTGGTAGTGGTACAAGCTTTGAGTTTCCAAGCCCAGTTTCAATAAAATAGCAATAACCCTGCCTTACTTCAAAGAGAAGCCATCACAAACGCCCAGGTGACACAGCCATACACACAAAAGAGTCACCAGGGAGAGGCTGAGCAGAACTTGATTGAAGTGTCTGCTGTTGTACAGCAAAATGAAAGTCATTTGTCTACCTGTCAGTGTTGAACACGGTGTAAATGTATGCCTGTGTGTGTGTGTGTGTGTGGGCGTGTGTGTGTGTGTCCACAGGAGGTCTGGGTAAAACATAAGCCAGGAGAGACAATCACAGGCACAAACCAGTCGTTCAATTTGAAAGTCATCAAGACCATCGTCAACATCACAGAGTTTGTGTTCAAAACGGACGCAAAGAGGCAGAGGGTGGAAGGACAAGAGAGAGGGAAGGAGAGGGAAGGAGTACAGAAAAGGGGGGAGTTACTAAGGAGGGAATGTGACAAACAGATGGGGGGGGGGGACTGAACGTAACGTAAAAAGATGGAAACAATGGAACGATGGCTTAAAAAGCAACGTGAGAGAAACCAAGTAGAGATGAGGTACCATTGGTGCTGAAGATGATATGCTGCTGTCTTTGGTGCTGCTGCTGCTTACTACACTGTTTTTACTGTTGTTTGCCTGTGGCTGGGGCAAAGAAACACAACAACACAAAATGATTTCTACTGCTCCACTGTGTCTAAACCATCGATTATCCTGTGGGAAACTTATGCGGAAAGTAGGACTAGTGCTAATACAGGGCCACCAGATAGAGAGGATTCATAAATCCATACACCCTTGGATCAGAGTGTATGTGCAGAAGTGCATTGCGTGTGCGGATTTATCTGGAAATCTGGTTGAGACCTCTACATGCTAGCACACATTGTGTGTCTTGCCTTATGCATTTAGAAGACAGTTGCTGAATGCTGTGTGTTGTGCATGTTACTTCTAAATTACCCAACAGTATAATCTCTTTCATCCATAAAAGGACTGCCTCTGTTGATCATCAGGAACAGAGAAATGTCCTCCAACAACAGAGGCACTTTAATGCGAGTGTAAGGTGTAAGGTTTTTTTGTGACGCTTTTTGTTTCGTTATTCCTGCCTCTCTTAGTGTGTGTGTGTGTGTGTGTGTGTGTGTGTGTCTGTGTGTGTGTCCATGTCAGAATGTGTTTGAATGGCTCTTTGAGTCTATACCTTCCTGGTGTGATGCCTCATTGAATCTCTGAATTGAATGTCTACAATCTCTGCAGACATTACACAACGCAAGTAACATTTTGTCAAAAATATAGCAAATGTTACCACATGCATTTTAAAACAATCAACATATTTTAAGAACGGAATTCAAACAGTTTCCCAGCAGTTCAACAAATAGATGGGTAAATCAGTAACAGCTGGGATATAAGTCACAGTTTGGTTTAAGCGTGCATCTAAAACAGCACCACCTTGTGGAAGAAATCGAGCTCCAGCATTTAGCTGCCCATGTTGCCAGCCACACAGCCAGAATGTCTAGTAACTTTGGTTCAGAAAATGATTAACTGTCCAGGTCTGTGCATGCAGTGAAAGGCCTTGATGATAAGGTTGGGGTTTTTCCAATCGTGGAGAACGGTGTGTGTGTGTGTGTGTGTGTGTGCGTGAAGGTATGCATGTTGTGTTTTCCCTCCATTAGATCAAAACAAAGACAGCTGGAATACAATAAAAAAGACAGATGTTTATGTGCTATGACCCGAACAGCTACTTTGAGCATAGTGCAATTGACTTGAGCAGACCATGTTCATCTCTTTCATTGATAAACGTCAATAGATCAGATAAGACCACAACCTCCCAAGTTATTTTTGATTAAAGGCTTTATCCTTTATCCAAACCTCAATAAAAGGCTGGCTTGGTATTAAACATTCTAAAAATGACTGATAAGAGCGTGAGTAGAGAATGGCGTGCAACAGCTTTAAAGCTTTAAAGTATTTACTTTATTTTACAGCAGTAAGCATTTTGAGCTATATTTGCATCTGAAAGGTAAAGAAAATCTTATTTTCCATCTTAAAGTCCTACCCCTCAGCAACCTATCACAATATACTTCTAACTGCTATACCAAAAAATAGGTCCTCTCTGTAAGTAGAGTATGGCCCACTACTGCCATTGTTTATATTTTATTAAATTGGAAACATTAGTTCGCTCTTCAACTGATAGGCAGATTAAGCCATTAATTCTAAACGTATTTGAATGTATTATAAATGGATTTGCAATGTATTTTTAAAGGCCATGATACATTTGGCAAAAGTTCTCAGCAGCAGGAAACAAAATGAGACCCAGGCTCAAAAGACCCAGGCTCCTCAAATGTTTTCTGGTAATTTACATAATCGACGCAACACTGTTTGGGCAATTGCACAAAAAGTTGCCATGTGCATTATTGTATTAAATATGTCTGCAATGCATTTACTTTATTTGCTTTACTTTATTATTGTTTATAAACACTGGAACAAAATGGACCTATAGTTTATCCGAGTTTAGTTGGGATCTGAAAGCTGCAGAGAATCTTTTCCATCAGCAATTCCTATCCTTCAATTTATCTGAAAGTACAAATCCTTGTTTGATTTAACAAAAAACATCCAGATTGGGGCTATAATGTGCCAATTTCATCATAGTGCCAAAACATTGATATTTACATTTACGTTTGTGCTGGAAAATAGTGCAAAGCCTGGACTGAGGTTGAGCTACAGTATGTACTAGAGTGAGCTATAGATTATAGATAGAGCATGTGATCAAGAAAGAAAACAAAGTTTGACCTGGACTCTCCCTTCAGCCTCGGGCAAACTGGAGGGGAAGGAAAAAAGAGCAGCTTCTTGAAAACATAACTGTATTCCCACAAGAAAGTTAAGAGGTGTGGAGAACTGGATTACGTCAATAAAAGGTTAAGAGCAATGTGCTGGTGAGGGTTTTCAGCTGTTTCTCTGCTTCCCTGAGATGACTGAATGCCCCAGTGTTACTTTAAAAAGTCTCTTGGCAGTCTCTGTGGCCTTGTCTGTCGACTAGGAACATCTTCCACCGAAAAGCCAATGTGTCATACTGAGACCAACAAGTCAGGCCACAGCTCCCTCTCTCTAAAGTACAAAATATCCAACGTTTCAGGACAGGGCCGAGAGAGACGGCTGTCGGAGCTGAAAGAGGGGACATGTACTGTGATCCCTCTGGAAAACAGGCAACTTGTCATATAACATTATATCTAGAGGACCAATGAAACTATCAAGAAGTCAATATATAGACTACAGTTCACTAACATTACCCAACAGTCCTGGAAATGCATATCGGTGTTGAGGTGAGTATCAGCTTTAGAAGTCTTTTTTGGGTATCGTTTACTCTCCAAAGCCCTTGAAATCATGCTACAAGGCCAGAGATAACGGTCTCAGGAAATGAAAGGTTTTTCTATTCCACTGGCACGGATCTAGTTTACAAGTACAATCTAGTTTCCATCTCTTTTTAACATTTATTTACGCAGGAAAGGTTACCTGAGCACCACATGCTATTTTCTTACCAAAGCCTTGCTCAAATTACACCACATTCACACTTGATAACTGTTCAGTACAATTTCAGCTGCTGGTAACCGAGCTCCTCCGCTGGAACAACTGGGGCGTCTTAATCAAGGGAAACTTGACAGAGGTTGTTTGAGAAAAAGCAGAGAATTACTCATTCACTTCTCCTGCCAAGTCCAAGGGATTCAAACTGATGACTCTCGTGTAAAAACACCCGATACACACTGTGTGACATCCTCAAACTGTTTTAGGCCTGAACACTCAACTGTCCCTAGCTGAACGGTAGTGTGCAAGATTCTCTGCAGGCGACCAAGACAGGCTTTTTGATTTACTAGAAGGGGAAAAAGACAAAGAGTTCACTCCAATGAAAAACAAATGAGGGTCCAATAAATGTCCAAGAGTTGAAAAAGGAAAGAAAAAGATTTTAGGATATTGATGTTTACAATGATTCAAATGTCCTTCTCTCCTGTGAGAACTCAGAAGGAGAAGAGGTGGGAACTGTGTGTGTGTGTGGGTGGGGGTGTGTGTGTGTGTGTGTGTGTGTGTGTGTGCATGAGAGAGCAGGGAGGGGTGGAGGGTGGGGTGTCAGAGTCCCTTGTGTGTGTTTTAAAGCCTGATTAGGTGAATGTTTGTTTTCCCCACAGAGGATGGATGGTCCGGGATTTTGGCAGGTTGGCCAAAAATCCTAATCTTATCCATAGAGAATTGGGAGGTAATGCATAAATAAAGATTGATTAAAACCGCTGAGTGTTTTTGTGTGTGTGTGTGTGTGTGTATGTGTGTGTGTGTGTGTGTGTGAGAAAGACTGTCAGGGGTTGAAATGGTTGTGGTGGCGCTCATGGCAGAAGGGGATGCAGGGATGTTGGATGGAGTTGAGAAATCCAACAGAAATCTGACAAGACGACAACCGCCACAGAGCCCTCTAGCATCTCTGCCCAAAAGAAAAAAAAAAAGACAGAGAGGAAAGGAAGAGAGGGGAAAAAAGACTCAGGAAGAGAGAGAGAGAGAGGAAGACTGAACAAATGAAAGAAAAAAGACAGAGCCGATCTCACCATCAAACAAACACTGGAGCTGGACTTCCTTTTCTGACAGACAGCAATGGAGAGGAGGAAAAACAAGGAGTCATCGGGAAAAAAAGGAACCAATCAAGGTAGTAAAAAAAAAAAGTAAAGCTGCCAGTTTGATCCCACAAAGATAGAAAAATAAAACAACTGCAGGAGCTTAAACAGGAACAAAGTGGAAACATAGGGACATTGAGAGGGCTTGCCATTCAGAAGGAAAAAAAGAAAATGATTTAGCTGTAAAAGCAATCTAGGGAGTCATTTTTTTTACAGATGTATGCAGGAGTTTTGAAAGATGTATCCAGACTAAAATGATTGGATGTGTATTGTATTTGTATGATGTTGTGTTTTGATTGTATCCATTTAGATAGTTATGTAGTGGGAATTTTGTTTTGGGCCCTTGTTGATCATGGCACTTCACTGCATGCATTGACACTGACTGTCGATCAAAACAAAATGAGCACTGAGGCATGATGGGAGCTCGAATTGCTGTGGATCAGAGAACAGGCTGGTGGTAAAACAATATACAGCATTTCAAAAGCCTAATGGTCTTTATATGTCCCTTCCTTTCTCTCAAAGCTCTAATACTATATCCTCATTACCTGTTCCCTACTTTTAACTGCTAACTTGTATTACAAGCAAGATCAACTGGTTACTTTATCGACGAGAGGTTTCATCCTTTCCTCTAAGCTACCAGAAATCTGTAGATCATGTTTCATAGACCTTGGAAGATACTTTAACAAGTGAACACTGAAGCACAAAGGTAGTGCCACTTAAAGAACACTTTGCATCTAAAACATGAGTTATAAGAGTGACAGAGCACAAGGGAGAGAATAGAAGATAGGAAAAGTAGGTAAGAGAGAAACAGAAAAGTCAATAATATCATCATGGTGGCTCGGAAAACTTACCTTCACACCGTCCGACTTTTTGTTTAGTAAGCTTTTGCACGCTGGAAGACAGAAAGAGAGGAGAGATGGTAAGGACGAAGTCTGACAAGCAATTTTTCAACAAAATTGTCGTTGGGTTCACTCTATCGGCCGGACAAACTAAAGGCAAAAGATGGTCAAGTAAAGGTTCCCCAGGTCTGGTTTGTAGCTGAGGTGTCCAGCTGATTTTGCATCAAGTGGTTGAGACTTGATCCTAGGAGTGGAACTGTTGGACATGGTAGGGAACAGTTAAACTGAAGCATCTAGACATTTTGAATTTTAGTCTCATTTTTCTTTGCCAAGCACTTTAAGCCCTTACTTTCTTCCTTATTTGCAGGTCCTAATGTCCTTCACCTGTCCTAAAAACAACCTATTAGCATTGTTTGTATTGCTCACTGAAATCGTAAATCACAAGCTGACAAGCAAACTTTCTGTAAGCAAATCCCACTGGTTTCAGCACTAATACACCTAACACATATTTTTCAGTTGAGGTCAGCTGACCTCATTTTTCAACTGGGATGCCAGTGCAGAAACCTCAACCTTGTGAAAAGTGCCTGGTAGAAAAAAATATTAGACAAAAATTCTAAATGTTGAGGTGTCCCTAAGCTGATTATCCCTGCAAGACAAAACCTTCTCACCAGCAACAGAATGCTAGATCACCATTATCTGATTTAACCAATTGTAAGTGCCACTGTTTGGAAACAGCCTGCATGCCCACATTGGCATAATATCATATGCATGCACCTGAAAAACTGACTACACACCAGTACAAAGACTTACATGGAAATGACACACACACATACAGTACAAACAGGGAGACAAATGGACACTTTGACATGCATGCACACATACACACACACGCAAGTGTACGCTACAAATAAACACACACACACACACACACGCACATACATACATATAAACACTCATATCAGTCTTAAAATCATGTTCCATAGATCCACCCTTACCTTCCATTGAAAAAGGTGGAAGGAGGGCAATGAAGAAGGCAAGATAAAAAAATATATTTAATATCTGTATCTTCATATCTGAACTGAAAACTGAAAACAACAACTGCAGGCAAAAAAAAACCCGTCTCAGGCTTATTTGTTCAAGGGCATTCTTCAGTCATTTTCACAGAGGTGGTGGGTTCATGCGATGAAGGTGGTTTGTGTGGATCTTATCAAAAGGCTTGGCATGCAGCATCCACAGCAAACTCTGTATCCCAGAGTGCATCTCTGCCAATTCTCTGCATTGTAGGGGAAGTGGGAAACCTGTTCCCGGCTGGTACAGAATTTAGCAGAGACCTTTAAGTTTGGGACCTCATCTCTGTAATTTCCAAACTAAAATCTTCACTTTTATGCAGTAACAAACAATCTAACACAAATCCTAGAAATGCAGGGATCAGAATCAAGCCCAAAAACAAAAACAATCCATTAATAACAACTGATCTGTGCATCCATTTGTTGATCAAATCTCGCTTGTTGTAAGCATGGCCAATGAGCGAGCAGCTCAGGCTTGTGTCATGTGACATGTGACATTCATTAGTAGGGTTTTTTTAGTGGTTTTGTCCACTCACACAAAAACAACAGAGCAGGCAGGAAGAGGAGAGAGAAAGAGAAAGAATGACAGATAACAGAGAGCTCTGTGCATCCTGTGCATCCAGTTTCCCATGCAGTCTGGCACACCGTACGCTCATACACATGCTTGGCTGGCTGCTGGTGCCAGAGCCATGCGGAGGGAGGATTGCAGCGGGCATGGGCAGGCATCGACTGGGCATCGGCCAAGTACTGTGGATTCAAACTGAACTCATTTGAAGGAGGCAAAAATCGGGAGTGTGATGGAGGTAAGATGCTGGCCCGTCTATGTCTATGTTTTTGCAATATAAAGGAGTTAAAACTGTTATTCTGCAGAGGGAAAGATATACAGCCAGCAGTAGTTGCATTAATGCTGAGATGTGTAAATGGAGTTTGGCTAGGATTAACTGAAGTAGTTGGAAGGGGGTCAGAGGGGCATGCTGGGTGTCAGTTAGTTAAGTGGCTGGTGTATCCGACACAGTAAGTTATATAGCTGGTGTGTCTGACACATGTAGTGTCCAAAACACTGGGCCTATCAAGGAGAGCTCAGTTTATCAGACGACACAAAGCAGGACTGAAGGGTCAAGAGCCTCTGACAAAGTAACTTCAGATTTTTGTGTGCGGCTTCCATTTACTTGTTTGTGTGTGTGTGTGTGTGAGATGCCCCAGTGCAATGATGACCATTCGATAGTGGTCCACCAGTTTGCAGGCAAGCGGGCAGCAGGTGGATGGATGGGGTGGGGTGGTGGGGTGCAAGCGGCCCCGGCCACATGCCAACAGACCGAGGACGAGGTTGGCAGTGCCAGGCTCCAGTGTCCCCCCTAGCGGACGTACCTTCCTGCGCCAGTGCGGCCGTGCTGGTGGTGGGGGCGGCAGGGCTGGTGTGCTGCCGTCCCACTATTGGACAGAGAGGGATTCAATTTGGAGGAGCAGGCGGGGCAAGAGCTGGAGCCTCACTAAAGCCTGACCACCTTTCACAATCCGGTTTTCCTCAAATTTTACAAGTCAGTAGTAGTACAGGTCTAGACAACGATGACAGAACATCAGGTTTCCTCGCGTTCAGTGACTTTGGGGTCAGCGCTGGGACCAGAATCATTTTCGACCAAGCAGGCAAGCCCATGAGTTGCTTACTTCAACCGATCATGACTCAATCTTGAAAACTGAATTTACAGACATGTTTTTCTCTCTAGTGACACCCAACTGCCTCTATATTAGCATGATGTTAAGTGGTGGATGGGAAATCCTCTCCACCCTAAATTGCCCTTGCCTTAGATTCAGCTCCCTGAATCACTCATTTTATTTCCATTCATATTCACTTGATAACCATGCCTACAGTTTTGTATAAATCAATCGAGAAATCTGGCTTGACTACTTTCCTCAGTCTAGATTATTCTTGACCAATCACAGCAGCAAACAATTGGCTGTAATCTGCAAGAGCTGCTTTACTTACATGTCAAACCATGTCAACACAGGCCAAAGCATTAATGCATTAGCTTGCTAGGCCACCATCCAGCCTACAAATTGGGTGTTCAATCAAAAGTGCATGGTGCTTGGGTGATCAAACTGCTTCCTAGGAAAAAATCTGAGCCAGACCCCTGAAGCGCAAAATCAAAACTGTAGACACAGTTGACAAGCAATCGTGTACAAGAATAAAAATGAGTGGTTCAGGGAACTGGATCCAGGCAGAAAAAAAGCCCATGATTCCCACAGTCCAGTCAATGACAACATCACTGATCACAGACAGAGGTAGCGGGACAACAGCAGTACTAATCGTTAGGCCTCTGAGAGTTTGAAAAATAAAGTGATTTCCCATGTAGTCTATACAGCTTTAAATGTATTTCAGATGAGACATAATGATAAATAAGATGCTTTCTTTTTCCCATGGCGCAGCCGAGGGCATTGCACAGCAAATTCAGGTCAGGCAGTCAGGCAGTCAGTCAGTCAGTCAGTCAGGTAACGCTTAGTGAGATGTCGCTTCGTTAGATGGCCTCTAGAGGGCGTCTCTGACTAAGACATGCCCCCCCCCCCCCCCGAGTCTCTTGACAGAGGAATGGGCCGGAACGCACCGATATGCCGTTCCGGGAGTGAATTTGACAACGTAACGCGCGTTCTGGTTCTACAAAAAATAAATACAGAGCAGTACCGGTGGTTGTATCTGTTTTAGGAGCTTAAACTACTAGCTCGGTTTGTTTTATGACCAAAGTTTTCAGGCTGGGCGGTGTTAGGACCTTCAGGCCAATCACAGTGCTTAAAAACGGAAAACTTCACTCAACCGGAATGCTGGGCGACATTAAACAAACGCACAATCAAATGACAAGCAGACAGTTTAATCTGAGCCGCGGAGCCGACAGGTTGTGTTGTGAAAATGTCGAGAAAGAAGAAACTACACATTCTTTCCTATTTTCAACCCAATGTGAGTACAATGTGTTCAAGTGAATTCGACTTGTTTCTATGAAGTAGCACCGTTATGAGCGAAGCTAGGCTGCTGTATTTCTGCCTCTCCACCATGTTGACGTTCCAAAACAGCCCAATGAACAGAAATCTATCCGTCAATAATTCTGTCCGTTTTCCGACGGATCAGTGTGGCCGCCATAGAGATAAAACAGTAGAGGGGACATTAAGTCATTAAGCGTGGGATAATCGTCCGTTATCCTACCTGGGTCCAGTTTACCTGTAACTACAACAGCTACCAATGGGAAGCATCCACTGTTGGCCTGATTTGGACCTAACTGCTGCACTAAAAGGACCAAAGACCCCAGAGAGGCTGGCATCACCTTCCACACATCAGTATAGAGTAGAAGATAGAGGCTGTTTTATATGCTAAATTTAAATGACACAACTTAAAACATATTTCTGGCTAATAGCCAGCAGACTGGAGTTCTATTTGAAATAGTTTGTAACGGTATGTGTTAGCAAGCTAGTTAGCTGTTAGATGCAATCCTTACATTTCAGCCTGTATGTTAGTTGGCTAAGTCACTGCTACTGCCATACAAACACTGTTGTTTCTGAACAATCAGCACACATCATTCAGCATTATGTACAACCAGTGTTTGTATTCTACTGTGGCAGGTTGCCACGGTAAAGTCATGACCCGCCATGCTAAAAATACGTTCTATAGTGTTTTCTATAGTATTTCTATAGTACTCAGTAGCGGCACCGCTGCTGAAAATTTAAATGTATTTCTGCCAAGACGTGTCTTAATGATGGAAGTGACAAATAGTGGCGTGTGGTCGCGGACAGAGCGGGCATTCATTTACATATCTGTATAGGCTACTGTGGATTTTATGTTGATTCAAGTGTAGAAATGTTTGTTTTTACTGTAGTACTTCTTTACATGATTACATCTATATAAATTATTTCTTTATGGATTGTAGGCCTAATCTTAATTGTAGGCTAAGATGTCATGCCAATGAAGTAAAAAAAAATGTGAGGGTGTATGGCCATTACCTACTTAAATTGGCTTAAAGCTGTCACACTTACCACTTAATGGAATTACATTTGCTTTTTGTTGTATATTTTATCTGGGTGTATTGTTAGGTGTGTTTCAGTGTTGGTGATATTTAATTTCTGCCAGCATCTGTCTATTGCTACAATAAAAGATCATTTGGGGGTTTTACATTAAAAATAAGCAGATTTTCATATATACTCTTAATAGAACCACTCAGAGTACCAAAGACATCTGAGAATTATAGTCTTCTTGAAAATAGGATTCATAGTTTCTGTAAAGTAAATGCACCATTAAAATACTTCCAGAAGATAATCTTTATGATTGAAAACATAATTACTTGACATCGTTTAGCTATTTTTATCTACAAACTACAAAAACAACACAGTTGTCTTGCACACAGTGAGCTAAATACAAATTAGTAGTGATGTCTCAATAAAAAAATCTTAGCATTATAATGGCAGCATAAGGCACTATCACCATTGCTTCCAAATACAGTCAGCTGAGAAGTTGACCCAGGTAAGATGGCTGCCATATGGTTCCATTCCAGAATAGGAATTCCCTGTGACATGTCCCCTCTACTGTTTTATCTCTATGGTGGCCGCAGCTAGTGGAATTTGACACACGCGCCGTGGGCCTGTACAGGATCTGTACTTGTTATACTCCATTAAAGCATCTCGTTAAGCAAGATGGAGCTACGCCAAAGCCTTCGGTACCAAAACTGCTCAGCGGCTCTCAATCCAGGTGATGCTTTTTAGGACTTCATTAAATAACATCAACAGCACTGGGCCCTGACTAAAGTCTATGGGCCAAATCAAATTGATGCTACTTTCGATTCTACAAGACTTGTGTGTGGTAAACATTGTTGCCATCGTTTCCTTCTCACCTGAAAAGTTCCTGGACACCAGCATTGTTGTAAGGATAGCTCCCTGGAAAGACACAAAACTCATGGTTAGACGGGTTTGTGGTGCACACAGACTTTGTGTGTGTGCATGCGAGTGTGTGTTTGTGTCCACACTCACTTTGAGTTTCCTCCTGGCGTTGAACTTGCGCAGGCATTCCACAGTCTCTTGACGGTGCATCATGGAGGCCACAGTGGAGCGTTGCTGGATGTAAGAGAGGAGAGGCAGCAACACATCAATACACCTAGCTTCAGGGCAACAGTCAACCATGTCAATGCAGAAGGGAAGGACATTGCAGAGATTCAGAGCGCACTGCGAATTACTCTGTGACCCCATTGTTATCCATACATCCATGTGCATCTTCAGATCTCACGTCTATGCTTGTGCAGCGGCGAGACGAATGGGGTGAGTGCTTTGTATTTGTTGCATTCAACTCAAGCCTCAGATTATGTTCTTCGATATATATTTGTTTAGCAGTCCATGATAGCACTTTTAAAACTAGGCTATTGAGATGTGCTTGTGTAGATATTTTCACATATTTTGGAATCTGATGGTGTTTCAGTGTGTGTGAGTTATTGGCCACGTTGCGCTGCCAAAGTATTCCCAAATCCCGGCAATGTGTGATTGCCTAAATAAGATACTGTAAGGTAGGAGGTTGGTAGTAAAAAAAAACATGACAAAATGTGTTGATTAGCTGGTACAAGTGTCCTAGAAAATTATTTGCATGCTGAGAAATAATTCTTCTGGGGTGAAAATTCAAGAAATAGACCACACAGACAGTGTATGGGTGGGTGGTGTGTGCGTGTGTGTGTATGTGTATGTATATGTGTGTGTGTGTGTGTGTGTGTGTGAGAGAGAGAGAGGTGGGGGTGACTTACGCAGACCCAGGGGTGTTTGAGGGCCTGGTCGGCAGTGATCCTTTTGGCAGGGTTGATAGTCAGCATCTGGTTGATCAGATTCTTGGCCTCGGGGGTCACAGTGTCCCACTCTGGAGACGGAAACTGAGACAGAGAACGGAAGAGAGATGGACAAAGAGGAGCAAGGGTTAGGAATGGGTCTTACATTGCATATGTGTGTTTGTGTGAATGTGTTTTCATTATGCCAGCTCTGCACTCACAAGAACACCAGTTTTCCATAAAACATAAAAAAAGCTGTCACATGTTTGTTAAGCAAAACGTGTAAAAACCCTTGTTCTTAATCTGATTATCTCCGCTGTTTTGTGACTTTCTACAAGACTGTGCAACTTTTAGATTATGGCTCAGTTTTTTGATGAGCATTAAAATGAATCATAATTGACTGGTAATACAGTGCCTTGCAAAAGTATTCATACCCCTTGAACTTTTCCACATTTTGTCACGTTACAAGCACAAACTTAAATGTATTTTATTGGGATTTTATGTGATAGACCAACACAAAGTAGCGCATAATTGTGAAGTGGAAGGAAAATGATACGTGGTGTTCAAGATTTTTTACAAATAAAAATCTGAAAAGTATGGCGTGCATATGTATTCAGTCCCCTTTACTCTGATACCCCTAAATAAAATCCAGTGCAACCAACTGCCTTCAGAAGTCACCTACTTAGTAAATAGAGTCCACCTGTGTGTACTTCAATCTCAGTATAAATACAGCTGTTCTGTGAAGGCCTCAGAGGTTTGTTAGAGAACATTAGTGAACAAACAGCATCATGAAGACTAAGGAACACACCAGACAGGTCAGGGATAAAGTTGTGGAGAAGTTTAAAGCAGGGTTAGGTTATAAAAACATATCCCAAGCTTTGAACATCTCACGGAGCACTGTTCAATCCATCATCCGAAAATGGAAAGCGTATGGCACAACTGCAAACCTACCAAGACATGGCCGTCCACCTAGACTGACAGGCCGGGCAAGGAGAGCATTAATCAGAGAAGCAGCCAAGAGGCCCATGGTAACTCTGGAGGAGCTGCAGAGATCCACAGCTCAGGTGGGAGAATCTGTCCACAGGACAACTATTAGTCGTGCACTCCACAAATCTGGCTTTTATGGAAGAGTGGCAAGAAGAAAGCCATTGTTGAAAGAAAGCAATAAGAAGTCCCGTTTGCAGTTTGCCACAAGCCATGTAGGGGACACAGCAAACATGTGGAAGAAGGTGCTCTGGTCAGATGAGACCAAAATTGAACTTTTTGGCCTACATGCAAAACGCTATGTGTGGCGGAAACCTAACACTGCGCATCAACCTGAACACACCATCCCCACCGTGAAACATGGTGGTGGCAGCATCATGCTGTGGGGATGCTTTTCTTCAGCAGGGACAGGGAAGCTGGTCAGAGTTGATGGGAAGATGGATGGAGCTAAATACAGGGCAATCCTGGAAGAAAACCTGTTAGAAGCTGCAAAAGACTTGAGACTGGGGCGGAGGTTCACCTTCCAGCAGGACAACGACCCTAAACATACAGCCAGAGCGACAATGGAATGGTTTAGATCAAAGCATATTCATGTGTTAGAATGGCCCAGTCAAAGTCCAGACCTAAATCCTATTGAGAATCTGTGGCAAGACTTGAAAATTGCTGTTCACAGACGCTCTCCATCCAATCTGACTGAACTGGAGCTATTTTGCAAAGAAGAATGGGCAAAGATTGCAGTCTCTAGATGTGCAAAGCTGGTAGAGACATACCCCAAAAGACTTGCAGCTGTAATTGCAGCGAAAGGTGGTTCGACAAAGTATTGACTCAGGGGGGCTGAATACATATGCACGCCACACTTTTCAGATTTTTATTTGTAAAAAATCTTGAACACCACGTATCATTTTCCTTCCACTTCACAATTATGCGCTACTTTGTGTTGGTCTATCACATAAAATCCCAATAAAATACATTTAAGTTTGTGCTTGTAACGTGACAAAATGTGGAAAAGCTCAAGGGGTATGAATACTTTTGCAAGGCACTGTATTGCAGGTGCAGGTTTTGCTTAACAAACATGTGACAGCTCTTTTATGTTTTATGGAAAACTGGTGTTGCAATTATTTTGGCCAGTGAGTGTATGTTGGTGCGCTGAGAAAATACCTTGGTGACTTGCTAAATACTGTGGTACGTCAATGCATTAATTAAATATTTTGTTCAGCAATCTACAACAGCACTGTGTTACTATGGCACTTTGGTGTTAACAGATAGGTGCTAACAACCTCAGCCCCCACCCCATCCCTCCACCTGGGCACCTAGAAAGTGCTAGCACAAGTCTTGTTTAATATTAAAAAAAAAGGTATTCTGTCACAAAACATTTTCTTCAAACATGAGACTGTCAGTTGTCAATTACTGCAAAAAATAAAAACAAAGACAAATTTTAAGTTTCAAGGTATTTGCATGATACTGATGATATTCAAGAAGTGCACATTATTACAGGCGCTTGTCACAGTCACTCCATATCTATGCTCATATTATGCACATTCATTAGATGTGGTTGCTTCCAATTATGGAAATTAATACGGGTAATAAATTCCAATCTCCCAAAGGAATATAACAAGATCTGATAAATAAGCCTATTGCGCTCACAGAGTGCATCACTTTCTTCTGCGGCGCTGAAGATGAGAATTATGCAATATAAAGTAGCAAGCAATTAAAAACTGAAATTAAATTAAATTTCAAAATCACTTGCATGACAGAACTCAGTGTATGTTATTTGACAGGACTTGAATTGAGTTTTCAACAAAGGTGCCCCGCAGGGCTCATCTCGAGGCCCTGTGCTTTTTTTCCCGCCATTTACATAAATAATATTGGTTTGCCAGTGGAGAACCTTTGTTTTAATTTTGTGCGACTCAGGACTTGCCAACTCTCACCTAAGGAGCCGAACTGAGGCAGACTACCTCAAACTTCTCCTGACTGTCAGCCACTGACACATTGGGACCATTTCATCAGTGACACTCTCTGTGTTTTGGCTTTTACTCACACAGCCTACCAAGAACAGCAGACAGTGACTATTGAGGAGCATTCTCCACGGTCATGTTTCTCCTCACTCCCTCTGTCTCTCTGTCTGTCTCAGTCTTTGCCACTTTCTCTCATTCCAGTTCATATGCAACAAGCTCTTGCCAGGCAAACTCAATTGCATTTCACTGCTGCGCACAAAAAAACAAACAGAAACACACAAACAAGAGCACGCACAGACGACACTCACACACACAGATGGAGAGAGAGGTAAATATGAGAATATGAGACAGACAGAGAGAGAGAGAGAGAGAGAGAGAGAGAGAGAGAGAGAGAGAGAGAGAGAGAGAGAGAGAGAGAGAGAGAGAGAGAGAGGGGGGAGAGATACTCACATCGTAGGCGCCAGCCTTGATTTGTTGGTACAGTTTGTGTTGGTCCTCATCCCAGAAGGGCGGGTAGCCCACCAACAAGATGTACAGGATCACACCTGACACACACACACCACAAAAACATATGCGCCTATGCAAAGGGTATACATAAGTACATGAGGACATAAGTATATCCTCAAAATGTATTTTCAAAAGTGTTATCTTCAAGTGTGAAAGATGATAGCCTGACTAACTGACCACAAGCCCATATGTCCACTGGCTTTCCGTACGGGTCCTTTCTCAACACCTCTGGGGACAGGTAGCCTGGAGTGCCTGCGAAACCTGTGAAAATACACACACACACACACACACACACACACACAGTGCCCACACGGTGCCTCAGTTTAGCCAAAGTTTGCAGACATAAACTGCAGGTGAAATCAGCATTCACCAAAACCTGGGAAATGTTGCTTGACCTCTATGAAAATGGTTGCACCTATAAAGAAACCATTTTGTAGGTTCACACATTTCCTCACTGATCGCTGTACAGTGCATAGAAATCTTACATTTTTCCAAAGTCTGCAACCTCACCAACATTGTTCAGTGTGCATGTGTGGTTATGTGCCATCTAAAGTATCACTGTTATGAATGTAAAATCCTAAAATGATACTAAACGATGATACTAAATGACTGATGATTCATAAATGGGGAAAAAGCAAAAGTAAAAGCTGCATCAATAACACCTAAATATAACCTCAAATAACATGAAATAACACAAAAAGTTGTTTGAAATACAATCATTTTTCGAGTGAAGGTTGTTGTTAGATCCCACACACACATCAAATTGTCACTGATCGTTCTTTTGAAGCAGGGGTACAGAAACTTCAGTGTTTCCCGTAGGATATATTTAGTTGATACATAACTTATTTCCTAGAGGAGAGATTTTGCTGATGCATAACTTGCAGGCAGACTAAATATGTTTTTATAAAGACCTACATTTGTGACTGGATTTTATGCAAGCTGACAACCAAATATATGACAAACAATACAATAGAGTGCCAGTTCTGGAAAAACTCATTGCTCCTCAAATACAAGCTCCGTGCATCACTACTGTAGTACTACTTTCTCATTTTCTCAAGCAGCGATGATGGTTTTCGTGCTCAGTGAGGTGCCTTACTGCTGCTGAGTGAATATACTGAGTGGGAGGAGGAAAAGTACAGCTAGCTAGTGGAGTGTGATCTCTTACCAAACCATGCCTGTTGGTCCCCCTGCACCTCAATGGCCAGGCCGAAGTCTGCAAGCTTCACTGCTGCTCCCTTCATCTTACTGGCCAAGAGCAGGTTCTCTGGCTGCAACACACACACACACACACACACACACAAACACCCCCAAATACACTTGATTAACACAGAATATATTCACAGTGGGGTCCTACAGGCATAAAACGCCGCAATCAACAATAATTAAATAAGAAAAAGTTATTGAATTTAAGCTTGGATGAACTTTGTGAAGTTTAGTATGGCACAAGCTAAATCATAGCACAGTTAACAGAGTCTCCCATGAGTTAACAACATAAAAAGTAATCTTATTGAGGGCAAAAGTGATGAGCATGTACCCCTCCTGCAAGAAATGTCCAATCTGTCTGCATGACTGGACGGGCTGCAGGAGCAACATGACATCTAGTAATGAGGCATGGTTTGGTCAAGCAGGCTAGAAAGGCTTTCCCCAAAATGAAAGAAATTCTCAGTCAGCTGTCCCAGGATTTAACACAGCATTTCACCACTGTCCTCCTAATCACTCAATCACCCAAAATGAGGTCTTTGGAAGTCAGTGCTTGACAAAGAACAGTACATAGTGATGAATCCTGTGAGGCCAGAGAGAGGATTACACATTTTCCTGGACACTTGTTGAAATTCAACTAACACCATAACAGCTGAACAATTGTCTTATTCTATCTATCTATCTATCTATCTGTCTATCTATGAGAATTTTAATTTAACTACTAAGATCACTAGAATCTCCTCTGTTATGCACTGGGAGTACATGAGCAGCTTTCCACACTTGGGAAATTACTCCTGAAAAAGTGGAAATATCTGCTTTATTATCAAAGGAGCAGCGAGTTTAACAAAAAGTGGATCTAAGTGATCCTCCCCAGTTGATTCCTTCGAGTCAATGGCAATAAGTGCATTCAAAACCTGAAGATGTAAAGGGACAAAGTGGGAAGCACTATTGACTACTATGTGAAGTGGTAGTCAAAGAGAATCATCAGAATTATCAGAGAGTTTATCATTGTATACCTTATCAAAGAGATGGTCGGCAGCAATAAAATGCCTATTAAAAAGGCAGAGTCTATCGCAGCTTGCTCGGTTGTTAAACAATCATCCGAGTTTACATGAGCAGAAAAAGAGGCAATGCTTTATTTTTAATGGAATTTACTGTGTTCCAAAACTTCACTGGGTTAGAATAAGAGATTGTGATTGAGTTAATGTAATATTCTGATTTCAACGATCAAAGAGGAGATACATTTATGTCTATGCTGCCTGAAGGCAAGCCAATGAGAGGAGTTCAATAGCCAGTATGCAAGCTTTATTTCTTGACTGACAAAAAGCATTAATAATTTGTAAAGGAACCAAGGATTAAATCTGTCTTTTATTCTGAACTATTTGAAGTGAGCGTGTTTATCAACCAAAGAGTTAAAAGTACTTACAAAGAAGCTTAGTGCCAATTCCGTCTCAGAGATTTGTTGTCATGGATAAAGGCTTGTTCATTAAAACTCTTGGGGTTTCTCTTAGTAACAAAACAGGGGTTGCGTGGTTTTTCTCTAAAAATGGGGCAACCCTACAACCTACAAAGCCTACGGTCCCAATTGACGGGCCTGATGCTTGTTAGACTTCCGGAGAGAACGCAACAATACAGAACTGCGAGAGAGAGAGACAGAGAGAGAGAGAGAGAGAGAGAGAGAGAGAGAGCGTGTGTGTGTGTGTGTGTGTGTGTGTGTGTGTGTGTGTGTGTGTGTGTGTGTGTGTCTTGAGGGCAAGAATCATTGCAGTGGTTAGCTGCCCTTGTGGCCTCAACAGCTTTGATGTATGCTGCAATGGACAGATGGATGGATGTCTGACACTTGTCTCTTTGTGCTCCATGTCTGGTTTCTCTCTCTCTCTCCATCTATCCATCCATCCATCCCTCCCTCCTTCCTCAAACCATCTTTTGCCATCAGGGAGAGCTGAGAGAAAGGGTAAGAGAGAAAAAAAGGGGGAAACTGTGGAGGGACAGAGAGCTGGAGTTAAAGGAGAGAAAGAGACAGAGGGAGCAAGAGAGAGAGAGAGAGAGAGAGAGAGAGAGAGAGAGAGAGAGAGAGATACAAAGTGAAACAGATAGAGAGAGAGACAGATAGAGATAGATAGATGGGAGGTGGCATAATGAGTCCCTACGCTGGCGCTGCAGCAGCCGGGTGACCTCACCCCACAGTTACCATGGCAACCCAGCCTGCCACCAGCCAACAGCACTCTGCCCGTGTCTCTCTCTCTCTCTCTCTCTCTCTCTCTCTGGTTCTTGTTTTCTCTTCAGCCACTGGCCCTCCCAAGATGACAGAAAGGCAAAAATGTGTGTGTGTGTGTGTGTGTGTGTGAGGTCACACCTCTCCATAACATACAGCACCATTATTTTTATGTCTCCCATACAGATGCAGCCATTGCAGTAGTCCCACTTTTGGCTGCATGCTTGCTGGAAAACTGCTGGACCTTTGCTCTATCCCCAAGATTATTAGATAATTGTTTTGGGGGAAAAACAGATCTGCTCTCTTTTCAGCTGTCTGGTGGTACAAAGAATGGCCTGGTAACTAGCTGTTTTGATTCCAAATATATTAATTTAGTTCTACAGTATTACAGTAATACATTTGAGACAGAATTGTCTGCAGTACTAGTGCAGCATGGATCCAAGATGAACGCACGAAGGGCACGAGAGTTGTGCAATAGCTACCACTGTATAAAGTGGATTTATTTCTGTCCTCTGCCCTCATCATCAATTCTCATTATCTGTTCTCTCTTTCTAAAACTCTTCACTCTCCAAGATAGTTTGAGTCCAAGGCCCACATGTAACACGTTAAAAATCAATGAAAAGCAACACAAGTTGATTTTGTGCCACTCTCACACAAAGATGGATGCACTGCATTTCTCATTAATGTTTGTCCACTCTCTCTTGTACACTCTAGCATAAAAGTAACAGATTGATTGTTGCACATTATATAGCGACTCTTAAAAGTTTAGTACTCTGAACTCAATGTTGGCAGTTAAAAAAAAAAAAAAAAAAGTGGTGCTTCCCGAACTACAATTCCCCGGGGGTTTGAATCCCAGCTCCAGCTATACTCTCACATCTCACTTTCCTGCCTCGATTCATCATACGATCAGGAGGGAAAAAATAAATGAAATAATTGCGGAGGTCAAAGTGCTGTGGTGTCTGCTAGAGGTGAACAATCCTGCTGTTAGGGAAATCGTTGCCAGCCGTCATCTCACCCACCGACCCGCTATTAATAGCAGCCAGTCTGCTTTCGTCACTCCCAGGGAGGGCGGGAGGGAGGGAGGGGAGGAGAGGGGAGGGAGGGGAGGAAAAGGGAGGGTGGGAGGGTGGGGGGGGAGAAAGAGAGGAGGAAGAAGAAGAGAGAGAAGGAGAGATGAGAAAGAGGGGGGGGTAAGATATAAATATAGAGGGAGATGGAGATAGAGAGAGGGGGAGGAGAGACAGAAAGCAGGTGAGAGAGACAGAGAGAGGAGGGATGATAATCACCTGAGACACTTCTCTGAGGCTCATCCCATAATTTGTTCCCACCGTCACATCATGACGTCTGTGTGAGAGTGTGTGTGTGTGTGTGTGTATGTGTGTGTGCGTGCGTGGACGCCTATGACGTTATCGTGCGTCTCTGTGCATCCCTTTCATCTTAACTCTCAACACAATGCACAGGCGGAACAAAAGTACGGAGATTTGTGTGGATTATATGTACAAGTTTATATATTGTGTGCGTGCGTGTGTGCGTGTGTGTCAGGTGGATGGGATGGGAGGTCCTGTGACGTTGGCCACCGGGTGTTTGGTTGCCGTGGTTACGATGACTCACCTTGAGGTCCCTGTGCACAATGTCATGTTGGTGGATGTGACTGACACTCTCCAAGATCTGATTGATGCATTGGCTGGAGGAGACAGAGAAGGATGAGGGACAGAGGGGAGGCACATCTGTCAATCCACAGTCATTAGCTGACAATGTGATATACATAAAAGAAAAACTGTTAATAATTGAACTATTATTGACCTTAACACTGTTCCACCATGTACATTTCCACATATCAATGACTTAGAGGAAACTATTTGTGGCCAAATATGAGGCAATGGACAGCACTGCATTTTCAGGTTCCCACTGAATCCATAAGACTTGAAGAGTAAAGTTAATATGAAACACTCTGAAATCCAACAGATATGGATACAAGCCAACTTGTGCTCAACTCTGCCCAACTAGCTCAACTTTGAGAAGAACTAAGAAGAACTGGAGAGAGAGAGACACATTTTGAGACAGACAGAAAGAGGAAGGGAGAGACAGAACGAGAAGGAACACAGACAAAGAAAGAAGGTGAATCAGCAGAGCGACCGTGAACGAGAGAGCAGGAAGGAAGTAAAAGGAAGTCAAAGAAAGTTGAAAAACAGACCAGGAGATCCTGCTGGTGCACATCTTGTTGCTATGGCCAGTATACAGCAGCCAGATCTTTTCCAGGCCAAAACATGGTCAATTTAAAAAATGCTCATGTTAAAGATTAGCTCACATGCAATCACTGGGCTCATAGCAATAGACATGGAGCAGCAATGTGGAGCCAACATGGCTGACCAATGACTATCTATGGCTCTAGAGGAGGACAGGTTGTTGGTACGGTGGATCTGGTCGATGGGTGGCGTACGTGGGAGAAAAGTTGGCTGCATTTGTAGATGGATGAATGTGTGGGAGGAAAGGGTGGTCAGGATGTGTGTGTGTGTGTGTGTGTGTGTTATGTCAGCCCGTCCAAAGCTAGCGGATCCACAGCCTTGTAAAGAAAAAATCAGTCTGATGCGCAGTTAAAATTATTTTTAAATCAAGTTTAGCTTGAAGTTAGTACAGGTGCAGTCACGGTTAGCAATAGCAGGAGATGGAAGGAGTATTGAAAGAGAGAGAGAGAGAGAGAGAGAGAGCGAGAGCGAGAGAGAGAGAGAGAGAGAGAGAGAGAGAGAGAGAGAGAGAGAGTGAGAGAGAGAGAGAGAGAGAGAAAGGCTTAGGGGAGTGGTAGAGTGTCTCGCTTTCTTTAAAGGAAGAATCAGGAAAGCTCTTGGCTTTGTTTCCAAATTAGGCTAAATTTGGTCTCCACATTCCATTCTGCCCCAGCCCCCCCCCCACCCCACCCCTCCACCTCACCCTACCCCAACACACACACCTCAATCTCATTTCAACATTTCACTGGCCCCCATTTTCTCTCCCTCCTCCCTCTCTTTCCAGCTCACACAGTCCAATATACCTTGCTGCTCTCCTCACTCACTCTCACCCCCCCACCCACCCACCCACAGACACACACACACAGCATTTTGCACCCTATCACATCCTCACTCTTTCCCTGTCTCCCATGCTTTTCACCCAATATCTCTCCTTCCCTCCCTCCTTTTTTCTCTCAGGCACAGTCACCAAGGCCACACACACACACACACACACACACAGAGTAGTGGACTGGTCCCTTAGAACAGTGGTTCTCAAACATTTTCATGTTACGGACCCCTAAATAGACCCACATTAGGGCCCCGGACCCCCGTTTAATAAGATTTAGTCCCAGTGACCCCATATGAAAAGATTGTCTTTCTTCTTGCTGATTTAGAAATGAATTATAGAAGTCTACTTTTTATGTGGGGAGATAATAGGGGTGAGAGGGAAACCGATGATGAGAATAATCATTCTCATATTCTCTAATTGGGATAATTTCTTGTGAATTGAATTATAGTGGAATTAAACTATTCTTCATTTTGCTGAGGACCTCCTCAAGGACCTCTGGGGGTCCCCGGAACCCACTTTGAGAACCACAGCCTTAGAAAAACACACATATCTCCCGGTCCTGTGTATAAAACACACATATATTGGTGAGAGGTAAAAAAAAAACCCATTATCTGTACTGTACCTGGCATCAGCCTCGCTGTAATACTCTCTAGCAACAATGTCTTCAAACAGCTCTCCTCCAGTGACACTGTGGACAGGCAGACACAGACACACACACACACACACACACACACACACACGTAGACAAACACACTTTACTTTTGGACAAACTTGAGAAAAATGAAGAACTCTTGCACAAATGGAAATAAATATATGATCCAGATGGTATCTCAATCTCACTTATATTGGCATTTCTGAAGTATTGCAGGAAAAATGTGTGCAATGACAAAAACTTTGAAAACCTCCTTGTTTTAGGTCTTTTGATCAGACTTAAGGGGTTAACAGGTAAAAGGGTGAAGGTTTTCTGGATAGGATAAAAGTTTAGAATAGTGGTGGTGAGATGTCACTCCCTATAGCCCATACACATACTGGGTTTGTGTGTGTGTGTGTGTGTGTGTGTGTGTGTGTGTGTGTGTGTGTGTGTGTGTGTGTGTCTGTGTGTGTTTTAATTAACACTTTAAGAGACCACTGGACTGGTCACTGATAAGTAAATCCCAGCCTCTAGGAGAATGACCTTCACACTGACTGTTTAACCTAAAGGTTTCCACCTGAAAATGTGAACAATATTTCTTTATCAATATTTTTTAACCTGTACCCAAATCCAAATAGGCCCTATTTTTCACATTCTGTTTCTCAATGCAGAAGCATTGAGAAACAGAATGTGAAATTACAATTTCCTGCTCCCAGCTACAGCCTTCACTAAACGCTCCACAACCTGCCCAAACGTTTTAATTTGTTACATCTAGTGCTAGTAACCATTACAATTTTGTTGCTTTTGTTGGATTGGTTTGTCAATAAGTCGCAAAAAGAAACTTGCCACAGGAAGTTGTAATGCACCGGTTTCTCAGCATGGAAGCTGTTACCATGACGATGTGAAAAGGGCCTATTATGTGAGAAATTCTGCCCAACACAACCTGACCCTATTGACTGCAATCAAGTTCCAACGGGGGACACAAAAATGTCAAGCTACAGTATACTATAAACAAATATGCCACAATGTGATATTCTACTAGTAATTGTGTGAACCTGAATTTTCTTTCAAATACATGTTTGACCTGGGTTATTAAACAAAATTACATTTAAGTAGCCATTTGATGGATGCTTTTATCAAAAGGGCCATGAGAGCATCAATTTTAAGTGAGGGTGTACTTCAGTCATTTGAATACTTTGCTACACTACACAACCTGCATTCCTGTGGAGTTTGGATCATTGAGGTTTTACTATGCAAGAGGCCATAAACAGAGCTAAAAAGGTTTCATCTCATATTTTGGCCTTAAGTATTTACTAGTATGAAAAGGAAAAAGGGGGTGAAAAGGGAGTTCAAGTACTCTCATGTGCAAATTGGGCTTAATGAAGAGAGGTTCCAGTCACTGACAAACTCGATGAGGCTTACATTGATGTGAATGATAACTATCATAGAAAATAATATCCTTTATGTTTGCCAGGAGGAACGAAAACAATCAAAACTTTCTTGTTACTCAGATGAAGCAATTCGTCCTGGAGCATAAATCCAAGCTGAGCCATCTGTCGTCTGTGTGTGTGTGTGTGTGTGTGTGTGTGTGTGTGTGTGTGTGTGTGTGTGTGTGTGTGTGTGTGTGTACTTACAGGTCAAAGACGAGGTAATGGAAGCCTTCCTCTGAGATACTGTCATGGAGTCGTACTGGAGAAGGAGAGAGAGAGAGAGAGAGAGAGAGAGACAGGCAGACAGACAGAGAGAGACAGAGTTCAGTTAGAAATTGATGAGGTAAGAAACCTTTAAAAACCCTTAAAAATGTCAATCATCTTCAATGTGGAAAAGACCTGCTATTAACCATCACCTCGAAAGGAACTTGAGGCTGAAGAATGACCTGCTGTGAACTGTTACCGTGCAGCACCTTGTATTACTTCAGCGTGTGTGTGTGTGTGTGTGTGTGTGTGTGTGTGTGTGTGTGTGTGTGTGTGTGTGTGTGTGCGTGTGTGTGTGTGTTTGGGGAAGGGGTGGTAATAACAGTCATTAATCACAGGCCAGTGAGAGGAAAGCCACAAGAAACACATTTTAGACAAATCAGCACGCTGTTTTTATCTCATGGTATTATCTTTCTCACACACACACACACACACACACACACACACACACACACACACACACACACTGAAGCGATACAAGGTCCTCCAAGGTAACGGTTGAACGGTTCACAGCAGGTCATCCTTCGTGGGAGAGCTTTCTTTCATACCGTGTGCCGCACTCTGCTGTAGGCAGGAACAGAGGAGCTTATGACATAAAACAGAATATATAATGTGAAGAAGTTCCAGGCACTGGCAAACTGTCGCTGATTGCTACACCAAAAAATTATAATAAAAGTAAAAATAATTCACCAGATGGTCATGACAAACACAAAAGTCTCAGCTTAAACCATTTTTGAATACACCAATTTCTGTTCTCACCATACTCGTTATCCACTCTCTCTAATTTGTTAGCTATATAAGTGGCCAAACGCATATTTTTTAGATTGCATGACCTTTAGCACAAAAACCCCTCAAAGAAACTGGCATTTCAAACCAATAGCAGCAACATTATATTGTATTTTCTAATTTTCTGTGTCCATCTATGAGGCCACGGAGCTAGATGGAGCAAACATGGCCACCGAAAATTTCAATAACCAAACTCTTTTAATTAATAGCTCTAGAAGTCAACCGCGAGTTCGGAATCCAGCAGCCTACCGACTGGATTTTCACAGGTGGATTCAAATAAAAAAAGTCTGTGAATGTGGGTGAATGTGTGAGTGCCTGAGTTACAATAGGTCTGAAAATGTGCTATTTTGCTCTTTCTCTCTCCCTCTTTTTAGACTTTCCTGCAGTCGGAGAGAAGAAAACTTGACAAGCTTTCCCTCTGAGACCGGTATGAGGAAAGGGCAACGGAGGGAGGGAAAGAAAGGAAGAAAGGAGAGGAAGGACAGGAGAACGACCCTCAGGGGACAAAGAACAGGTGGGACAGAGAGAGGGAGGAAAGAAGAAAGAGAGAGACCACTGAAACCATCCCTAACCTGGCTATTATCTGTGTGTGTTTGTGTGTGTGTTTGTGTGTGTCATGATGCTATTCTCCTCTTTCCCTCCCTTTCTCAAGTGGACACTGCCTATTGTCTGGCTTACACACACACACACACACACACACACACACACAGTAGCAGTGATACATTCACATATTAGAAGCCATATTTTACCTTGCAATATGGTAAATGTAATTATAATATATGAGAGTCATATTACAGAGATTCACCAGGGTTTATAGACATTTACGAGGACAATAAGCCTTGTCTCTGCCTGGCTATCCATTACTACACAGACTGAACAAAACCTCCCACACTGTTTGGCCATTTATTGGATAGGCCTTCAATTTTGTGAGCCTCTAACAGCGAGTTTGTGGGCAACTGGGCATATCGGCTGCCAAACATGAGGACCGTCAGGCTTGCAGACAGACCTCTGATATGTGCAGCTAAAGGCTGATACAGCACTTTCACGCTTGCTCCATATAAAGGTCAAATGGCCAAAAAAAAAATCTAAAGGAAAAATACTTTCTCATCTCTTCACTGAACAAAAACAACAGCAGGGGTGCTGGGAATATTGGGAGGAATATCTTCAGTGGCCATTAAGCATTCCAGCATCACACATTAGAATTTGTGAATACAGACACACACACACACACACACACACAGACACAGACACACACGTGTACAGAGCTGCTGATTGTGTTAGTGGGGCCAGCTGACTTTGCATGCGGCGGTGTGCGGACTCTTGTCTTTTTAGCTCTTTGGCTGGCGGCCAGCAGCACCATGCAAATGGCCCACATCAAAACATACCAGGTAACTGGCTGAGATGTCATTTGCCTAACACCCTCGCCGCTTCTGTCCAAGGTTATTATCATAAACTAAAGCTAAACTAGGTTGTTAAAAAAAGTCAACCAGTCGTAAACTGAAATAAAAATAAAAAATACCCTGTGAAAAACTGAAACTGAACTAAAACTATCTTATCTACTTGTAAAACTAAGTAAAACAATAAACATACACATGAAATGTTTTTAGTTTATCTTTATTTTTATTTTTTTTATTTTTGTTTATGTGCAGAATTTTGGCTATTTTTACTGAATGCTATTTTAAAAATCCATGTACATAAATTTAAAATGTACAATTTAACAACAGTTTATTGTTTGTATTACACAATATCTGCTGCAAACACATACAAAATACCAGCTCTGAACTATCACTATAACTACTAAAACTAGAACTAAAACTAAATAAAAACTACAACTTAACAGTTTACTGGCAGCTTACGGTCATAACCCTGGTTCCTGATGCAAGAGTAAAGCTCCCTGACTAACTGTAAGCAATAGGGCCACAATACTCGCCACATTTGTCTGATTAAATTCCTGTAACATCCATTTTCCCCCTCCTCTTTTCTTTTTCTCTGTCAGCGGTCAAACATACAGTGGAAGCCTTCACCTGTTGCTAGGCAACCATGAGGCAGGCATGAGAAACCGCCATCGTGTCAGCAGAGGTTAGAGAGAGAGAGAGAGAGAGAGAAACATAGAAAGAGGAACACACAGAGGTTAGAGAAAGAGAGAGAGAGCGAGAGCGAGAGCGAGAGAGAGAGAGAGAGAGAGAGAGAGAGAGAGAGAGAGAGAGAGAGTGAGTTAGCTTTATATGCCAGTGGGTTTCCTTCTTTTTCTCAATCCCGCAATAAGCCTCTCCAGTGATCTTAGCACTGTAACATTAATCCTCAATATAAGAAAAAGAAATGTCATAATTTCTCCCATTTCCTATGTAATAATGAGTCATGGGGCAATTTCCTCCAATAGAAAAAGTCCATTTGCCTCTTTGTCCTGCCTCTTTTGAGTGCTACCAATGCCCCCCTTGGCATTGCAGAGGGCTGGAGAGTTCACAATCATGGTGTCAGGTTAGCAGAAAAAATCCAATCTGACCAAAAATGCAGCCCCATCTGGCCTTCCAGGAAGTGACATTTTTGTGATGCGACACCAGTCAGCCGGCGTTCTTGGTGCAGTGGGAAGCCCCCTATCGGACAGAGCTCTCTCTTTCAGAAAAGCTCACAGACAGACAGGTTCACTGAGACATTTTCAACAATATGGCCTCTCTAGCTTCCCACTTATATTTAAGTACAAGTGTCAGTGTTTTGCACCAACATTCGTACTCGTGACACTCTCCATTTCGCCAAGAATTGAGAGTTCAACTGTGTGGGAATTTCCATGGGCTATGATTAACTGCAAACACATCATAAAATGTTCCTGCCACACATCCCCCATTCACATGCAATTTATCAAAGCAGTTGACTGTCATTGGCCGCAGTACAGATATATTTCACTTCTCTTTAATTTCATAGTAATTTGACTCAGAACGAGGGAAAGGAGGAGATGGAGACAACAGATAAAAGTTGACTAGACCAGTGGTTCTCAATCTCAGGACCCGATGCATTGCTGGCTTTCATTCTAGCCATCTAATCAGGAAATATTTTATACCTGGGAGGCAAGGTGAATGCAATTTACTAGCTGGTAGGATTAGAAAACCAGCAGTAGGCTACTCTGGGCACTAAGGATCAGGACTGAAGATCACTGGACAAGACCATGAAAACTATTCGCTCGCACAGTAGACTACAAAAACATACTGGCCCCATGAAAATAATACTATATGAGAACAAATGAATCTGGGAATCTATTTTGTAGAAGGCGAGATATGTCAATAGGCTTGTTCGAGATGAGTGTGGACAGGTAGGTGTTCTGCCCACCTGAATAATCTGCAAACGAAACAGGATATCTTTGGTATTTTGAATGGGGAAATGATTTGTAGGTCAGCAATGTGACGCCTTCACTTGCCTGCGTATACGGTGTAGTATGTCACTATACTATGCCACTGACCCACTCCCCCATTTTCTACACGGGTCTCTAGAGTCTACTGTCTTTCTGGGATCCAAACAACAGAAATCTATTGTAGTGACAGAAAACTTGAATCCATGTATGTGTACTCTTTGTTTACTGATGTACAGAATTAGAGAACAGGACTCACCTATATTTGGGTGTTTGAGCAGACGGCAGATTCTGGCCTCTCGCTCCAGTTTCTGGTGATCTGGGGAAAGAAAGAGGCAGAGAGAGGGGAGACAGGAAGGACATGAAGGTCAGTTCCAGGAAGAGAAGCAATTGTGCTAGTTTGGTTTTGTCCAAGATGTGAGCTGCAGTGAACAAAACACAGGGAAAACCATTTCTCAGAAACCCACTCAGTGAGTGACCAACACAGACACGCAAAGCCAACATGAAAATACTAGTGTACAATCACACACAAGGGCTGCACAACACAAAAATCTGATTGCAGTTCCTTTTGCTCAATGTTGCTTTTGCAACATGAATTGCAATTCATGAAGGCATAGTTTTTTCTACAGAATTTATTTTACAGATGTTACATACGATTACATACATGATTACATACGATTGAGTGCAAATAATTAGCCTAGCAATTCAATAATTTGCTTAGTCTGAATTCATTAATTTGCCAACATTTAGGAGGCTTTCTGAAACACCTTTGCATTGCAGTTTGGAAATTGCAGTCGTCAATACTGTGATTGATAAGTTTTTCCATTAATTGTGCAGCCCTAACACACACACAAACACACACACACACTTGTATAGTCATAGTGTCAGGGGTAACCTTAGCAACAAGCGTCCATTTCTCAGTTCCCTTTCTCTCCAATCTCTCCCACTCCTCCCACTCTACCCTGAACAATAGGTTGCTTCCACCCTCGCCATTTTGCGTCCCAAATCGAATCAAACTAAATGCTTACTGGAGGGGGAGCTAAATCACTTCCACACTGTTTCAGCAGTGGAGCAGATTTTGTGATAAAGGTATTGCACGCAGCAAGCCAGACAAGCAGAGAGGCTGAAACATGGTCGTCAACACATACAAACGTGAAAGGCTGGACAGACAGAGAGAAAGACGGACACACACACACACACAAACACACACAAATGCACACAAAATCTGCTGTTGCAGCACAAGCTTTTTGCACTTAGTGAAATTAGTCTCGTGGGCCCGGCCTTAATACAATCAGTGTCCAGTTAATGATTCTAATGGTGCGGGGAGGATGCCCGTGCATATGTGTGTGTGTGTGTGTGTGTGTGTGTGTGTGTGTGTGTTTCTATGCAGCTGTATCTTTATGGCTTGTGGCTTAAGTTGAGGCCACACAGATCGGTTGTAGGATAGATAGATGTGTGGATGGCATCTCCTGTTGCAGGGTGTCAGAGGGTCAAGTTCACACTGAACCCCCCTGCCACCCACCAGCTGCTGGCCTCATGGGACAGATGGGCTGCTTACGTGGGCGCATGCCTGTGTGTGTATGTGTGTGTGTTTGTTTGTTTCTGTTTGTGTGTGGGCGTGTGTGTGTGCGTGCGCATGTGAGAGAGGGAGAGAGACACTGGACATCCCTAATCCCCCGTCCCACCCCAGGCTTTGGGCAGTGCCACAGTGTCTGGCTGGCCAATCAGATTGTTGCCTGCCTGTTGGAGGGGAGTAACCTTCACCAAATCAGAACGAACGCTGCTAGTGCTCCCTCCCAACCCCCCTGCCATACCCCCACCAATATACACGTACATCATGCAAACACATCTGCATGTACAGTGGACACACACCCACCCACACAGCCCTGAGCGCTAGTTAGGCTGTCATGTGCAACAGTGAGAAGTGTTCTGGTTGGAATTCTAATCCTGCTGTCAATGCAGTGACTGCTACTGGCTCTGTCTATGCTATCCTCCCACACACACACACACACACACATATATATATATATACACACACACACACACACACAGGACAGTTTGCTGTGAAAAGATAATGGTAGACTGCAGCATGGAGGGTCTGTCACTGAAGCAGAAAGAGAATATAAATATATCAGCATAATAAGACAGAATACAGTAGGAGGGGAGAGGAGAGAAGAGAAGAGAAGAGAAGAGAAGAGAAGAGAAGAGAAGAGAAGAGAAGAGAAGAGAAGAGAAGAGAAGAGAAGAGAAGAGAAGAGAAGAGAAGGTGTGAGGAAAGCAGGAAATGACGAGATGTAACTTGTAAATGTGTGGTTGGTTAAAACTGGCCAAGAGAAAGTATGTTTACAAATCAACTCCCTTGCACTTTGAGAATTGGGCGTCAACTCCTGGCTGGTGATTAAGAACGGTGGTGAAATGTGGATGAATTTGAATGCAAACGCAAATACAAATACGAATGCAAATGCCAGATATCACATGGGAGAGGAGTGGAGGAGTATAAGCACTCTCTACACAGCATCCCAATCATTAGCAGCTCTGGTGACAAAGCGGTCAATTTGCATCAGCTGGAGTTGAGGAGTCAACTCTGTTTGACAATTGTGGCAGCAGTTAGGGTCAAAACCAGGAATCCCATACTCATGCGCTACTAGAGGGGGAGCTAATTGAGTTTGGTATAATCAATGAACCGGGCTAATGGGCTGGAAGTAGCCCAGAGGTTAGAGAAGCAGGCTTGTTCAAATCCCCAGACTGGCTGGGAAAATATTGTCAGGGAAAGCAAATAGAAAATGCACTCTCTTCCTCCACAACTAACACTGAGGTTCCCTTTAAAGCCAATGGAATGATGATTCCATGATAGCCATGTAACTACATAATTTGTGGTCTTATGTGCATATAAAAACCATCTAAAAAGTATGAAAATTCAATTGCAATCCAATTTTGAAATATATCAATCTAAGTGTTTCTCTGTTCCTGAAACTGGCTATAAATTAGGCAGAGATATACAATAATAAACTTTATTTATATATAAAAAAACATTTTCATAAAACATGTAAGAAGTAGGACTAAAAGGTAGCAAAACAGCGACACTAAGAAAATGCCTTTACATAAAGGAGTGATATCAGACATCAGCAATTTCCTATCAATAATAATGGACTATTATTCATTAATAGTTACAATGTACAGCCAGCATTATAATTGTAGCTTTCACTGCAAATCAGATGCCTTTGCTCATGTTGTGTGTGTATGCTAATTAATTCTATCAAGGAATAATATGGCTAGCGATGTGTATCTCACCATTCAGTAACAGTCTGACCATAAGGAGGAGCTACAATAACTCCGATAACTGCATGTTTATTACCTGGTGTGGCTGATTATCAGGTGGGACCCATGGGTGTCAGGTCAGCTACTACCTGACTAGAGGCCCAAGGGTTCCTGGATCGATACCACGTTGAATCGCAGGCCTACACAACCCGCCCTCACCGCCAATAAGCTTGTGCAGAAAAACGCTGGGAGGGATTAGAGCGCTACCCACAGTTTGACCCATAACCTCTGACACACGGGGCTAAGCCAATCAGCTGCGGCTTTTATCCTGTACGTCTTTGTGACAGCACACAGCCAATCACTGCTGCTCAGTGTATAAAAGAGACGCGTGTTTGTGTGTGAGCGTGTGCCTGGCCTGTTCAGTTCAATTCCCATGCCTTTTGGGTAGACCTCACACACACACACACACACACACACCCTACTCTGACCAGTGTGTTCAGAAAAGGGGAAATCAAAGCATTCTGCGGACATTCCACAACCTTCTTCTCAGAGCTATAATGGGCTTGGTTTGGCTGCTTGTATTCTTGGAAGCAAGATCTGCCTGCAAAAATAGGACTATTTATTTTTCAATGCTGGCCTGTGATGATGGCTTCATTATGTTGGTGATGGCAGGCAGTCTTGGCAGCAAGCCGCTTAGAAACACTAGAAATTGACTAAGGGTTTAAACAGAAACACTAGAAACAAGAGTACAGGCTTCAAACAGACAGAAAGTATCTAGATGTTTTGAATAGCAGCAATGGCAACACATAGAAGAGAGTAGTAACAACAGAAACTGACTACAGGTTAGCAACTGACCAGTATCAAATATAAATGACAGAACCAATGGAAACAGACTCTCCATTATGGAAAAAAATTGCTACCTGAAATTCATCAGGCTATTTGAAAAACAAAAGATTCTTTCCTCAAAAAAATGAACTATTCAATAAGCAAAGTAAGTTTTAAGATGACTCCTAACTAACAATACTAACCCATGATGTGCTTAACTTTCATGCCAATCATCAATATGGGAGAGTGGGTATCATTTTGTTCCTTAAAAAAGGTGGTTATCTCATTTTAGAGTGAAACTACTCAAATGAGAACAATGGAAACTAACTGGTGTCTCCAGATAGAACCAACGGAACCAATATAATCTAATTAGAAGTTCTTGGCAGAACGAGCAAAAGCCTGTTGTGTAAAATCCTCCTTCACTCTCAAACACGCAGCTCTTGATACTTGATACTTGCAATGAAACTAGCCCGATTTTCTCTAGAAACTGTCTGTAAGTTCCTAGGTCACTTTTCTTTAAACTTCATTTGAGGACTTGTACTAGACAATGTTATACACACACACACACACACACCATACCCCTTTGAAGAGAGATGCTGTGATATGATAGCGTCTGGTTCGGAGAGGAGAGCACATAGCACTTAGCCCAATTGGATTGAGGTGATGGCCGCCGGCGTGGGGCATCATCATATTCATTTACCCATCCAACCCTCATCTGGAAGCTCTGAACAGACAGGAGCACTGGATGAATGGATGGATGGGTGGATGGGCTTCTTTCAGCCCTCTGTTTCAAGGAAAGTGATGCATTCCCTCTCCCATGTTTACATTAATGAACTCATGCATGTATCAACAGAAAGGGAAAGAGACAGACAACAGCATCAACTCCAACAAACTCAACAAACAACAAAAAAGTCAGTCAACAAGGGTAAAGACAATCAAATCTGCAAGATTCTTGTTTTTTGGATTTTGGCGACACTTTTGGTGATAAGCGCTGTGGTGTTTATGAACTGCACATCCCAAAGATCGCTTGTCAGTCAAACAGTGTATCCAGTACTTGTCCTTGGACTTTCTGTTGATGAAGTCTGAGTTTCTGGAGGTGGTGCTAATGTCTTTGTTGTGGCTATCGCTGCTCATGTTAACTACCAAGTTCTTTTCTGTTCTATTCTGAACAAACCACTGTTGCTGCAACTGGAAATGCAAAATACATCACTTCTTGTGCACCAGGGAACATTAACACTATTGTGTTATATCGCTGGCAAGTAGCAAAACAGACATTTATCTATTTATATGAAGATGTCAAGACGGTCAATACCATTCTTAAAACAGTCAGCATGTCAGTCTGTAGCTCCGTAAAAATCCCCTCTCTTCAGGGAACATCAGAGACAGAGCAACCTGAGTCAACAATGATCACGGTTGCCATGTATTGTTCTTCATCTGCTGATTAGGACCAACCTGGCAACCAGCTCTCTTAGTATAGCAGGATATTAGCATGACCCGTCACTGATTAGGCACAATCAGCACACGTGGAACAGCTTCTCCAATTTAAAGCACATTATTATAAAGTCACACGTGCCCACCCACTATTGTTCCAAAGTGCACACATACATACCCATGCACATAAACACACACACACACACGCAACTATGTTTTGGTTAGCGGCGTGCTCCAGGTGCTAGCAGTATGGGATGTTTGTGCGTGTGTGCGTGTGTGTGTGTGTGTGTGTGTGTGTGTGTGTGTGTGTGTGTGTGTGTGTATGTGTGTGTGTGTGTGTGTATGTATGTGGAGATAAATTGTCATCCACTAATGCGGTTAGGTAAGACAGACATCTGTGCACCTCTGTGGTATGGCATAACTTAACATACTGTAATGTCACTCACCTAATCCTCAGGCCAATATGCTCTGGCTCTGTGTGTGTGTGTGTGTGTGTGTGTGTGTGTGAGTGTGAGAGAGAGAGAGAGTGAGAGAGTGAGAGAGAGTGTGTGTGTGTCTGTGTGTGGGAAGGGGTGACTGGGAGGTAAGTGGAAAACATAGGAGAGAATTTCTTGTGTTTGCTTTTTTGTGGGAGTGGCTGGGGTATGTGTGTGTGTGTGTGCACATCTTTTTCATTCTGGGAAAGCCATTAGATAACCTTAGAGAGGCATTCCAGTCAACTCCATCAAAACAGTGCTGCAGAGGACGACTAAAAGCATGGCTCTCAGCCTCTCTATTACACACACACACACACACACACACACACACACACACACACACCACACACACACACACACACACACACACACACACACACACACACACACACACACACACACACACACACACACACACACACACACACACACACACACACACACACACACACACACACACACACACACACACACACACACACCACCAGTTTTAGAGTTTTTGACTCCATGATTCCTTCTCTGTACCAAACACACTGGGTGGAGCTGGGTGTGTCACCGGCCAATGCTCCAACACCTTGTTCTGGCCATGTGATAGAAAACACACACTCACACACACACAGATTACTGATACCAGTATGGGATACTGGGCTGCTACCAGGCTAAATGGTATAGCATAATTCCCCAATTTTAAAAACGCTCAAAGCAAAGCAACATAATGTTCTTCAATTTTCAAAAGAAAAAAAAATATTTATATCTAATTTTATCCCAAATAATCTAAAATTGAATGTATTGTATAAATGTATATAGTTATTAAATATTATTGGATTAGATTGGTACCCTGTATTGGATGATTTGTAAGTCAGAATCAGTATTGGCAGTGAAAAAGTGGCATAGTGAGGCAGGGAGAGGGCAAGTCCACCCAGCCAGCCGCACACCAATCCATCTCATCCCAGGAGTTTAAAGAAAACTGGAAAACTAGATGGAAATAAAAGAACAGGTGTGTGTGTGTGTGTGTGTGTGTGTCCACAGTGCTACTGGAGGAGACATTGTTGCTAGAGAGTATTACAACAAGATAAATAAGAAGCCACTGTCTTCCTCTGTTATACAAGCTCTAAAAGGTAAAACAGAATAAAGCAAGACCAACTGAGGGAATGAATTTGAGTGAGCGAGCGAGAACGAGAGAGACAGAGAGACAGAGAGAGAGAAAGACAGACAGACAGACAGACAGACAGACAGACACAAAAACAGATAGAGACTTGGGGTCAGTGTGGCCCAGAGCAGACAAGACTATAAATAGATCCAATCCTCCTCCGGCTTACAGCCCTGAATCACACTGACCTGGCCCGCCCTGCATCACCAACCAGAGAGAGACTAAGAGACAGAGAGAGAGAGAGAGAGAGAGAGAGAGAGAGAGAGAGAGAGAGAAGAGAGAGAGAGAGAGAGAGAGAGAGAGAGAGAGAGAGACAGAGAGAGAGGGACAGACAGACAGAGAAAGAGACTAAGAGACAGAGAGAGAGGGACAGAGACAGACAAAGAGAGAGACTAAGAGACAGAGAAAGAAACTAAGAGACAGAGAGAGAGACTGAAAGAGAGATAGACATACAGAGAAATAGAAGGTCAAAGGAGACTTTCTGAACCTGCTTGGTAAGATCCCTCTCTCTCTCTCTCTCTATCCCACTGTTTCTCTCCCTAAACCTCTCCCTCATCCATCCATCAACAGGTGAGCTGTCAGTTGTCCAGTCAGTGCGTGAGGTCAGTCTCAGTGTCAGTAGGCCAATGCCGGGGCTCTAATTGCTCGAAGACAGCAGCACAACGAGATCAACAACACAACGCTGCTGGCAGCGACGGTGAAGACGATGAAGATGGCAGTGGTGATAATGGCAATGATGCTTACAAAGATAATGGTGATGATGATGGCGACAATGACAAGATCATGATGATGATGAAGATGATCCTAATGGTGATGATGTTGGTGGTAATGATGGTAATATGATGGCGATAAGGAACCTGAAGTATGATGATTATGATCATGATAAGCATGATTAAGTATGATGAGTGAAAGGCCAGAGGTAAGCCGATACTTCTTGCGTTTCCAGTGGCTAGTCGGCAGGGCCCCCCACCCCCCCGCTCCCCCCCCCCCCCCCCCCGCTCCCCCCCCCCCCCCCCTCCATCCACCTCCGCAGTATGCTAATCAGGCAGAGACAGACACCAGCTCTGTTCTGCTGGACCCCCAGAGATGGGCCCGGTGCACCGCCACAACACAGCCAAGAGGAAAGAAAAGACAGAAGATAAAGAAAGAGACAAGGACACAAAGAAAACGAAAAGGAGATGGAGAGAAAAAGATGGAGACAGAAAAAGATGGAGACAGAGGAAAAGACTGCAGCAAGATTCTATCAACCTCCAAGACTCAAAATCTTTATTTTTGTGATATTTAGCAACAATCAAACCCCATCCATCCGCACACTGGCTTGGCATCCATATTGCCACGCAACATTTTGACCCGGTCATTGACGAAAGCACGGTGTGTGTGATTTTTTTGTTGACTCAGTAAATTTAAAGTGTTGGGAAAAACCCACCCTAGAACATTGCCGATTTACCTTGTATTTCTGGGCCTATTTTGTTGTTTGGTGTATTTATCTTGTTCCCGTGGATAACTGGTCAAACGTAATAATGTGACGTGATGTCGACATATTTCCAGCACAGCTACAAAGGAGTTTTATAGCAGAAAAAGGGTCAGCTAGTGAAAACTCCACAGAATCAAGCAAGGGCTTCTTTCTAGACTCACCATTCTGCACCGACATTCAACAATCATACAGGGAGAAATCCATCGTGGAATAGGAAGAGATACCAATTATTCCACCGACAGCAGCCTCAATAGACTTGCGAATTGCGTTTTGAGTACGGGGTGCAGCCGTAATCACAGACAAATACTGTATAACCAACAGCTGAATGATCACACTTTGAAGACATTTATATGCTATTTATATACGCCCACCTTTGATTAAGTTGCAACAAGTTCACACCTCTTCTCTGAGCGTTGTCAAAAGTCATTCTGGGTAATGAAGGGAATCAGTAAGTGAAGTAGAAGGATGAGGGAGGCAGGTTGAGGGAAAGTTGGTACACCAGAAAAGTAAATTAAAGTAAATTAAGTTAATCACAAAATGGCAAAAATGGAATACACTCAGCATCACTAATATATATCTAACAGTGTAAAGAGTAAGGTGGACTTTTCCTTTATGTCACCCTTAAAGACAGTGAAATATAATTGTTACAAAGAGTTAAATTTATTGTTATGAGAACAGGATTTGTTCACTTTGTTCTCACCAGTGTCTCAGTTCTCTAATCTTTGATGGAAAAACATCAGCACAGCGGTCTGTGTGCATGTGTGTGTGTGTACGTGTGTGTGTGTGTTAGGGTCTGTGATTTATCAGAGTGGCGAAGCCAAAATGTCTAGTGACACCCTGTGTAGCCGCAGAGGTACTGGATGAAACGCAGCACACACACAAACATGGCACATCTTACAAACTACAATTCAACCAGTCGTGTGTGAGAGAGCGGCAGAGTGTGAGAATGAGAGGCGGGAGAGAGAGAGAGAGAGAGAGAGAGAGAGATCTGCCTCTCATTTCTCTCTCTCACTCACTCACTACATTTCACTCTTTCCCTCTCTAATTTTCTTGTTCTCTGTCATGCGCTCTCAGTCTCTTTGCCTCTCCCACTCTACATGCTAAAGACTAGTCTTCAGCCAGAGTGCGGCTTACTGGGCGTGTTAAGTTGATCCATTAAATTAAGCTTATACAGACCTTAGCTGACCTGCTGGGAGAGGCCATTAACATCAGGTTGCTGTGAGGTCGACATCAAGGGCCTGTGTGTCCCTGCCAGGACCCCTTACAGAGCTTCCTAAGAACAGTACACTTTCTGACCAATGGGATGACAAAACATGACTACAGTTTCCCCTCCCTTAAAAGTTGCTCCTGTTGGGTCAGTGGCAGGAAGGGGTGTGGCCTCTCCTCTTCTTTACAACCCCAAAACCTGGGAGAGTTTTAACACTGTAGGATGGAAGGAGCACACTATAATTGCGTAAACGTCTTCTTGCAAGACATTTGAGGAAGAATGAGTTTTTAGGCCAGATCTTTGTGTGACAGGCCTGCTGGTGGTCCTTGTAACTACAGAAAGACATCTATTGACAGCCATAGAAAGACAGTTGAAAGGTCAGTTGACCTATCATGGAGTACTGTGTCTCTGTTGCACATATTTGTCCGCCGTCCCAGATTAGAGGGTTAGGTTGCTGGGGTTGAGGAGAGCGTTTATCTCTTGAAGTGTTCGTCTTCTTGGGAAGGAGGGTCAACAGACTCTTCATAATGACCGGGCTGCTGGCCATCCAGCTCAGAGTAGAACATGCCATGCGTACATGTTACAGGCTGCCTGGATGTTTTTATGCATATATAAGGGATGCTGCACGACAGAATCTTGTCCCTTAGTTTCTGATGTACTCCGTTTAGGTTTGTTCTTTACATTTATTTTGTTGTTTCCTTTCCATTACAGGGGCGAGGCAGGCAGCATGCCGTTTTGAAATATGCATGGATAGATGATGTGTATGGCTTGATCTGCATTAACAAATAATAATAAAGTGCTTTTTAAATTCAAACTCGTCTTCACATTGTCTCTCTCTCCCTCTGTCTCTCTCTCTCTCTCTGTGCCCTGTCACTTTTGCTTTCCTCTCTGTTATGACACTTTTTCTCCTGCCATGGCAACACTCTCCTGCCACCCTCCAACACCGCCCCCCACCCACCCACCCCCACCTCCCTCTCATCCCTTCGCCTCATCCATCCCACTTTGCATTCTAATTGGCTGAACCAAAACTAACGATTATTCCCGTTTCGTTAATTATTTTCACAGTATTTTCCCCTTTTCATTACAAAGAAAAGAAAGACAAAGCAAGGGGATGATATACAATATACTGTACGTCATGAGCCAGATACAATCTCTCAGGGTCTTGAGTATATGGCATGTAACTTCACCCTGATGAGCCACAAGGGCGTCCCATTGAGCTTTTTTTTTTGTTTCTTTTTTGTTAAGTGTCCCCACTAAGGGAGATGGTGGCTCTCTGTCTCTGTCTCTCTCTTTCTCTCTCTCTCTCTCTCACACACACACACACAGAGGCAATTGCTTGTTTGACAGAGGGGTTGGCTGTGTTTACAGAGACCAGATCTCAACATTGCACTGAATGGCGACAGACTTAACACCCATGCTTACAGGAATACATACACACTGTGGATTTACTGCCGACCCCTTGAGCAAGCCAGCTAGCATGGGATATGTCAATGTTGTTATGGGTTGTTTTAGCTATATGCTCAAGTATACAAGACTGCTTAGAGCTGGGATGGACTGCCTCTCAAACTAACCAAGGTGGCCACTAATTTGTCAGGTATTCCAGACTTTTAGGCTATTATTTTCTAAGGGAGAAAGCAGAGCTCATATAATTTTTCAAGCTTTTATTCTGTTGTTTATCCAGTCTCTCTCTCTCTTTCCAGCTAACTAGATTTAGAATAAAAAAAGCACCTGAACATCAATACGGTATTTCTATCAGAGTTAAACTGTTTAGGAATGGAATTCACTGTGTGCTTTTAGTGGTGGCACTACAAATGTTATGAAATTAAGATTTGCGCTTCTAGTCTACTCAATATAAACACATGGGAGACTATTACACTGCACCTATTCCATATATCATAATATATCCACATAATCCATTTTTCACCCACTTTCAAACACAACAGGTACTGAAACTGATACGGGGAAGTCTTTGCTTACATGCATGCACACACACACGCACACACACTCTCCCACCGTGGTTAACATCAGTGTGCGGTGTATCGGTAGTGTAGACAACAGCGAGGCCATAGCAACCGCTCTCTACGGCCTCCTCATCGCACACCTCTCTCTCTCTCTATCTTTCTCTGTTTCGGTCTCTGTTTCTAAGTCTATCGCTCTCCCTTTCTCTTGTTTTTGCTTTCTTTATATCTGTCTTTCTCCCTTCTTGACTCTTTTTGTTCCTCTCTTTGTGCCCCTATATGCCTTTGCCTGGCTTCTAACCTGCATCAGTCATGCACAATCACCACCACCACCCCGCTCTCTACACACACACACACACACACACACACATAAACTAACATGTGACAGCATTCATTATCTTCTAAGGCCCTGGCTTACCACCCATACACACACACACATTCTTGTACTTCTATCCTTATGAGGACATATTCCATTCCATTGACTACATTCATTCCCTAACTTTAACCTTAATCCTCAAGACTAATCTTAACCCAAACCTAATCCTAATTTTAACCTTAACGCTAAACCCAAGTCCTAACCCTAAAGTAAACCACTGAAGAAACGAGAAACCAGCCAAAATGACCTCACTTCGCAAAAATGCTGTCACTCCAAAGGTCTGCAACTCAAACTGGTTCTCACAAGGATAGGAGTACATGAACAGGCACACACAAACACGCACACAGTCGTCCAAAATGGCTTTCTGAGATGATGGAGTGAGTGAGCTTGAGTACGTGTTAGTGTGAAAGAGAGAGAGATGGATATGCAGAGGGAGAGGCAGGGAAAGACAGAGAGAAAAACATGGCCAGTAACTCTGAGGAGTGCACATCTGACGGGACGCTCCTCACCTCCCGTCTCCCCTCCGTTCTGTCTCCTGGGGAGAAGCTGATGCTAGCTGGACTAGCTTTATGCATCTCTGTCTGTGGGAGCCAGGAGAGACTCTACCTCGTCAACGCTGGGGACACACTGACTGAGGCTGAACCAGCTCCTTGCAGAACGGAGAAATAATCAAAATGTCCACAAAACCAGCTAGCTAACTGCCCCATTTTATAAGCCATGCCATCTGAATCCCAGAGTAAAATGCAATTGCTATAATTCTATATTGCTATTACACAAGGTTTTCTGGTGTTGTGCAGAATCCCTGGCTAACCTTCATGCTTCATTATATTCAAACTGAGCAAATCCTAGGCATTAGTGCTTCATCATCATTATCTCATCATTTTTGTCCGATGACCCCAAATGAATGGTCTTAGTTTTATTGTTTTGTAGAAGTCATGGATCAGAGCAGAAACTTGCACCAGCCAAGCATCAATATCAGAAGGCATCACAGTACTGCTGGTTTTCTATCCTACCTGGTAGTTAACTGCACTCACCTGACATCCCAGGTCTAAATCAGTCCCTATTAGATGGCTAGAATGAAACCCAGCAGTACTTGGGGTTGGGAACTACAAGTAATAACAGGCACGTCTAAATGCAATAGCAACCACCTGTGGTTCTTGCCAAATGCTGCTGCAAGTTCTGCTATTTATCTTGTGTTATCTCAACTAGACTAGGCTCTGTGGCTAAGCAAATACAACATGAGATTAAAAGTAAATTAGAATTATCATAACTATTCAGCCATCTCACAGTGACACGTTATAAAGTACATTTGAAAGCATATCAGTATGAGGGCTGTGCATGAGCATGCCTCTGTTGCAAATTAAAACCAACAACTGCGCAGCATTCATGAGTTTAAGAAAATTTGGTCATTTATTTGATAGCAATATCCATTTCTTACTAAATTAAGATCATTTGATGAGCACTGGCATGGCATCAGTCTTTTATCTTTGCAGAGTAGCCTTTATTAGCCAAACAATACTGATGTTGGTGAAACTATTTTTGAAGAAAAAAAAAAAGGTTACCTGATGTTCACTGCTCAATATTTAAAAAAGCACAGATGATTGCATCCTCTAAAATAGTGCTATTTTTGAAGAGAGAGTTCAAGATCGCTAACAATATTTGATAGTGAGCTCTACTTTCATGCCAACAATTATTTTGTCAGAGTAGGTGTCACAATTCTTCAAAAGGTGGATGACTCATATTAGAAAGAAACTCTTCATTTATTTTTCCATGGTTTAATGGGCAGAACTGTAGCATCAGGACTCACTGATGGGCTAATGTTGCAGTGTGATAACAGTGGTTCCCATACATTCATTTAGCAGCAGTGACACCCCACTGGAGGAAAAATTACACCCAGAAAAAATGCAGGGAAATGGCAGTACAATTTTCCTATAAATATTAAAACAATACAACACTTAAGATATGTTGCAATTAATACTAAGAACAGGTCTGGGAGTAAACCTTTGTACCTTTATTCAAGCACACAAATAACTCTTGCCCTTTCCCCCAAGTGTGATGGGTTGGCCTTGATGTGTCAGAGCCTCACCTTGGTCCTGGCATTGTGATAAGTTAGCAGTGATGAACAGCTATTCCAAGGAGACATACTTCAACCCTGATGATGGCCAGCATGAAGAGCTTCTCTCTCTCTCTCTCTCTCTCTTACACACACAAACACACACACACACACACACACACACGCCTCTTCCCTTATCTGTTGATCATTCCATGAGAGTAGGGATAATGATCAGCATTGTCTATTGAGACTGCCACTCCTACGGAAAGACACAGTATCAGTATCACACATGCACTTGCATACACAGTGCAACGCTACTACAAAGTACAATTTTAATGCAAATGGTGAGTAAAGAGTGACAGCTGACATGGATAACATCTAACAGCCGTGATGGGTGTATGTACATTGTATGGCAAGTTAATCCCCCTCAGCAAATAATGGCACTATTTTCCATGTGCCAATATTGCTCCACTATTCCCATCAAGCAAGATGTTAAGATATTTACTTTGGAGCTTGTGAAACAAGTCCCATTTGTTCCACGTGCACAGATATTTACTAGCACACCGGATCAGATGTCGTTATCGCCTTGCAGCCTCGGCTTATCGCGGAACAGGCCTACCATGCACCAGTGGAGTTTGAAGAACATGAGATGTTTCTGTGACCAACAGATGAAGCCAGCGTGGAACAAGCACTTTCTAAATGCGTGTTTCGCTGCTCCTGCACTCTTGCTCTAAACCCCCAGATGAAATGTTTGGAAAATTCTGTCGTAGCTCTAGATGGATGCAGCTAAGAGGGATTTGTGTAATGGCAACTTTTGTGTGAAGTAGGATAGATGCAATGTGAGGGACAATGACCGTTTATAGAGGCAGGGTGGGCAGACTTGAAACAGGACGCTGAAAGACAGAAAGAAAGGCAGTGAAGCCCATTGCATGCTCGGTGTAGTTGGTGAAGCAAATCCACTGTGAAATACTTTGCACATAATCTCGAGCCGAAACACTCCAGATTCTTAGCCACAGGAACCGCGACCATGGTGTCTTAGGGAAAAGAAACAGGGTTTTCACCGCTGTACCATGTTGCCACTTGTGTCACTTTGAAAGTTGTGCAGTTGCAGGTTTTATATGATAGAAGTGGTGGAGGAGGGAAATGTTTAAAAAAAATCTGTGATGGTATTATTGGTCACAACATTTATGCACGCCAGGATGTAACCACTAAAAACACACAATTTTACAGCAAGTACAGGTAATGGGATTTTGATACAAAAACAAGAAAATATCAATATTTTTCTACATTTTCTGTCATTAATGTTAAATATAGTAGATGCATGTTATTACATGGAGAATTAGCCAACAGAGGGAAAAGTCATTTCACTGTGACTTTAATAACCCCTATAGCAGCTCTCTCCTCTGATTAACCAAGACAACTCACCCTAGTTTAAGTGTCTTGCTCATGGTGCTATTATAATGGCCTATTCAAGTCTTGCTCATATGCCAGTCACTTTAAGACAAGATTTGATTTGGTTACATCACATATGCAGAGCTATATTGCGTATTTTGAGTATGTTTGTGAGTGTGAGTGTGAGTGTGTGTGTGTGTGTGTGTGTGTTTCCATCCACCAACATATCATAGTAGTTGCTGAAGATGGAGGCTTGATAAGAACTGGAATGTTTAGTGGTGCTGCAGGACGAAAGTGTTTCTTTTGTCCTGCAGCAAGACTTTGACCTAGACAAACACTGTTAGGCACACAGGATGCTGCAGTCCTCTGTCTGGTATGGAAGTATGGAATATGTGGATAACTCTACAGCCATAATGCAATCATATTCAATTGAAATGATTGATAATTATATAAGTTTACAATATCTAATTATATATTAAACTGAAAAAATGTAAGTGTACTATACTAATAAACAAGTGTTTTGGCTAATTGGGGAGACAACGATTGTGTAAACTAATATTTCTTCCCAAAATAATAAAATAATGCAAGTTCTGAGACCTCTGAAAGACTGATGACATCATATTCCTCTGATATTTTACCAGCTCATGATTAAAATCCATTCGCGATCAAGTGGAAGGTATGCTGCGGTCGACAGAAGCCATCACAAAACCCCTATCGCCCACTTTGGCACATAAGTGTGTCGGACCAGCAGGCACTGAAAGGGACTTTTATTGTGAGTAGGCTTTTATTATGAAAAGGTGTTTTGATTGTAACCTTGGAAACAGGTACAAACACACACCTGTGTTGGTGATGTGCCAGTTGACAGGAGTAAACACTTAAACAAAATGATGTAGCTGCACACTCGGCTCCACTGAACAAATATAATAGGATATTACAAACCATTGTTGGAGCAGCAAAGCTCCCTTCATCAGGGTTTATCAAATGATTTTAACTTGGCCAAGAGCCTGTGGGCTGCTGCCAACTGCTGAGGTGATATGTACATATATTACATATATCTATTTGACAAAGCACTGCAGAGAACAGGAAACAGTAGACTGTGTGTTATGTGTGGGTATGGGTGCATGTGTGTGTGTGTGTGTGTGCGTTTGTGTGTGTGTGTGTGTGTGTGTGTGTGTGTGTGTGTGTGGCTGGTCAAACATCCTCCTCTTGGGAAAATAGCAGCCTTGTCAATCCAAAGAGCCCTTAGTGTACATGGAGATAATGACAACAAAAGGTGAACCAATATTTACACAGATGATTTCATGTGGTGTGCGCGCCTGTGTATGTGTACTTGTGCTGTGTGTGTGTGTGTGTGTGTGTGTGTGTGTGTGTGTGTGTGTATCTTTGCATGTCTGTGAATACCTTTCAGACCCCAACTGGACTTTCAGTGTGGTTTCTGGTTCATAGTTTATAATGAATAGTCAAAAGCCTGCCTCAATAAAATGATCAGATATGCAAACTGAGTGCAAAGTGACATACTGTAGATAAAACTGTCACATTTTCAGGCAGTCTGGAAGCTGGATAAATCATATAGACAATATAACAGGATGTTATTAGGAGCACTGGAGGAAAAGGGGTTAAACGAGGGAGAGAAGGCAGAGTTGGCAGATATGCACTGTAGATCATACGAATAAAATAAAGCCTGGCAGTATCAAAATAACTGGAACATTAAGACAATAGCCCATTTCAAAATTTTGTTCACCATATCTGGCTGAAACGTTCAAAACACCCACTCAGTGATACAAGTGAAACATTTTCAACATGACTTACTTTTCCTTCTGTTCTCGCTATTCAAACCAAACCGGTCACACATACTCATCTTCACCTGTTTAACGCTGCCTCTGATGATAGGCTTCTGACTGGCCAGCAAGCTCAACCTGTGCTGCAAGTGTACAGTCCAGGGCATGAATCAGTTTGTTAGCATCTAAAAGCAAAAAATACCTGCTTTTAAGAAATTGCAGGCTACTGCAGTGAAAATGTTGTCCAAGTTAAACTAAAAAAATTCTGTTTTGATCTGACTGATCGCCCTGGCAAAACACAACACAGCTCATCTAGCATTAGGACATTAAACACAGGCCTAGGCTGACTTAGCTTTCTACTTATCACTCTCTTTACTGGCTTATGATCAGAGGTCTTTAGGATGTTTTCCACTGCTCTTCACCTCTACTCTCTTTAACTGAACGCACAAAAAACACAGACTTATTATTCTGTGAATTAGATCCCTGATTCAGAACCTTAAATGGATTTATGGCTCTGTGTGAAAACTTCAGTGGTTCCACTCAGATGCAAACCTCTGACTGTAAGTGAACAAAAAGTCACATTTTCCAGAGGTTCTGATAAACAAAAATTTTTTTGATTGACAACCATGCATTTTTGGGCTTTGAATGGGATTCCTGAGCCTTGGGGGCATGAAATGTACACCATGCATTTGACTACAGTATGCTACTATCCATTGTACATGACACCCCAGTGAATATGTTGACCAGGTCCAAGTAATCTTGGCTGTCAGGTGTGAAGGATACGATGTATGTGGTTGGAACGCAGCGCAAAAGCTCCGATAGCAGTAGGCTAGCTGTTACCACGGTGACAAGCCACTTGATTGACGGCGTGACAGTGTGTGTGATCAGGGATGGATTATCCCTTGGCGTGTCTGAAAGGCCTGGAGAGCCACAGCCACACATACCTACACATCTCTACACACACACACACACACACACACACACACACTTCTACAGTATAGCTTTTACTGCCACATAGGGATGCAGTGAATTTGTGTGTGTGTGTGTGTGTGTGTGTGCGTGTGAAATTGAGTGAGAGAAACAGTTTATATGAGTGGGAGAGAGACAGAAAAGAAGAGAAAAGCAAGAACTAGACACAAGAAGTCTCTAGTTCTTGCTCTCAGAGCCAGCTTGGTAAGAGTATTACTGGCATGCTGTGATCTCTCTCTCTCGCTCTGTCTCTCTCACTCTCACACACACACAAACAAACACACACACACTTCCACTAGACCCTTCTCCCCTGTGTGTCCCCTACTTTATTGCCCTCTCAATCTTCCCACTGTCTCAATAAAGAAACTCAATAAAGAACTCTCCATTTAGGAAAAAAAGGGTATTTCACTGTCTGTAAGTTACTTACTTGTAAAGTGTAATGACGTATCTAACAACCAGTTGAATCCAACTCCTTGTGATGTGTGTGTATGTGACCAGTGGTTGTTGAATACACTGTCGGTGTGTGTATGTGGAGATCACACACACACACACACACCGACAGTGTATTCAACAACCACTGGTGCAGTCCAGGAGGAATCCTCACTCTACACTTGGCACACATCCACAAACAAACACATGAGAATGCAAGTGTATATGATTCCTTAAACATACAGGACTGAGTAGGTTTCAGCCCTGAAACAAGTGTTGGCCACGTACAGGGGAACAGAGAGAAAAACAAGAGAAGGAAAGAGACAAAGGGAGAGAGAGAAACTGGAGACAGAGAGAGACACTGCGTTGCTTTGAGCTAGGAGAGAAGTGAGAGCTGATTCCTTGCGAGTTCCATACCTTAACAAAACTGTTGCTCCTGTCAGAACACGGACATACAAACAAGGCCTATCACATGACTCACACACACACTGACGCGACAGGAACTGACCGGGATGAGCGCACACACACACACACTGACACACACGCGCACACACACACACACACACACCTGAGATTCTCTCTAATGTAATGTAATCCAATGTAGTGCTGGCAGACAGCCTTCCCTCCTTACAAAACAAACTAGCCAGTTTCCATGGAGGGCTGAGAACGGGAGGCAAGAGCACAACAAAGAAAAACAGAACGGAGCGAAGCAGAGAAGAACGGGACTGAACAGAACTGAAAACAACAGAACAGAAAAAGACAGAACAGAGCAAAGCAGATTAGCAACGCTGACTTGTAGCTACTACGCTTCTAGTGAGGAATCTACACCCTCAAAAAAAAACAAGGAACAAACTTACTCAGCGACCCTGTCCTGTTACAGATGAAAGTTTTATTCAGGCTGGCTCCCACGCCATGCCATATGCTTAGGACAGGGAAGGAAGAACGATGTGCAGATAGAGAGAAAAGAGGACAAGAAGAACAGGGCAGGGGGGAAAAGTCTTGGAAAAACACATTGAGCCTCAGGACACACACACACACACACACACACACACACACACACTCAGTACCCGGCCTGTGCTAGTGGTCTGGTAAGAAAGAGGAGGGTCTGCATGCTGTGGGAGAGTATCTCCATACATGTGTTGCATTACTCTATTTCTGCTATGGAACATATCTACCCCTCTCTGTCTCATTTTCTCCATATCTACCTCTTTCTCTCTCTCTCTTTATATATATATATGTCTTTCCCTCTCTCTCTTTCTTGCTGTCTCCCTCTCATCAAATATTCACAGTTGGTCCCATTAAACATTCACCGCCGCAGCACTGCTACGTTTATCAGCCCTCCGCCAATCAGCCTCCAGCCAGTGCACTAGAAGCCCTCCAAAGCCCCGAAAATGAAAACACACACACACACACACACACACAAATACACACGTCTGCCTACATGGCCTGGCGATGCGGCAGCCATTCGGGGAGGGAAGGGAAAGGAAACTGGAGAGATGGATAGAGCGTAGAGAAAGAGGGAGGAAGAGCTTGAGAAAGAAGTTGGGAAAAAAAAGGGAGGGGAAAGGTGGTTGAGGGACAAGTGAGACAGATGAAAGAAAAAGAGATGAAGGGAAGGAGCAAGGCACAGAGAGGCAAAGAAAGAGGGAGCAGAGTCTGAGGTCCACTCCTCAGCCCTTGTCCATGTTCAGCTAGAGCAGAGCAGCCTTGTGCCTCAATTATTCAGCAGTGGGGCGAGTGCCATCAGCCTCTCTCTCTCTTTTTTCTCCCCCTCTCTCTCTCCCTCCTTCCCTCCCCGGCATCACAAGGCCTTAGCTAATAACAGTGTAAAAATACACTCACTTCACAATTCAACACAAAACACGGCACATAACTGGAGCTAAAAATAACATGAAATACTGTAGACGCAGATGCCGTCAACCTCTAAAATGCTTACCGTTAGATATCTGTGATGATTTAAAGTGTGGTTAATAGTGAACCTGGTTGGCCTCTGCATCCTTATTTCTGCATAAAATAAATGAATGTAGCCTTCCAACTCATGTGACAAAAACCAGACAAACAAACAAACATGATTTTGGTTTTCTCACTCATCAAAAAGAAAATTATTTTTTTTTAAAATCACTACTTTCGATGCAAATAAAAACAGTTTTATTTTCTCGCCAATATGTTTCAGCTATATCCCTCAGTAGTTTAATTTCACCCTGATTCCAAAATCTCTTTAAAGTTTTATAGACCAATAATTTGCTCCTTCTTTGGCACCTGTCAAGAACAGAGGCGAGCTAAATCAAGGGGTAATTACCATTGACCGATAACCCTAGCTGATCTAACCTTAACCTTTCTCCTGGCAATGGCACAGCGCTGAAATGAATCAAAGTGGATCAAAGTGAGGGGAGAGGTCTGGACTTAGTCTTGCGCGTTGACTCACAGCTTCAGTGTCAAACAGCTTATGGGGGTTTGCGGTGTACGAGTGCATCCTCAACTGAAACGAGTGCATCCTCAACTGTGCAGGGTCGCTTTTTTCAAACAGGAAGACCAAGAAGTCTCAGACAGCAAAGAAGTGATACAGTGATATTTGTTAGAGTAAATGTGGGAAAATGGTAAATGTATGCTGGTAAATCTGATGAATGTGTATACATTTCCCGGATAATGTGGGTAGAAAGCGGTAGTTACAGTAGCGCGAGGCTTTCTCACACTGCTGTCCACATATCTGTAACACAACGATTATGCCTTGTGTGACTGGAGTTATGTTACACAAGATTCTTTAAAATTACACAATTAAAGAACTGGATAGGCAAGCATGTTTTGCACATCCACATCCTTTTGTGCATGGATGTAAATGACTTGTGCATCCATTATTTGGTCAAAATATAAAATCATTTAGGCATCAATTTCTTGGCCGAAGTGCACCTACATTGAATATACAGTATAGGCTATCAGTGTCTTATCTGCCTACCATAAGTAAAGAGGCACACACTCCAATCTGCACCAGCTTGGGGAGAAAATAGGCCTCAGATGCGCTCCTTCCTCACACCATGATGCGGGTCTGGCATGAAAACCTACCTACTGCGACTAGCGTTTTCCCATGCACATTAACCGGGAAATGTACGCATTTACAAAATGTATCTTTGGAAATGTGTACATTCACCACCTCCCTGGGATACATTTACCCACATTTATCATAACGCACACATTGCTAAATCAACATAACTAGATGTTGACTGTTGCTGATGACAGTGAGCCTCATCATTAGCAAGCTGCACAGATGCTGAGTGGGCAAAAGCAAATTTTGACTGCCTTGCTATATGTGTACATATGCAGGGGGAGGGATTGTTTTTTTACACAATGGATGGTAAGGGATAAGATAATGAATCTCTCGTCACAAATGAAATGTGACAAGATATTCCACACATGTTTTTATTTATTATATTTTTCAATTTTAGCCACTGACCCCATGAATCTCCATACAAAAGAGACTCAAAGCCTCCATGAGAGACGTAAGTCATGGCTGGTCACAAAGCCATGGAGACAAGACTCCTCTAGCTCCCCTCTTTCACCAGAACGTACCCCGAATATATGAGAGCCCTCGACCTCTGAAGTATATAACAAAACCTCATGAGCACAGTTCCTTATGTGACTTCTGCTTCCCAGGCTCCAAGTACTACTGCGTAGGACTGCAACTAACGATTATTTTCATTGTCGATTAATCTGACGATTATTTTCTCGATTAATCGATTAGTTGTGCATTAGTTGTTAAAATGTCAGAAAATGGTGAAAAATGTGGATCAGTGTTTCCCAAAGCCCAAGATGACGTCCTCAAATGTCTTGTTTTGTCCACAACCCAAAGATATTCAGTTTACTGTCATAGAGGAGTAAAGAAACCAGAAAATATTCACATTTAAGAAGCTGGAATCAGAGAATTTTGACTTATTTTTCTTAAAAAATGACTCAAACCGATTAATCGATTATCAAAATAGTTGGCGATTAATTTAATAGTTGACAACTAATCGATTAATCGATTAATCGTTGCAGCTCTACTACTGCGTATAGCTTACAATAATTGTCAACTTCTGTAAACTGATACTAGTGTGTCATAGGTGCCTGTCTCTTCAAATACTCAGTATTAGCATAGTCAGTGGCCCTCGACCGCAGGAATATTTACATATCTGGATAGTCAGTATTCACTGTGTATGCTGAGCGGTTTTGAGTGCGACATCTGCCAAACACTTCTTGATCAACAGTTTCACACCTTGGGTGCATTATAACATGATTTTTAAAATGCCTAGATTGCAGCAGCAATATAGATGTGCTCTGTCATAGCACAATAAGAATATTGTCCTGTAAATATGAACTGAACTTCTGATGCATTGTTCAAGCCTACTGTTAAACTTAAACTGCTTTAAACCTTGCCTATCATAGTGCAATATCAAACTTAAAACTTAAGTTTCAACCTTGGTGTGTGTGTGTGTGTGTGTGTGTGTGTGTGTGTGTGTGTGTGTGTGTGTGTGCGTATGTGTGTGTGCATGCACGTGTGTTTATGTATCTTTCATTGCTTTTTTCTCCCTTTGCTAATGCATGATATTTATGCTGTTGTTCCACATACTTTAAGGTCACTGGAGTCATACTGTCCACATTCCACTAATATGATTTCTAATTTTTTATCCAAGATTTGCAAATTGAAGTTAAAGTGAGCCTTCAGAATTTTTAAGGTAAAAAACTATTAAGGTGTTATAAGCAGTTCATTAATACAAAAAAATATCCAAGGATGGAAAATATGGACAAATATGCCTCTTAGCCTGTAACATTCAATTAATAAAAGATAACTCAATAAGGTCTTCTTAATAATGTGTGTGTGCATGCACATGTGTGAATGTCAGTGTGTGAGTGAGTGACCATGTGTGTGTGTGTGTGTGTGTGTGTCCGCTTGAGCGTCAGTGTGCATGCATGTGACGCCACACAGCCCAGCCATAATCGCTGACCTCGCCGCCAGCCAATGTGCCCTCCCTGAGCCAGGGAGAATAGGGCTTAATCCCGCCCACGCACACACTCATGCACACACACACACACACACACACACAGCCATCATAACTACAAGTAATACTCCAAAGTTCCCGGGACATGGAGCCACCAAAGCCGCTCTATGCCGTAGACTGTTTGCAAACACTAACGGAGGAGGAACACACATGCAGAGATCAGCCACAAACATGCATGTGCGCGAACACACAAACATGATGCAGCCAGACAAAACACACACACACACAATTAAGAGCGAGGCTTACTGTAGCTTACTCTCCCTTCCCTTCCCTTAACAACTGTGGAAGTGCCAAAGAGCAAGGCACCAACTGCTGCAGTGGAGCGAGCAGCCAACAGCCGAGACTGTGTTTGTGTTTGCTGGGCAGCTCTGAAGTAAGAGTGTGTGTGTGTGTAGGCCCCTTTGCATACTCTACATGGCCCTTACTGTAAATGAAAACATGTTTTTGGTTCCAGTGGTGTCATCTGGGTAACTTGCCTTGGGTAGATGAGGGTTAACACACGGGTGTCCATGTGTCTGGCTCTTTCCCCCAGCAAGCTGCCTTGCTGTCTAGCGCTGTCGGCATGGAGAGTGGGGGCCGAGGCAGGGAGAACTCGCTTCTTGTGTTTGTGAAAAACACATTGGCAGGGCCAGAGCATTTCAGCTTTGATTAAGGGCACTGAAAACTGAAGGAGAGTCTGTGTGTGTGTGTGTGTGTGTGTGTGTGTGTGTGTGTGTGTGTGTGTGTGTGTGTGTATTACAATAACGTATATAAATAGGTCTTCTATATAAATAAGCTTGAGAATTATAAGTGAAAGAGAGAGATGTAACTGTTTCTGCTTGGAGAAGTGAGAAAGACCATAGGAGACTGTGTGTGTGTGTGTGTGTGTGTGTGTGTATGTCATATAATTGTGACTAGGACCCAGAGACACACAGAGAGAAAGCGGTCTGCCTGCCAGACAGCCTATGGGATGAAGAGTTTCACCCCCGCTGTTGCCGGGTTACTAGCTCAGGACCACTGCCAGCACAGCCCACCACCCACCACACAACACACACACACACACACACACACACACACCAGGTCTAATCGCCTAGTAGGAAGGGTTTTTTAAAGATCTTTCCTCAAATCAATCCTTTGTTTACAGAGGATGCAGGGAGACACAGAAGGAGGGAGAACAACAGAAAGAGGAGGGGGAACGACGGGGGGTCGGAGAGTGAGAGACACAGAGAGAGACAGAGTGAGAGTGAGAGAGACAGACAGACAGACAGAAAGAGAGAGAGAGAGACAGACAGAGAGAGAGCAATTCAGCTGGCATCCCCCTGGCAAAGGAACAGCCCAATCAGTCCAGAACTGGCCCTGATCTGCAGTTCACATCATCACTCAACCTCTGCTGGCCTGGTCTGACACTCACACACACAAACACAGGCAAGCACACACACACACACACACACACACACATCAAGTGTTTGCATGTTCAACATACCCACACACAAAGTGTTGGCATGTTCAACACACCCACACACTAAGACAAGAAGAAATACACCAGTGCACATAGATGCTCAAACACACACAAGGAATACAAATGCATGTACAAAAACATGGCACATGCACGCACACCAACACACACACACACACACACACACACACAAGACATGAGAGAAATAAAAGCCAGACAAAAGGTTCAGCTATATGGCAGGTGAGGTACGTCAAGCCGTACATACAGTTATGCTATGATGCACATATGGGTTTTAGACTAGTGACAATGACAACAAAGATGCTTTGACTAGAGCACAGGTGGTGATGCTGCAACAAGTGTGACATTGCTGCATCATGGGAACGGACAAACACACACACACACACACAGGCTGACAATCCTTGGCCATCTAATGATTCTGAATTGGCCATACTGCCTTAAATCACATGCTGCTTTAAGAGTTGAGGATATTTCAGTGTAAAGTTCAAGTTGCTGCACACATGCACACACACACACACACACACACGCCATCGCTTCAGTGAGAACCACAGTAACCATAACAAAATCAAAAAACAGTCGCAGACAACTGCCAAAGCATAGGAGACCTTTAAGTCTCCCAACCTAAACTGCAGCAGCCCGTCTCTGCCAACTAGCCTCCACCTTTTTAGGAAACTCTGCTGACATGGGAAGGACAGGACAGAGAGCCTGGCTCACTCTGCTGTTAAGGAAATAAACGAACACTAGCCTACAACTGACTTCAGCCATGGCACTGTGCAGCAGCAGCAGCAGCAGCGGACAGCAGGCTACTCTTATCAGCTTTCAAGTTATATGAATTCAAGTGTTGCTCCTTGACTGTAATGCTGAGCTATACAATGAATATTCACTGCACTTACCTCTGGCTGAGAGCTTTTTTGTGTTAATAATTTTAGCAGCATACTCCTGGCCGGTGGACTTCTTGACGCATCGCCGAACAACCGAGAAGGCACCCCTGGAGGGGAGGAAATTGATAACCCAAATGGCAGTTCAGTGAAACCACTTCAAACAACCAAAAACCCACAACAGCATACCTGACAAACTCTCCATCAAAGCTGCTAGTGTGTCACAGGCAAAGAAGTGCATGACAGCGGGTTGAACTAGACACACAAGGGGGACATGCAGGCATTGCATAGGCTACTCACATACACCTAACATAGGGCAAGGAAGCCACATGCATAATTAATATTGTCTGATATTCTGTGTATGAGATGTGAGAACAAGCTTTGGCTACTAGTGCGTGACAGGGGAGGGAGAGGGCTTGTTGCATTGTGAAAGGACCGAGTCATTAGCTTACAGGAAGAAACGTGAGTAGGCTACAGGAGAATGCAGCCACTGAAATGTAGACCAAGAATGAACATTTAACCCTAAACACGCCACAAATTTAACTGTACATTCGAGGCAGGCTGCATTTTTTTTTGGCCAGACACCTCCTTTCAACTCATGCTGTAGGCTAATAGTAGGTGGAGTAGCTCTATTAGCCACACACAGAGATTAAGATGGTTACAAAGTAGCTTTCTAGCCAGGATATACATTGTTACCGACGTGTCCTTTCATGTTTCAAATGCAGCAAAATAATGATAAAGCGTGTAGTCAGATACATTTTTTTTTTGGTGTGCATGAGACAGCCCCAACCAAAATTCTGCAACCCCAGTCTGTTTGCAGCAAAGCCATGGTCTTCATTTCTGCTTGACATATAGGTACAGCCTGCAGTCTACTGAGAAATGCACTAAAAATTTGAAGTTGAATGGTTGAACAGGAGCTTATACGGATGTCGCTAGGCAAAGGGGTCTGTGCAAATGACTTTTCGACGCGTGCTACCTGGAAATAAATTAACAAATATAGTCCTCCTATGAGCGGATGTCGTTTCACATATCTAGGGGCACAAAGAGCCATGATGGTGCGATACACGCTCACATGCATACTCCAGATGAATTACAAGCCTGTACAGTGCAAACATGAACCTGGCTACAGCTTATTATTGGCTTGGAGGGAGCCTTACCCTTCCCTGTTTTTGACAGCCCCTATCCTGCCTTGTCAACACTGAAGTAGACACGCACAATGGCAGCAGCAGCAGCAAAAAAAAAACGAGAGAAAACGTGCACACAGACTGAATGCAACAAGAGCAATATTGGTGGCGGTCGCTTACTTTCCGAGCTCCTCGTACAGCTGATATTCGTCTGTAAATCTGGTGGAGGTTACAATTGTAGCCATGTTGAGTAACTGGGGAAGGGGGAATCGCCTCTCGCTTCAGTGGCCGCCTCGCTCAGGTTTCGGGAGGAGATCTCGTAAAGGCAAAAGGGAAAAGAGAGATAGGCTGGAGCAGAGGCAGAGGGAGTGGGAGGAGAGAAGAGGAGGAGGAGGAGGGGGAGGAGGAAGAGGGGGAGGGCGGGGGGGGCCTAGCAGTAGTAGCAAAGATCGTCTATGGAGAAGATGAGCGACTCACTAGTTAAAAAAAGAAATAAGAAAGTGGTCCACATGCCAGTCTGCAAAAGTGGGCGTTCATGTGAGCGTTTGTGCTTTCTGACCGATGCCTTGAAGCATGTAAACCACCGAAATCCCTAAAAGAAGAAAAGAGGAAGAAGGATTTGCGCTAGGTATCCCATGTATGTCAATGAGACCTATGCGTTGACGGATGACGTGGATTGACGGAGTGCAAAATATCGCAACCCAGCCAATCAAAAAAGTTGAAACTAGCGCAACTTTTGATGGAGCGTAGGTAAACGCCATCAGCTAATAGACTTCATCAACCAATGAAATGTGACAGATGCCAATTGTCCCATGTGAACACCGCCTAACGCTCAGAGAGCATTAACGCTGTGAGTCACTTGGTTAATGGGTCGCTCTGTTCTGACCAATTGTGGCCACAGGCACATCATGTATTTTTGCTTCTGTGGTATTGCCGTAATCTTACGTCATTGTAATGATTTAACATTGCTAGCTGGCATGCTCTAATTAGGTAGCATTAATTAAAAACTGTTCTCCAAGCATTGGTTTTGAGACAATTATTCCTTTAGTTTTTCAAATAAAAGTTGTAGAGATCTAGGAAAGTTTGAATGGATGTAATCAATTTCTCGCCCAATTGGCACTTGCCAGACAGACCTAACAATGCATACTGTCGACCAATCAGATCATTCATTAGAATCTGGATTTATTTGAGACAGTTTTCACCAGAGAATACATTGGATATCTAAAACAGTTTGATTCTGTTAACAACCAGAGGGATAGCTTCTCAATCTGTGTTAGTAAATTTTGCACATTAATTTAGGCCTATAATATTTTTGGTAACTCTACATTAACATGCCATTTGTTATACAGTACCGTGACTGGGAAATGCAATTCTCATCGCAGTGGACGTTTAACACCAACACACTGAGGGGTGACACTGGTCTGCAATGTTTTCTGTACCCGGAAATAATGGCAGAGTGAGAGCTCTTTCTACTCTCTCCTCTCTGGTAGTAGTGGTGGAGGTAAGAGGGGATGCAAGCCACGCGAGATCTTCTCTCATGTATACCCAGAGCTACAGATCCGGGTTCAGTTTCATCATCCTTTCCCTCACTATTAAGAACTATGTGCCCAAAAGTAAAGCTGACATCAGTGCAGCTCATATGGGCGGCATCACACCAAGACCAAGTCATGTAGTGAGATGTGATGCCGCAATATTTTAATATTGGCACAAAGAGATCAGCTGCATGGCCACTGTATTATGTCCGTGATTCCCAAAGTGGGGTCCCTCAGAGGCTACCAGGGGGGTCAGATTAATTTAATTATCATTTCAATCCCTAGAAATGAGCACAATGAGAGAATAAGGATGACTGTTGGGATCACTGACCTATAAACAGATCATTTTATATAATTCTAAAATCATATAATCTATAAAAATCTTCACACATGGGGTTCTTTGGGACAAAATCTTTTCTAATGGGCATCTGTTGTGTATTCTATATATTTGGGGGTGATATGAAAAAAGTTTGCAAACCCCTGTATTACGTTATAAATAGACTCTTCAGCCTATTCCCTTTTGTAGTCAGTTTCTCTTTTTCTTCAGTTTTTCTGTTGAGTTCGAGAGACAAAATCTCATCAAATGGGGGTCCGTGGCCCTAATGGGGTCCTTGATATGAAAAAGGTTGAGAGTCAGTGGGGTAGCTTATTGATCTATAGGCTTCTGTGTTTGCTGTTGGCATCGATGAAGACATTTTGTGCCAAAATTGAAAGATTGGAGATTTATTCATTGAGATATGGCATTTGGCTGTGGTTATTTTGCTTCAGTTTCCCTAAAATGGCTTGGTAGCATCATTAGCATCCCTCATTCAGACCATAGGGCAAGCTTGCAGCAAACTTCCAAATGTCAAAGTGACCCATCAAATGTGGCGACACGGTGGCTCAGTGTTTAGTGCAGTTGCTCTGTTGCTGTTGCAGTGTTTAGGTTGTCGCTGTGAATCTCCACCCCGGCACTTTCTGTGTGGAGTTTGCGTTTTTCTCCCTGTGTTGTTTCCTCCCACAGTCCAAAGACATGCAGCTCAGGTGAACTGAGAACTCAAAATTGCCCATAGGCGTGAGTGTGTTTGTGTATAGTATGGTATATAATGTAGTATGTATATGATGTATATATGATGTAGTATGTATATGATGGAGCGTTAAGCCCGTTGAGACATGCTTGTGATAAAGGGCTATATAAAGAAACTTGACCAGACTAGACAATGATATCGAGCACCAGCCTTCATTTTTGCTGTTTACCTTTAATATCCAGTCAGTATGACGTCCCACTGTGCCTTGGTTGCCCTTAAGGCTCCCTTCCCCTGTGACAGTGCTATTGCAAAGGCTGTTTCTTTCATTGTGCCGAACACTGCTGTAAAACACAGCTTGCACTTCAGTTTTTCCTATCTGCCTCCCTAGTGCTGATCAAGGTACTTCACAATCACCACCATCATCATTACTATCTTCATCATCATCATCATCATCATCATCATCATCATCATCATCACCACCTCCTCCTCCACAATCATCATTAACATCATCATTGTCATCATCATCATCATCTAAAATCTGCAATTTCAAAATCATAAAAGACAGGTGAAAAACAGTTAATAAAAGATTATTACATAAAAGCAAATCTATAAAAAGGAGTCAGCCTGACTAACAGTCCCTCAGGCAGGTCGTTTCAAAGTCTAGGAGCCCTGATGGCGAAGGCCTGATCGCCTCTGGTTTATCGTCCACATTAGGTGCCGATCCGGCTCATATGCAGTTTTAGGCATTTGAACTGTAAGCTGGAGCATCATTGTATAAAAGACAGGGAATTAAATGTGTTATGTAATGGCCTGCTGCACGGTAAAGGTTTATCTGAGGTTTCATGAATATCTCATGAAGGGTATTAATATTTCCTCCTCGCAGTATGTTTAAGTGTGTGTGTGTGTGTGTGTGTGTGTGTGTGCAGGTTTGTGATTATATTCTACAGTTGCATGCACTCCAATAAGGAAATGTGCCAAGCTTACATTACCAAGTGGTTAGATTGCTCATAATCATAGGAAATTGATTTAGATGTTTTGTTGAACGTTTTTTATTTAAGGATGATGCATATATTCATCTAGATATATCTCAAAGATCATACACCGATTCCTATGTGTTGGCAAACATTTAATCACTACAAAAACATTTTAAGTACAACTGTGCAAATTTGAGAAGATAATGAACTTACTGTTATTGGCTAAGTTGGTAAGGGAGGATATGTACAGTAAATCTCTTCACCATCATACTTCTTTTTATACATTAGAGTTCAGAACTATAAAAAAAAACAGTACTGTTGAAGCCATTTGTAGTTCTGTACAGATCAACTTTGTCATTCCATGTAGATCTATTTGTGAATCTACACAGAACCACTTGTTAACCCCAGGACCATTGAACGATAGTATTGAACGACTACGTGCTACATGGAGTCAATAATTGCTCGTAAAATAGCAGACAGAAAACATTTAGTGGTTCAAGTGGTTCTTTGAATAGAAGAACTATTAGGCCACCAAGGAACCAACCATCAATAAATGTTATGGCATTTGATAACGTGTTATTAATTGAGTTGTAGATTGAGGGTTATAAATATTGTGGAAATCCAAAACGATAAATGGACACACTTTCCAAGACCTGTAATAATGTGCTTTAAGAGAGAAAATGAGTTTGAGAATGTTATCTGAACGCACAACACTGTAACACTGTGCGACGCAAAAGAAAACAGTGTATATCTCATGTTCAAGATGTGTAAATGCAAATAAGTGTGTCCTCTCTCTTTCTCACTCCTCTATTTCTCTCTGCTTTGCCTCTGTACTGTGAGTGCATATCTGGAACAGTGTTTAGAGAGCACTGTTGGTGATTAAGGAGTGTTTGCAGTGCGCACAGGAGCAGTGCGACCAGCTTCTGCCATAATTACAGGGAGCCGCTCTGATATGAAAGCCTAATTAGCGAGGGTGCAGAGGTACCTTCATATTAATTGCTGTGTTTCTCTGTGATGCGCCTGTCAGACGAGTCTCGGACAGGCTGTGCAGCGGCAGGTTGAAGGGTGGGTGGTAACAGTTGGGCAGAAGACCTCGGGTGGAGGGAGAGAGTTAGGGAGGGAGAGGGAAAGAGGGAAGATAGTAGGGAGTGAAATGTGGGAGGTGTCGGGGGAGGGAGGGGACAGCAGGAGGAAAGAGGGAGAGAGGATGGAGGGAGGAGAGTTGGAAAACCAGCAAAGATGTTATATTGGCCTCTTTGCTTTTTACATGTACACTACCAGTCAAAAGTTTGGACACACCTGATTGAATGTACTGTGTTTTTCATTCTCTTAAAGCCATTTTGATCTAAAGACTTATGCTTAAATGCTTGAAATTTGTTTCTTAGACAAATATAAATAGTGAAGTTGATGCCTATGTATGAATTTCTTTCCAAAGCCTTTGCCTTTCCATCAAGGAAAAGGGCGGCTACTTTAAAGAATCTAAAATATAAGATAGTTTTGATTTGTTTAACACTTTTTTGGTCACTGCATAATTCCATTTGTGTTATTTCATAGTTTTGGTGTCTTTACGAAAAATGTGGTGTGTCCAGACTGTTGACTGGTAGTGTAACAACGGATGGGCAGTGAGTTTCCCTGTGGGTAAATTTGTGTTGTTTGTAATGATGGAAGGCATGATTGATTGCATGTAAACACTGGAGGCTTTGCACTGGTTTACCTTACCGTGAGTCAAGTAAAGCTAACACAGTAACATCCTGCATTAACCTCTTGGCTAGGATCTTCTCCAACTAAGCACAACCCTAACCACACAAAGGTTCAACAGGGCAATGTTTCAGTTTGCTGAGATAATAGCCACTCTTTAGTAATAGTGTGCTGTCCTCTCTTCCTGTTCGGCTTGCTCTTGCCTCATCACATGACACTGCATTATTTAGCATGTGGGGCACACACCCTCCAGCAGTGGCTGCATGGAGAACCTACAGCTTCCATAGGCTATCAAAAGATTAGCATTGCTGAACGGTTATGTTAAATCACTATGAATGTAGTTTGCATAAAGCATGCCTGGAGTCAGGTTTTTCATTGTGATCACGATGAAATCTTTGCTGTCTTTCAGCAAATTGTAATTGTTTGTTAAAGGATGTAACTATTCCATGGCACAGACATCTGAATCTAAATGTTTGAACTCGTCTCATCTGGTCTGAGAACCGTGCTTCTCAGCTTATCTTGCTCAAAGACATGAGCTCAGTTAAATATGCTCTAAAAGCAAAACCACCAAGCAGCGATGATACAGCAACACCAGTGTGGTGGAGCCGCTGCGTGACTCATTCAACAAGAATGATTTCAACTTGGCTCTTCTACACATCTTTGGAGGGCCTCTCCTCTTGACCGGTGACATCACGAATGCTTTAGGATTTTGAGGTGTGTGTGTGTGTGTGTGAGAGTCTGTACACTTACACACATGCTCACCTCTTCTCCATCCCATGGAGGTTGGGGAGGTGATCAGCAGTGTGTGTTGATGCTGCCAACCCCACTGCAAGACACCCAGAAGTCAAGGCCTCCTCTTTGCTGCTGGACTGAATTGCACCGGGACATTTGGACTTGGATGTCGTACAGTAAATCATTTTTGAAGTTTTAACCATAATACTCTCCTTGGGAACTGTCTGTCATGCAGAGTACATTACTGTGAACCTGCTGCACATCTTTGTCAATTACTGAATCAGCAGATTGTCCCAAGTAAGCATTTAATAGTACATTAGGGCTGTTTCAAGGCTTAATGGGCAGCCACTTACAGTACAAGGGACTCCAGTGAATGTGCCCCCATCCAGTCATTGATATCACTTAGTCTCAGTGAATGATGGTTGTAACCGGGTTGCATTCACTAGGTGAATGAGACATGGCAAGTTTTTATTTTATATTTTGGGACATACAGAGAACATAATACGAAAAGAAAACAGCATAGTACATCCCATTGTGTTTAACTACATGACTTCACCCAAGGGTCTTACGTTAGCTTACCCTCCACTGAATATCTAACAATGGCCATGACAGCTCACTCCCTCCCACACACTGCATAGCACTCTGTGTGCATGTGTGTGTGTGTGTGTGCATGTGTTTGTGTGTCACCTCCTCCACGATTTATAGCATCTGACTGTGCCTTACTTCTGCAGGCCGTTACAGTATCCTGGGAATTAGATGTGTAGGCATCTAACAGTTTTCTTCACCAGTCCTCAGATGCCTCTAAAGCTCTCCCAGCAAAGCATTCCGGTCAAATCTCATCTCTGGATTCTACTTTTGGTGTTGTGAGGTTTTGTGTGTGTGTGTGTGTGTGTGTGTGTGTGTGTGTGTGTGTGTGTGTGTGTGTGTTTTGCATACACATACACAAAATAAAGGAAACACCTAACAATATATGAATATTAAGTACTCAATGAGGAGTAGGGTTCTTGCACCAAAAACTACTGGCGTCACTGAAATACCAAAACTCAAACTACATTCTTGAAGGTATTATGGTTTTTATATAATTGTTACAAATATACGTACATTGTCTTCCTTGACATAGATACATACATAAAATAAGAAAGAGGGTAAAGCTAGAAAAATTCCTGAAGGACAATTTGGGTTCATGAAACACGGTTGCAACACCCATTTGACCAATCCAATTCCTTGATGAAGTGCCGAACTGATTTTCCTGATGAGTATAAATTAAAAATTTTAAGTTTCACTAAGTTGTGTTTGTGTGAGAGTCATTATGGGCTCACTTATAGTGATCTTTGCAGGTAATGAATCTCACATGTTGTTATTTTCTTATTCTTACTCTTATTATACTTGGTGTGATGTACTGTATGTAGTGTGTCCATCTTCACAAAATGATTAGATTATTCGAATCTAAAAGCACTTCAAACACGACAGCTCCATGCAGCCTCCCTGGGGAGTCCTCTCTTCCCTCCTCCTCTGCATCATTTTATGTAACTGTGTGCCACAGAGCTCGCTGCAAAGTGTTGTTTTCACGGCTAACACTTCTGACCCGATCTTCCAAATGAGCATGAACGAGTGAGGAGGACGAATAACAAAAAGAGAAAGACAGACAGGGGAAGGAGGAGGAGGAGGTGGCGGTTTGCCGAGGGAACGGGCAAAGAGCAGGAGAGAAACGCAAGGAGCCGAGGGAGAAATTGAGGGAAGGAGAGAGAGAGAGAGAGAGAGAGAGGAGGAGGGAGAGTTGACCAGAGGGGGGGAGAGAGAGAGGGGGAGGCAGGACAGTTGAATATTCATTATCACTGGAGTGAAATCTACAGTCCTTTCGCCACTGTGTGGGGGATTGCTGCTGACACTCAACACCCAAACACACACACACACACACAGATTCCTACACACACATAACAGTTGGAGTCAAGGGATGAGACGTGCACACAGTACCTAATACAATCGCAGTTGTTTACTGTGGTACGTGCAGTATGAGGCACAGCAGCCCGTGGTGCCACCTCTGATCCATTCGCATCCAGCTAGATCAGCATCACAGCACAGCCGCAGCTTCGCCAGCAGGCAGATATATCACACTTAATCAGACAGTATGAGTTCCCACGTAAACTCTGGCTTTCCAACAGCTTTTAATTCACGGCTTTTTTCAGTGATTGACGAGACGATTTGACTTTCATGATTTTATTTTGATCGTTTCAACAAGTTTCCCCATCATTTTATACCACCTGAGATTGATTGTTAAAGTCCAGAAATGAATGATCAGCAATAGCGTTTTTGTCGGTTAGTCATTGCTGCAGGGAGTGGATGTTGTGTGGTGGTCAGAGGTCTTTCGCTTTTCGGCGGGGGAGTGTGTTATGAGCAGAAGTGTGTCTGTATAACCCCTAAGAACAAAATAACAAGGTGACATTTGACTAAAACAACCCCTGTGGGTGTCTTCGTGTCATTCCGAAAGGGTCTTCTCTGTTGACTAGGCGATGAGACATGGAGACGTCACCCTCCGTGCCTTTCTGCCTCTTCCCATCTCTCCAGGCCTCTCTCACCCATGCACACATTCTCTCTCTCTCTCTGTATTAATCGAAACACACACATGAACACAGGCATACACGCACACACAAACGACACACACACACACACACGCACACGTACATCTCCCTACACAGTCCGACGATGGTCCAAAGTCATCCTGCTGCAGCTTGGCCGCGGGACAGCGAGTGAGTCAGCCAGCTCTGCCAGCCACACAGCTCTGTCTGCCCTGTCCATCAGGTTGCCTGTTTGTCTGCCTACCTATTTGTTTGTGGGCCTTACTTGTCTATCTGACCTGCCTGCTTGTCTGCCAGTCTGTGTTTGTGTTTATTCATCTGCCTCTCTCTTTCCTTCTCTGTTTCCCCCTGGGTGGCTCCATTAATCTCGCTTGACGGCACTTTTAGAAGAACAGGGCGTTCCTCTGCAAACGTGAGCCCACCTTCTTGAAGAGGGCTTTCAGTTTGCACACCTTGCAGTGCCTCATCTTCGTCATCCTCTCCTTCCTCCCATCCTCTTCCTCGCTGTCCCCCTCGTCCCCCTCCATGCCCAGCCAGGGGCTCCACACCCCCCCGTGGAGCTGGGGGTCGGCCATGGGATCATCTGGTGGGTTCCTGGCCTCCACGGCTGTCTGGTTGTACTCTGCCAGCCTGGTCAGCAGATGTTTCACCACTTCTGGACGCTCCTCCGCCAGGTCCGACCTCTCGTAGGGGTCAGAGGTGACATTGAACAGCCAGACTGACTTGCCCCGCCGGTTGCGCCGCTTCTCTAGTCCCTGCCATCGCTCCGGACCGCCAGGGAGAGTCTGCGGAGGGATCCAGTCCCCGTCACCCACGTTGCCCGTCAAGAGCTTCCAGTCCCCGGCCCGTATGGCGGCCCTCACCGCCGTGTCCCAGATCCCTAAGCCGTTGAGCACCAGCGCCCTGTGATCGGGCTCCCCGGGCCGCCTGGAGACCGGGTCGATGTTGAAGAGGATTTCGGTGCGGGGGCAAGGTAGACCCTCGCTGATGGCCCCCCACACATTGTGGCCGTCTAGTCCAAGGTGGGACTCCGAGACTCCTGCCAGCCCCAGCAGTGTGGGATACCAGTCAGATATGTGGATCAGTGCCCTGCTGACCACACCCTTCCTCTTCAGGAGGGGACTGTGGACAAAACCCACCGCCCGGACCCCCCCTTCCCAGTACGTCCCCTTGCCACCTCTCAGCGGCCAGTTGCTCCCTCCAGAGAGCGGCTGTCCCCCGTTATCAGATGAGTAGATCAGCACTGACTTCTGATAGAGCCCGCTGGTCCTCAGCTCTTGGACCACTTCCCCAACCCCGTGGTCCAGGCAGCTCAGCATGGCTGCATAGTGCCGCCTCACACGGTTGTCCAGGGAATCGTAGCGTTGTAGAAACTGGTCAGGTACCTGCAGGGGCGTGTGGACGGCCTGGAGGGACAGGTAGAGGAAGAGCGGCGCATGGGGGTCATGGCTCCTCAGGATCTGCTTCACTCTGGGTGGAGAGAGGGGACACTGGTTTTTACATATCGTTGCTGTTGGCTGAAAAACTTGTATCTCCAAAATGTAAACTTTTCAGTAGCTAAGGAAAGCAGCCTTGTTTTTAACTTAACCACCATGCTTTTTTGGTTTATCCAATGGGGTTTAAAATGGCTTTATAAGCCAAAGGATGGTAGAATTATCTCAATCCATAGAGGACCATGTACAGCGATAAATCAGGTCTGAATGTTCAGTTTAGTTTAGTTTAGTTTAGTTTAGTTTAGTTTAGTTTAGTTTAGTTTAGTTTAGTTTAGTTTAGTTTAGTTTAATAATTTAACTTTTGGAGTTTGGGTTCCTTAGCATAATTTAAGGTATACATGCTCAGTAAGCTCACCTTTCTATGTAGAGCAGAGTGGAGTAGTTTCCAGCCATCTCCCAGGCTGGTCTTTCTCCGTCATGCAGGTCAAATCCACAGGCTTCAGCCCCATCACAGCTCTGATAGGAGAAGTGGTCTCCACTGCCAGTCAGCGTGCCCAGGAAACTCTGAAAGCCCCGCCCAGTGGGCAGGCAGCCCGGCCTGCAGAAGCCCAGGTGCCACTTGCCCACCATGTGTGTGGCGTACCCGGCCTCCACCAGCCGCTCCGGGAGGGTGGGAGTGTCTGGGGGCAGGCAGAGGGGCTGGCGGGGCCGGATGATCGAATGCTGGAGGCCAGTGTGAATTTGGTAGCTGGCAGACAGGGAGAGTGGGACAGGAGAAGAGAAGGAGGTGGAGGGTCTTATTGAGATTATTTAATAAAGGGAAGGTCTACAGATGGTTAAAGAAAAATGACCCTGGTACTCTTACACTGTTAGATATCATTAATCTGTGGTGTTAGAAGTTACTTTTTTGACATTCACACTTTCTCTTAACCTGCCTCATCTACTACTTCAGTTAGTGATTTGAACCAACACTGATTAATGTTGCAAAATGTTTTAGATACTTGAAAATGTTTCTGCTATAAAACTCCATTGTAGCTGTGTTGAAAATATCCCGATGTGATATCACGTCATCTACATTGGGCAAGTTATCCAAGTGGATAATAAAAATGCACCATCAGTCAACAAAATGTCGCCAGAAATTAAAGGTACATTGCCAATAGCTGTTTGTTTAATAAAGTTAAAGTGCTTTAGGGTGGATTTTTCCTGTAAAGATTAAAGATTAGAAAAAATGTTGTTTAATGGTTTTGATATTCCTTGGATATGAAATAGTTGTTTATCAGTGGCAGGCCTCTCCAGCTGTAAACACTGAAGATAGGGAGTGCCATAACAATTCTGTTTTCAGAGCCAATGACTTGATGGGGCTTTTAAGTCTTAGTGCAAGATTTTAAGCAGTGGACTTAGATGGAAAATAATCTCTTTGTTTCTTTCATATCCAACCATAACTCAAAGTACAGGTACATTGTGCTGCAACGATTAATAAACTAAATAAGCGAGTTTTCAATCTTGGCACCACAGGCGGTGGAATGCTTTCTCTGGATACACCATTAAAGACTATGGCGAAAGACAAAAGACTATCAATTCTACACATAATTACAGTAGATGAGATCAGATGCAGTTATTCAATTGATTTTGCATCATAATAACAGTGTAATTATAAGGACATCACTCACCGCCCTGTCATGAGTTGACTGCGAGAGGGCGAGCAGATGGGCTGGACATAATAATTTTCCAGTTTGACCCCTTCTCCTGCCAGCTGGTCCAACACAGGCGTGTGGATGTCCGAGCCATGATAGCCAATGTCCCCATAGCCCTGGTCATCCACCATGATAAAGATGAGGTGTGGGGGCCCGGGGCCTACCACCTCCCCAGAGCCAACGCTGTCATCCGGGGACTCGGCTTCACCCAGGCAGCCAAGGCCACCCAGCAGGCTCAAGATCAGCAGGAAAAAGGCAGAGCGGACGCCTCCACTCATCTCCAGCTCTGCTATGTCTGCTAAGTGTTTTCTCTCTTCTCTTGCTTATTCTGCCCAGCCAGTGAATCTGCAGCAGGAGGGCTGCACCCGACAGAGGGTGAAGTATCACCTGGGCAGATCCGTGTGTCCGAGAAGCTCGTCCAAAAGTCTTATCTGTCCATGAAGTTCTAAGTACGAGTAGTTTTCTTTTTCTCAGCACATTCTAGGTTGTGTAAGATGGTGCTGATCCGGTGCCAGCGGCTGTGGTGGGTGGAGAAATGTCGCTGTCTCTGAGATGGGCAAGAAGGTGGTGGTGGCATGTGTGTCTATGTGAGAGAGAGAGAGAGAGAGAGAGAGAGAGAAAGAGAGAGAGAGGGAGAGAGAGAGGCTTCCTTTTTGCAGCACCATGCCACATTCCTCTGCCCTTTCAGGCGCCTCATATGATGGCTGGGAAGAACTGGGCAAGTGAAATACACACACATACTCATGCACACACACACACACACACACACACACACACACACACACACACACACGTCTCGACTGATACCCTCCTCCCATCCTCCTGTAAATCGTGGTATGAACACCTCAGCACTTGAAAACCACTTGCAGAAAGTGAAGATCAACACAATATGGAAAACTTTTGGTCACAAAGGTCACCATAAGCCAAGCTGCTCTGAGAACTGGTTTATGGTCTGTGCCGAAAACAAGGAGAAAAATCGATGTCCCGCACTCATTTATAGGTCTGTTCATATTCTACATAATAGGGGCTTTTGAAAACACAGACTGTCAATAGGTCTGTCTGAGCCTTCATTGCTTACACCACAGGGAATATTGATTGTTTTATTTACGTTTCCGTAACTATGGCATGAGAGAGCAGCTGCACAGCCATCATTCATTTCCCAGAACAAGACTGAACAGGAAACACAATACTGCACATCGTAAATTCAATAGTATGCAAATGGATGTAAGATGAGAGAGGCATAGCGGTGCAAATGAAATAAAGTGGCATTATGATACGTAAAGACAGATAATCTTACAGTTAGTAACGCTTCAAACAAGGGTTTAATATTCATCTTTGAGAGAAATAATTTAAAAGTCATATATCTATGCCATGAGCACATATGCTGAACAGTCTAGAGTTTAAAACTTTGCAAAGCCTTAAGAGTCAAAAATGAAACCATAATAAGGCCAAATGTTTTTGAAATATGGAATGTAAAAATGTAGAATTAAAGCTTAAAGCAGGTCTATTGCAAATAATTAATTAAAGTGTATTTTTCTAAATAATTTTTAATATGATACTGATTTTACTGATACAGTATGACGTTATGAGTATACTTATATGATTAAATCAAAGAAAATTACACCTACTACTACTACCACTACTACTGTCACTACTGCTGCTGCTATCACTGCCACTAATAGTAATGTAACTACTCCAACTGCTAAAGCTAGTGCTTCAACTGTAGTTTTCTCTACTGAAAGATCCCCAAACTACAAAAAAAAAAACCCTAATGAAAATCAAATAATCTCTGCCATCCTTCTTTTATCACTTGATCCTGCTCAATTAAAAGAGTCAGCCGACGACAACTGCAGCCCATACAGGAGCGGTGAAACCAATCCGACTACGGGGAAGAACATCCGGCGCTTGAGAATGCGTATCGACCCGATGGCTCTTAGCCTGCACCTCACAGCCATCTCCTTCCCATAATGCTGAGGGGAAATCAATGCCTCAGATAGGAGTCCATTTCCTACATTGTAGAAGCAAACTCATGTTGCTTTACCCTGTGGGAAATTTCACAGGCTTTTTACCCACGGTGCGAGTGAAGCGGATGCGGGGTAGCTTGAGAGATATATAGCAGGAGAGGGAGAGGTGAGGATGAGGTAAGAAGGAGGGAGAGGTAGAGAGAGAGAGGGAGGGGGGGGGGTGAGAGGTAGAAGAGGATTGGGGGGAGGAATTGGGGTGGAAAGAGGTTGTGACATCGGAAAAGAGAAATTGAGTGAGAAAGAGGGCAGGGGGTGTTGGAAACAGACGAGCAGAGAGAGAGAGAGAGAAGGAGGGAGAAAGAGTAATAGGCAGAGAGAGAGAGGGAGAGAGAGAGAGAGAGAGAGAGAGGTGGACGATCTAAGACGAGCGAGTATAACATAAACAAAGTGGCATAAAAAGAGCAGTCACTTTGTCTTGCTGTCTATGCGCGTCTGTGTCTCTGGGTGCAGCCATCAGTCGTCATCAGGGAAATGCAGGGAGACATGAACTCCGCTTTACCACCACGTCGCGGGGCGGGGGGTGGGGGGTGGGGTGGAGAGGGGGGGTCGAAATGGAAAGTGACAAATGTCGTCTTGGCGAGGGGAGAGAGAGAGAGAGAGAGAGAGAGAGAGAGAGAGAGAGAGAGAGAGAGAGAGAGCGAGGGATTGTGCTCCTTCCTCAACTGTCTTTATACTCAGTGGAGACACAAATAGATGCCTGACATTAGAGAAAACTCATGTTATTGTTTTCTCCAAAACATAACATTGTCTGGACATGAGTCATTCTAATAGGAGAGATATGGAGATGCACTTTGAAGGCCCATTACTTTCACACCAGATAAGAAAACCAAAGGGAGCTTTATTTTTTTTTTTTATTTAGGAATGAGATCTCAGAGCGTAGCGGAAAGAAAACAGGAAAGAAAGCAAGAAACAAAGAAAGAGAGATTTACTTGACATAAATATGTAACAAAAATAGGCTCCATTTTGAAGGGGAGACTACTAAAATTACAGAAACAATCTTATTTTTTTATGGAATCTCAATTTAGGTGAGAGAAACCAGGTAATTTCAGGATTTTAACCCGGGAATATTAGTTTGGTCCTGCACACAGCATGCGAACTTCAGGAACACCTTGCAACGTGCGTATAACAGGTTCACAGGGTCTAACTATAGCAGTGCATGCTGTACACTGTGTGTATGTGTGTGTGTGTGTGTGTGTGTGTGTGTGTGTGTGTGTGTGTGTGCATAGGCCAAATCCTGGAAAACGGTCTTCCTGCACCTCTACAGTAGGAAAATGGGTCAGAATGTCAACTTAAAGCACAGAATGCAACTTATAGCCCAACGCATGTATGTGTGCAGGTGCGTGTGTGTGTGTGTGTGTGTGTGTGTGTGTGTGTGTGCACGTGCACTCATGACAGAATGACTCCTCCGACCTCCGAGACGACGTGTTTTGGAAAAGGCGGCGGCGGAGAGTAGAGGAGAGTAGGAGTGGGTGTGATTTATTCATGACGACGACTAAGTGACTCACTCGATCTGGAGCCTTTCTGCTGGGCCAGAGCTCGAGTGGGGGAGTGTGTGTGTGTTTGTGTGTGTGTCTCACTGTCTAAGGGTGGGGGGGTGGGGGGGGGGGGTGAGTGAGAAAAGGAAGAAGATGAGGAAGAGAAGAAGGGATTCAGGGATTTCAGGACAAAATTACTCCATCCTCTCTGGAATGACTTCATGACTTTCATTTTCAAACCTATCAACCATCACAAGAATATACAGCCATATTTTGATATTTAATGTAACCATCTGGGATTTTTTAGGCATATCAAATAGACTAGCATATGTACACATAGATTCACGATGGCTAGGACTTGCTAATGGAAAATTATCTCTGCACAACTTCTGGATCCCAGCGTAGCTCAAAATGCAGGTCTGTGTTTTCTGCAGTGATCTGGAAACGTATATTTAAAGCTGCACTAGGCAATTTTGCATGTTGGCGGCTCTAAAGAAGAGAGGCAAGAGATAACTGAGTGAAAACAGTTTGAACTCCAATACCCAGAAATCATGTGGCATGACGTCAGTAAACTGCAAGGCACGCTCTTGTTTACCAAGTCTGTGATTGCTTAATACTAAAGGATACCAAAGGGACAAGAGACGCAAAAGATGTAACACTGATGAGTCCAGTTTTATCTTATACAGAGTGCTGCTCACTCCTGTTCAGAAGACAGTTTAATATTTCGCTCTTACGTTTCAATTCTTGATTGAAAGATTTCCTGTCAGCGTCCATCCCCAACACCAAAATTTTATTTGGCTAAATAGGATTAATCTACAGTCTCTCAATGTGAGGGGATGGGACACTTTTCTCTATTGTGGTCCAGCTTTGAGATTTAGACTGATAAGACAGGTGTATTTTTACATAAAAATCTTGCCTAGTGCAGCTTTAAACACATTGAAAACTTATAGTTAGCTGTTACAGGCCTGGCTATCCTTGCATCAAGAACTAAGATAATCAATTTGAGGATGACCTCATGAACCACTAGGCCATCCTGCCGGTGTAACTGATGCTTTGGGTGCGCCAAATGCAATGTTTCTTCAGATTATTTTTTTCAATCAGACTTTTGCCTACCTAAAATGGTACACAGCAAAGAGGTAACATGAACAATGGGGGAAAGAGAGGGTAGGATAGGTGACAAAGGCCATAATGTCAAAACCATAATGTCGCAAGTACATGCTTCTTGCTCCACCTCATGGATCCACCAGGCCGCCCCCAGATTAGGCTTTTAATGTATGTTGTATTATTGTGGTCTATCAATAGATGTTTCATTCCAGTATCCAGCCCAGGTCCACCAACTCAAAAATCCTCCACAGCACTGACAATGGCAATTTAGAGGGAGGTTTTTAGGTTCTTTGTGTCTCAGGAACAGCTTGCCAAGCAGAGAGTGTGTTCCCAAGCCAAACAGCAATGCCTCGACATTTAGTCCACAAGACACTAAGGAGGTAGGGATCAGTGGATATCAGCTCTCCATATGATGGCATGGTTCAAATCTGGTTTATAGCAATGGCGTTGCAAAGACCTGAAACTGTTGGATGAATGCAATGCAGTATTCCTGACTTTCAGCTGAAAATATAGCAACAAATATATAACAACACAAAAACAACGCAAATATGACAAAATGCAATCAGTGCATGAAGAATAAAATTGTCTTCACCGTACTTATCAGAGAGCTTTGTGACATAAGCAGGTAGAAATAATTTTCCATAAAACTGAGCTGTCACCAAAGGGGGGAAACAGACATTCATTCAGAGCAAAATTAGAATGCAGCTTCATCTCATACATATTTAAACTGCTTAATTTGATGGTTAATTTGACTTGACAATTTCCATTACTGTGCGATACATTGGACTCAAATGTTGTCGACACGCACACACACACACACATACACCCACGCACACACACACACACACACACACACACACGCACACGCACACGCACACGCACACACGCACACACACACACACACAGACAGTGTAATCTGAGGCTGGGTGGTCACGTGTCTCTCTCTCTCCAGTACAGCAGTGGTTCTTGCAGACTGGGGGCTCTGAGACATCAACATCATCTAGACGTCGTCACTCCCACCGGCCCTGAAGGTGATACTGACAGTGACCTTGGCTCCGCTGCTCTTCAAATACTCCGATATCATCTTCCTGCCAGCAGAAACCCAATCCTCCCCCCATTCATTTCACTTTACCCAGGGATGGAGTGACGAGAAGGGGGGCAATCCATTTGGTCTCATCACATCAAATATACCACCCACTGCCGAGGATATTGGTGGGCTTATGTCAAATTCACAAACTTTGAAGAAACTTTTCCTCCTCCTCCCCCCGCCCTCCTGCACCGTGATTGGCCGGGCAGCGACGGCGTTCCGTCCTATCAGCCGTCTCCCCTGAGGAGAGTGAGTGTTGGATTTGACTCATCAATAATGAAAGGGATTATACAAGCTGTGTGTGTATGTGACTGTGTGTGTGTTTTTGTGTGTGTGTGTGTGTGTGTGTGTGCCTTACAGCAGGCTGCATTCCTATTGCAGGTAGCACAGTCAGTGGAGGGCGCCACCCTGAGGAATAAAGGAAAATTGCATGCAGACTGGGGAAAAGATAGAAGACCATGTGACATCGAGGCCCAAGAGTCTGCTGGCTTTCATTCCACGCAAACAATTTAGTGGAACAATTTAGTAAAATTGGATAGTTGGAATGAAAACCTGCATAACCTTGGGCCTTGATCACACATGGTTGAGAACCACTAGTGTCTTTGTGTGTGTGTGTGTGTGTGTGTGTGTGTGTGTGTGTGTGTGTGTGTGTGTGTGTGTGTGTGTGTGTGTGGATGTGTGTGGATGTGGATGTGTATGTGGATGTGGATGTGTCTGCTTGGATGGGTGGGTTTGTGAGTAGGTGTATATGTATTCCTTCAGACTTAAAATAGAAGGGAAATAATGGGTGTCCAAAAATAACAGACACAAAACAACATAAAATGCACTAAATGTTAAATAGCCAATAGGGCATTTTCTACTGTGATTATGGCTCTAATGGTGATACAGCTAAGTATAAGGAGCAACCAAGGGTGACTGCCATCACTAAGATGCCCATAATCACAGTAAAGGATGTTTATAGCTTTTAAACAACGAATTCTATCACACCATACCACAACTACCAAAAGTAGTCTTCCAACAAGTATTACATGCAAGCTAGCACAGAAAACAATGGAAATTATCAGCATGGGTGTAATATGTCTTTGACCAACCAAAATGCTTGGCTGGAGCTACTTGTTTTATAATCTTGACTAAACTTTCGCCAGATGGCATGCACAGTTGTTTTGTGTGAGTGTGTGTGTTAAAGTTTGCAGGTGTGTGACTCACCGGTGACAGCGCACGGGGGTTATGAGGGGCCACCTGGCGCAGTGCCGCCTCTGTGCCACGGAGCAGCTGACACAGGACTCCCACTGTCACCAGTCGGGAGTCCTGGGAGGGATGGCAGCGCAGTGGGGGTCAGGAGTTCAGCTGTACGGGGGGAAATCAGGGGAGAGGGCGGCAGAGATAGAGAGCAAGAGGGAGAGACAGAGGCAGACAGATAAAACAAGGGATCCATGACCGTGAGAGTAGCAGCAGTCAGTCTTTTAATCAGTCGATCAGCTGTTCAGTGGACTTCAGTCAGTCATTCAGCCGGTAAGTCCAACAGTCAGCCAGGGAGTCCAGTTTGTCTGTCAGCCTCTCAGTCAGACGGTCAATCAGTCAGTCAGTCAGTTATTCCACCAGTCAGTCAATCAATCAGTGCTAAGGACCATCCAAGTGGTGGCAGGAGGAGCAGTGACTTTTTGCCAGCACACATCTCATGAAGAGGACATCATGACCAACGGTGTGACACAGTTAGGAAGAGACGGGCTCGGCTCCCTGTGGCATTTTGAATGTTGTCAAAGGTCACGGCAACTGCTGTGTGGAAAATGCAATAAACAATGTTTTCTAAAAAAAAAAGGACGAAAGTTAACTAGGAAACGTTGAGCACAACCAACTTAATGGTGGGATAGTCTGAACAAAAATCAGTTGAAATAATATGACTAATTCCCTGCAGAAACCAAGGACCTTAGAAGTAAGCCAGACTATTGAAAATGCATTGTAAAATGTCAGAAATACATAAGCTTCAAAGGGGAAACCAACCAGTTATTTCTGCATAAAGTTGACATTTTGGAAATGTGAAGCCCTGCCAGGTCACTTAAAATGCATCGCCCAAAAGGGTAGAGCATGACGTTTCAAATGAATCAAGTCCTGAGCTCTCTAAAGCTAAAGCTAAAGTTTCTCTCATTTCTTCATTGTTGTTGGATATATTGATATGTTGGATGTATTAATTAGATAAGTCCTACATTTTTATTATGTTCTCTGATCCTTTTTTGTGTTATTTTACTGCTCTTACTGCTGTATATTGTGTATCATCCTTACTTTCTGCATTCACTGTTGTTAAACATGTACACTGTTCCCTTTGTGCTCTGCCTCTTTCAAGCTTGGCTTACACCATGTTGTTTATTAGTAAGGCAGTCTCATTTTCACCTCATCCGAGCTAGGGGGCAAGGCTGGCACCGGCTGGTTGGCGGTGTCTGCCCTGCTGGCACAGACGCATCAGTTAAAGGGCATTGGATCTGTGCCTGCTGCTGCTCGACAAAACTGTCTGTCACAGTCTTCTTGGGAAGGCAATTTGGCCAACAGGGAAGACATTAAAAAGGAAAATGAGAGAGAGAGAACAGACAAACTGGCTACAATGAAAATGGTTTGAAAGGGGGAGGAATGAGACAGAGAGAGAGAGACGCAGAAACGAGGTGAAAGAGAACACCTTTCAAACAGAGACAGGCAGACACACACTGATTAACAGGGGGAACATGAGAGGGAAGAGACTGTTGCCTCGTTTAACAGTTCTCCCATGTCCACAGGAAAAAACACCCAACTTCCTCCACTTCCTGAGTTCAGCGACAGTCAGGAAATCCTTGCCGCACCCTTATTCGCCATTTCAATTCATTTAGGTGCCACTGCACAATAGAAAGCATATGGAGATTTCACAAAACATATGGAGTCATGGGGGAAAACAAAATGTTTGAGCCATGCTGTTGCATATGGATTTTGACCTCTTCACTTTGTTTGAAAGACGGCCAACTTCTCTCCTGGGCAGAGTGACTTAGCAGACTTCTTCTTCACTTGTTGCCGGGCCTGCGTACGTCAGCCTCAGTCTGCAATGCAGTCTCTTTGTTTAGCTTGAGAGGAAAACAGCACATCGTGATGCTTTATCTCAACAAGCCTGTTATGCAATCTCACTATTCTGTTCACCACTGCTAGATTTCCCACTCCTCTACTAGCTGTTTGTGTGAAGGTTTTTGCTAACACCTCTCTTAAATGGATTTTTCAGGAAATTAAGAAACGTATCTAATTGCTCATAAAGTCACAGAGTCTTTCAAGTTGCTCTTAAAAAACTTGCACCAGGGTTTTGTGTTTTTTGGGATGCTGCAGGCAGAGGTTGTGAGCATTTGCTATCAATAATAACACAACAAGTCAAGGGTCTTGAAAACATCTCTGTAAAACCCCATGCACATTCCATCAAACTATTATGATTAGAAATGGCTTCCAAATCCAGTGACTTACTGAATATATCATTGTTAAGGAAATGTTACCAAACACTAACAATTCTGCTACTAATATCTCAATAGCCAAAACACTGGTGCAGACTGGTTTCTTAATAACCTTAAGTATTTAAGGTGAAGTTGTTTTGTAGTGGTTTGCAAGCAAAAGTAGTTGAGGTACTCATTAGAAACTGTTTGTAATGTATAATAAGTCTTGATGTGAAGTTGAAACACTCAGTGGAAACACACAATGGTGTAATTCAACATTTCTGTACTGGCCAAACTGTATTCCATTCCTGTTACAGTGCAGCAAAATTGTCAAATGTGATATAATTAACTTGGAGATGGAAATGAAAATTGAAATAGAAACTGAGTAATTGCTCCACGATGCCAAATACTAACCTATGCTTAACCACTAGAGGGGGTGGTTGGCACAACTGAGCTACAATGCTACAGGCTCCCTCAGATATTCATATGTAGTTTAATACTTATCCCTTCTCTTCCCCCAAGTAACCACAGATCTGATGTGATCTGGATTGGTCACAGCTCTGTAGTGGAGCGCTTGTAGTTGCGTTCTGTTAGATCTGATATCATCTCCAGGAAGAGAGGATGGATTTGTTTTAGAGTATCTGACCCAGGACTTAGTTTCTATCCTGACGTATGGAGACAGCTGCAGAGCAAGGCTGCCAGTGGGAGCAGCTATCATTGGTAACCTACTGCAGCATTGATAATAGCAGTGCTGCTTTTCTAGTGAGAGGATCATCCTGGCTCTATCAGCAGGTTTAGAGGCCTGTCACTGCCCCAAAGGAAAATACAACATAGTTACTGCAGGGTTACAACGAGTTTAAGTCCACTAGAGCTGCCTGGGAGCTTCGACGTACAATGGAGATTGTGGCGTGTGTGTGTGTGTGTGTGTGTGTGTGTGTGTGGGTGGGTGTGGGTGTATGTGTGGGGGGAGCAGAGGGACGGAGGTACAGGCCAGGGTGGGAGGGGAAAGCAATAGAAAGTGAGAGAACAAGAGAGAGAGAGAAGAGATGAGAGAAAGATGTAGACAGAGAGAAAGACAAAGTCATACTTGGGATTCACAAATTAAATTTATAATGTTTCTAATATAAAGTTTCTCAGACACGACTTTAAAGTCAAGCTGAAATTTTTAAGTGTCTTTAATGAACATGGCTTTCATTTGATTTAATTATTTCTGAAATACAGTCTTTGACAACCCAGAACTAACCTGACTCAGGTTTGGAAAGTTTCCTAAAACCCAACTGGTGTGTAACATGGTTGATAGCACCTTGGTGTTAACTCTCTCCTGAGCTGAAATACCCAGTTTGGATGTTTGAATTAGGTGCTTTTCAAGTGGAAACCCTGATAAGACAGTGTGCATTTGACTTTTGTGGTCACAAGGTGCTACTGAACGGAAAGCCTGCAGTCCAGGGTGAGGACTGTGACAATCTGTTACACCTGTGCAATATGTGATAAAAACGTTTTGTTTCAGTGGAATTGGAGTTAGCTACAGCACCCAAACTAATAAATCAAGGAAAAAACAAATAAGAAAATAATATTAAAACATTGAATGTATGTTTGAAGCATGGATATGGAATGTGCCTATATTCTCATTTGGTTGGGAGTTGGGAAACTGGCTATGTGCTGTGATTGAATTACTTTGAATCTATTAGTGTATATTATCTTTATTTTATTTTATTACCTCCTTGTTTTTATTACCTTTCCTGTACTTGACTTCCTTGGCATTGTTCCACCAATTGCTGTGGCACCTGAATTTCTTCCAGGGGATCAATAAAATCAGCCAGCCAGCCAGTCAGCCTTGACCATTTGCAATCTCATCTTATCTTATCTTATCTTATCTTAGATGTTTGGCAGATTAAGGTAATCGTTTTATTGACTGTGATGATTTTGTGAGAAGCTTGTGGATACTGCACACCGTTCACTCGTGACCATATCTGGTTTCGCAATATTGAAACAAGCATCTTTCCATTACATCACTGTACTCCACCTATGCTTGCCCCAGTTTAAGCTGGCAGTTTACCTGAGATTTATTGAGAAACAATGTATTATAACAGACACTACATAGCTGACCAATGAATCTAATGGAAGTCCCAATTATAACCAAATTCCTAAAATTACCATGGCACAGGTCAGACTTAAATTGGCATTAGAGACATAATAAATGACCTCACTGAAAAACTGACACTGCTTTGAGCGTCACAGACTGGCGTTAAAACCTTTTCTTCATGCAGGAAATCAAATATCTACCAGTCAGCCAAAAGAAAATCCTCATCAGGTGAAGGAAATCTTCAGGCTTCCAGGTCTCACGCCGGCCCCTCTGCTCGACTTACCCCCCTAGAGCAAATTCTTCCTGGAGAAACCTGTGCCACTTTTGGCACCACCGAAGCAGTCCACATTTGAATCTTGATCTGCGTTTGGCAAAGCAGAATTTGACAAGTCAGCCAAAGGGGAATCTATACTGGCCAAAAGGCTTACAAGCAGAGGTGGAAAGATGTGTAAAATGTTTTACTTAATAAAAACTTGAGTATCTTATCTTATCTTATTTTATCTTATCTTATCTTATCTTATCTTATCTTATTTTATCTTAATCTGACTGAATATTATTCTAACAACAATAAACCATATGTCCATGCACTGATAATGACATGGACTTTGTGTGTGTGTGCATGCGCGTGTGCATGCGTGTGTCAAATGCTAGGTCTCTGTTCAGACTGGCCCTCCATAACTGCCACCACATCCAAGAGTTTGGCTGGGTGTAAGAATGTGGGGACAGATTGTGAGGCGTGCCTGGGCATCAAGGTAAAGCACTGTGTGGCTGGACTAATCCGCATCGGCCTCTCCATGCTTAACACAACAGATATAATGCACACGCCACTGTTACATTTCAACAAAAGTCTGCCCCAGAGGAAGCAATGTCAAAGAAATGTAATAGTGTGAATGTGAAATTGTAGATTTATCCTTCCAAATACTGTGGAAAATGACATTTCAAAGTCTATTACTATTACTAAATCTATTTCTTTTGACTATGTCTACATATCAGTTCTGTACGAGCATGATTTGCTCTCTGTGTCTTCCAAATGATATTTCAAAAATTCAGTCAAAGCTATGGAATTCTAACTTGTTTCAGTGTACATCATACACTTCAGTCTTTCATTAGTAACTCGTTCTTGATGACAGTCTAGAATGTCTTCAGACCCAGAAGAGTTGGCAGGACGGCGCAGCAGCCTTGACAGCTAACGTCTCTTCAGACACCAGCGCCAAAATGTTGTTAGGGTCGACACCAATCACCGTCTACATCATCCGTCTTGCATCAGCGGCCCTCGATTGTGACAGAATTTTTAAGTGCGTCGGTTTCAGATTGAAAATGACAGATTAAGGATAACAGGATTTATCTAATTAGGATTGGGATGTCATATCATGCCAAGTCTTAACCAGGAGACGTGAGAAACTGTCCTTGACCCCACTAAAAGATCACTGACCCCCCGTGCTGTAAAGCCAGGTATGAAACAGCCGCTTGGATGCTCTGAATTCTAGTTTTCCCCTGCAGGTCTGGAGAGGAGAGGAGCAGGCACAGCAGTGGAGGTGGTGTCCTATTTTTGGAGGGGCTATCAACGACCCTGTGGCACAGGTCTGAGTGACAGGACAAGTGTTGCGTTTAGACCCTCCCCTCGCTCACTTTGGGGCCAGCATTCCTCAGCGTAAGCAGACACAGACCCCCCCCCACCTTCCCTCTCTCTCTCTCTCTCTCTCTCTCTTAGCCATGATGGTTGGCCTACTGTGGGCATGGGTGGGCACTGAGAGAGAAGTCAGCGCATGGACAGCGTAGAAGGCGAAGAGCAGGTCAGAGCTCTCTGAGGGGGCCCTGACCGCTAACCATGGGGCCAATGCACTGAGGGCCCCCCCCCGGGAAAAAATAAAAACAAAAAAGAAGCGGAACATAACCAGAAAGAAAATCCAGGAAAGCTAAAAAAAAAAGGCAAGATACAGCAACAATGGTGGCGGAGGAGGTGATAATTACACTATCCGGTGGAGCGCCATGGGGCTTTCGTCTCCAGGGAGGCGTGGAGCATCAGAAACCACTTCAGGTGGCCAAGGTAAGGAAGGGGAGGAGGGGGGCGGGTCACTCTACAGGTGGGACGGTAGGAAATGTATAGTAACTCAGCCCAAGGAGTCATTTTCATGGTTTGTGGAGTAGAACGTAAGTAGAACTGTGTTAGACTCAACAGCCTCAACAAGTGAAACATCAGCAGAGATATATTAGGTAGAGATTTAAGGAGCTGTGAGCGAAGTTGAAATGGAATATTGGCTGCTGTGTCGGCTTGGTTTGAGGCCTGAAAATGAGTCATCTTTCTAGATTGGTCTTCATGCAGAGGCCCACTGATGATTGACTGTGTGAACTTTAAACTTCAAGTTCAGCTGGGAATGTAGGTCAACGCTTTAACATATCTTCCATTCAGTGTTGCTTCTCTAATGAAATTTCAGACAGTTCAAAGATTGTATGATTAATTTTATGGCAACCTTAGGGAGACGATATGAAAATCTGACCTTTGGTAGACATTTGGTTTATTGGTTGGGTTTTGACAAATATTTTTGACTTGGTACTCTCTGCTGACACTCTTCTTTGGTGGTGCTTTGACACTGATACTATATGCACACATGGTAGCAGAGATGTTTGGCAGATTAAGGTAATCGTTTTATTGACTGTGATAATTTTGTGAGAAGCTTATGGATACTGCACACTGTTCACTCGTGACCATATCTGGTTTCGCAATATTGAAACAAGCGTCTTTCCATTACATCACTGTACTCCACCTATGCTTGCCCCAGTTTAAGCTGGCAGTTTACCTGAGATTTATTGAGAAACATTGTATTACAATAGACACTACATAGCTGACCAATGAATCTAATGGAAGTCCCAATTATAACCAAATTCCTAAAATTACCGTGGCACAGGTCAGACTTAAGCCAAATTGGCATTAGAGACATAATAAATGACCTCACTGAAAAACTGACACTGCTTTGAGCGTCACAGACTGGCGTTTAAAACTTTTTCTTCATGCAGGAAATCAAATATCTACCAGTCAGCCAAAAGAAAATCCTCATCAGGTGAAGGAAATCTTCAGGCTTCCAGGTCTCACGCAGGCCCCTCTGCTCGACTTACCCCCCTAGAGCAAATTCTTCCTGGAGAAACCTGTGCCACTTTTGGCACCACCGAAGCAGTCCACATTTGAATCTTGATCTCCGTTTGGCAAAGCAGAATTTGACAAGTCAGCCAAAGGGGAATCTATACTGGCCAAAAGGCTTACAAGCAGAGGTGGAAAGATGTCTAAAATGTTAAGTATGCAGGCCAAGATTAAGAGATGGTTCCTTTTTAATCACATTAAAAAAGCTAGTATCATTTATGGGAGGTAAAGCCCAGGATGGCTGTTTTACACCAAATGACATTGCTGTGCCCATTACTTATAGGTCTAAACATAAAACCTCCTGATGTGAATTGTGGAGTAAATACTTTAGAAATACTCCAGTAGTCACATTCCACCTCTGCTCATAAGTTTCTTCTTTTAATTTTTGTGGGAGTGGCCGTCCACATTGTTGCATTACTGTCAACCTCTGGATTTTTATTAATTACATTTCAAGACTAGCCGCAGCATTAAAAGGATAAAACCAACTACATTATGTTACACCTTCAGATTTCAGATTTCCCTTTTCATTTATTTTCTTTTCCAGTCAGTTTCAACTCATCACTATTTGTGGCACTAGATTTAAACGTCATTGATCCAGTGTGTTTCCTCGTCAATAACCTGCTTTTTCCTGCTTAAAGACACTCAGGCAGGCCTCCTCTTCTTTACAAAGGGTGGGGGCCTCCGTTGTGTCAGATGAGTTTCATCAAACACAGTGAAGTAAATGAGACAACTGATTAAAAATGGTGGGCAACATGTTTCTCTTAAATATATTCTGTAAAAATCTTAATATAGATCTTATTCCTGGATAGGATAGTTCAGATGCACGCAGACACAACCGCATTTACTAAGTGTTGACTGAGCAAAACTGCTTTTCCAGGGGGCTATTTTTGGTTGAGAAGCAGCAGGTCACAGGGTCAGCCAAGGTGTGTGTTTCAGCTCAATACTCAAAAATCTACCTCATACACTATTTTTGTATATGTGCTAGTTAATATCCTGTGGTTCAAAGAGAAACGTATAAATTCCTCCTGTATGTTCACGTGCAAAGGAAACTACTACGCATTCTGTGCTGGTCCACATTGTTCCTGATCAAAATGTTCTTCAAGCTCCACATGAAATACACAGTGGATAAGTGATGAGGAAATAGAAATCAGCTTACTTTGGTCCCCTTATTGCTTGTTTTACAGAAAAAAAATTTGCTATATGATCATGCTTCTGTAGATTATACTGCTGAGTGAAGCATCATAATTTCCCTTGTGTGCTTCTCCATCATGCGTAATTCTCCTCTAATATAGTTAATTGCATCTGCAAAATAGCTGCTTCATATATTGCGTTGTACTGCTACAGTATTTAGCATCCTAAGAGTGGTTGTTCCTCATAGTGTTAATGCAACATGGAGGTGACTTATGCAGAATGTGGTAACATGTGCACAAGAGGGCCACGGGACAGCAAATCACCTTTACGGCTGAGGACAGCTGTGTCTGTCTGACCATCCAAAAGAGTGCACGCCTTAACCCCTGAGAGTAGGGAGGTGTAATCATGCCAGGTCTCGTACTACACACTCCCTAACAGGTGGAGCGGATGGAGGGCCAACGGGGCTTCATTGAAAGAGCCGGTGTGTCAGTGCCGGGGCTGGGCCTGTGTGTGTACAGTATGTGTGCGTGCATGTGTGTGTTTGTGTGTATGTTTAGGTGTGTGTGTGATGTGCATTGCAACCACAAGGTTACTGACTGAATGATTAACTGACATCCCGTACCACAAACAGGCACAGACCACTTTGAAAGGCTTAGCTAAATGGGGACCTGGGATTTCATTACAGGCAAACCAGAATAGCTGAAAAGAAACTAATTAGGTCGACCACTGGAAACCCTTCTGCATCAGTGTAGTGCATTTATTTAATAGATGGCATCACAGAATGCTATCAACATTGTCTTTGAATAACTTTAGAAGTACACCGATATGGAGCATGTTGAAATGGCTTGCATAGACTTGAGGCAATTTAAGGTGGGCATAACGCCACGGTCCTGAGCCTCCCATGGGCAGACCCTGGCCACAGATAGCAGAGCACCAAATGAAGATGGCTGCTGGCTGGCATTTCCCTGTTAAAGTGCGTACGAGTGCCCCACTTGAGCTGCAATATGTGGCATATGTCTGCAGCAGGATCAAGCTGTCAGGACAAAACCTGCTCTGTGCCAGTCACTATCACAAACCAAGACAAGAGAGCAAAGATAGCTCTGCCAGGTTTTCATTTTCTATCCTCTCGCTATTTATCCCTGCTGTTCAGAATGCAGGAATACAGAGAGATACGAGAGTAATAATGCAACAGCAGAGAAAGAGAGGAGAATGAGAGCGATAGATAAAGATTGTGTTAATTGTCTTAATGAGTTTTTTCCATCATCAGAGTCCATATCACAGGATTTTCTTGGTATGACCCATTGGAACTGAACAAGTGCAGATGTCTAACTGTGTATCCTGTGTGTGTGTGTTTGTGTTTTGCCTCCTTCTGCTGGTGCAGGTGCGTAAACGCAGTAAGGCGTGCAGGGCAGGGCTGCGGGAAGCTGACGAGCTGGTGTCCATTAACGAGCAGCCATGTGGAACTCTATCCCACGCCCAGGCAATGAACCTCATCGACAGCTCCCCAGGGGTACTTCACATCCGGGTCAAAAGGTCAGGGCCACGCAAGAATTATACTCTTATTGGTGATATACCATCGTCCATGCATTGTAATGGCTTCTAATGTTACATCCAAGGGCCTTCGCTTGGATCTATCAGTATGGTAACCCCTCTATTTCTTTGCAGAGCGCCTGCTGGCTTCCAGTCTGTGGTTCTTCTGACCCGCGCCCCATCACCTCGTATTGACAAAGAGTACCGTGCTGCTCTGCGTGCCATGTCGCCCACCCGCCCCCACCACGCGCCCGTCCGAGAGGTCCACCGTAGCCGCTCCTCCCTGGCCAGTGGCTTGACGTCGCCACCAGGAAGTGAGGCTTACTACGGCGAGACTGACAGTGACGCAGACGTGGCGGGCTACGAGAGGCAGCGGCGACAGAAACGCCGCAGCCCAAGCAACTCCGCGCCTGGGAAACTGCCGGGACGTGCCTCCCCAGAGGGCGGGGAGACGTCAGAGATGAGCGGCTATGACAGCGCTCCAGACGCACGTGTTTACCCTAGCTTGTTGGAGGGATGTGGAGGAGCAGGAGGCGGAGGAGAGGGGCTCCCGGGCGTGGCTCGGAGGGAGGTGATCTACCAGCCTCCTGCCCCGGGAATGTGGTCCTCCCAGACTTCCACTGAGACCTCCTCCATCATCTCCTCAGCAGACGACCAGGGGCTGCGGGACGGAGCGCCGGAGGAGGACAGTGGCTTCCTGGAGCCAGCCCATGTGCCACTGGTGTCCCCTGAGCGGGCCAAGGAGGCCTTGATGCTGGGCTCTCGCAGCCAGCTGGTGCCCATGGTGGGGCCTGTGGACACACCTGTCGATGAGGAGCTCACCACAACCTACATGGAAAAGGCCAAACAAGCCAGTAAGTACAGCTGAGGAAGAATGACAAGGATAATGGTCCCCCACAAAGGTCTCTAATCGGTTCAGGAACTTCTTCAAAGTCCAGGATGTACAAACCATCAAACCAGATGATGTTTGAGTGCTGGGTTAGAGAATCATGATTCAGCCTGGGTATCAGTTTTCAATACTGATAGAAAATTAGAATCCAATATTTCACTGTTCATTGTTTATTGTTGTTAATTCTGTACCAAATACCAAAATTTGGTATGACACCCATAGGTATCGTTTTTTGATACCCAGCCTTAATCTTATGAAAACTACTATGTCCTAATCATTTGAACTGAAAAGGGCAACACTCAATCACCATAACTACCTACAGTATTGAAAAGAAGACTTTTCTTTAAGGTTAGTACGTGACTGGGTTTCAACGTATACTGAGTCTCTTAAAGAGAGCAAGGCCGGTACGGTTTTCTATATTTACCTCCAGTTCAGTGGTCTGATAACCCCAGTGATCAATCTGGCAGCTTGGAAAAGCATCTGCAGCTGCTGGTGGGTATCAAGTAGCAAAGCAGCGACGCTCTCGTTTTCCCTTCCTCTCTCTTTCTCTCTTGCATTTTCTCTCACTGTCCTCCCCCCTTTTCTATTTTACCTATGTATGCTCCAGAAAAAAGATGGGTTTTTTTGTGCTTTTTTTGCAATGCTCAATATGACACGATTCAAAATATACTAACATAAAGATCTGTGCTCCCATAAGTTAGATGGTAGGTCACAAATACAAAAATAACTCCTAATAGTGACACAGCTAAAAGACATTGGATAAATGGACCAGTGACCTGGACTAGTAGTTGCAGAATGCGTCTGTGTATCAGAAATGGACAGTTGCAGTCATGAAATGTGCACAAGATTCCCAAGTTTTACATTGCTTACCATATGGAATAGTATCAGTATAATTTTTTTTGATGACTGAAGCTTGAACAGGTCATGCCATATTGTTTATATTATTCACAAACTATGAGTTAAAAATTTGCAACAGTGACTCAGAGGCAGATGCAAAGCATTCACATTGACAAAGCATTCTTTCCTACAACTTGTCCACCTGTCCGTCATCCATAATAAGCAGAGGAACAGAGCAGAGTTGGGCTATTTGAAGTCAACGGGTTGTTTTAAGAACTTAAATAAATATACTGTTGTAAATCCCCCTCGCTGTCACTGAGTTCAAGTTTAGCATTCTAATGTCCTACTCAGGAACACTGCTGGAGACAAATTAAGACCTTCCCTCACATGGCTGTGCATATTAGGGTAACAGAATTAGCTTGCCTATGATAATCTGCTTAATACCATAACAAGTTAAAGGATATGTAGTAGCTACCCTTTGAAGTTCTCCTTCCAGTCACCTACAAGATGGGACTTTCCATTAGCTTGCATATATTCAGTCTTGTTAGATGTTACAGTACATAAGGCTAATAATGTGAAAATTTATCCTTCACCCAAGCTAATGTGAGAAGCCTCAGGCTTGCCTGGAATTTTTCCGGAAGTGCTCCTGTAACAAGTTAAAGGATCGATGCCTGTTGAAGGCATTGTCGTTAGGATGGATTTAGATGCTCATGTTACAGTCAGTTTTTGGTTTAAAGGTTAAATCTGGTCATTCAGACTTATGTGATCTCACTGCAGTACTTATACATGACGTAAGTATGGGGATAATTCAAGACCAGAAAACATCAATTTCTCATTGAAAAGTATTACATTTGTGTGTTGCATGGATTAACCACAACACATTTTAACTTTAAATTTAATTTAATTGTGCCTTTCTGTTTCTACTTGTTGAATGTGTTATTATTCCTAACACCTGTGGCCTTTACACCCTGCAGAGCTGAACCGAGGGGAAACTCAGCAAGACAAGCATGTGAAGGAAGCCAAGACCAAGTGTCGAACAATCGCGTCCCTGTTGACTGATGCTCCCAACCCTCACTCCAAGGGCGTGCTGATGTTTAAGAAGCGGCGGCAGCGCTCAAAGAAGTACACCCTCACTAGCTTCGGTAGTGTGGATGAGGATATGTGTCGGGACTCACAGGAGGAGGAGGAGGACGGGGTGTTCCCTGGCAGTGAGTCAGAGTTCGATGAGGATGGCTTCTCCGCAGTCCCTGATCCAACCTGGGACAGTGACTACTTGGATATGCTGGAGAAGAGGGCGACAGCAAGCACTGGGGGTCGTGGGGATGGGGCAGAGGATGCTCCCAGTCCAGGATTGAGTGACACCACTGGCAAGGGCGCCCAGCTGTTTGAGCAGCAGAGAAAGAGAGCTGCCGAACATGCCAAGAAAGTGGAGGCAGCACAGCCTCAGTTGCCTCCCCAGTCTCAGATCCTGCAGCAGCCTCAGATGTACCAGCAGAGTCAGTTGCAGCCAGAGATACCACCACAGATGCAACCAAACCTCCAGCCTCAGCACATGATGGCACCACCACCTACAGCCTTACAGCAAGAAGTCCAGCCTATGCCCTCCCATGCCCCAGTTGCTGCTCCAGCCCATAGCATGGCTAATGGGGACATGTCCTACTCTGCAGTTAGCACGGCTAGCATGGTGATGTCACCTCCAGCTGTGGCACCCAAACCAGCCACTGCCTCAGTCACTATCCTGACCAGTCCCACACCACCAGCTGAGACACCAATACCAGAACTACCTTCCAGCAATGTTCTCAACAGAACCGCACGTCCCTTTGCACCTGGGTTCATCACCAACCGAGCTGCGACGGCCCCTGTAGTGTTCCGTCCATCTGTCACAAAGAAGACGCCACGCCCTGCCTCAGCGGCTGTTGTGCCACCGCCGTTCTCTACCACCTCTGAGCTAGCCTTTAATGTTCCATCAGTAACTTCACAGCCTCCCACTGGTCCTCCGTCAATGTTCTCCCCTCCATCCACTATGCCTAGAGGTCCCTTTGCCCCGACACCTGCAGCCCCTGTTGCTCGTCTCCCTCCAGCTGTCTCTACCTCTGTAGAGACCATGCAGGCAGCTCCACCAATGGCTACTGTTCCTCAGGCTCCATTTACAACTGTGCCTCCAGTGTCTATGCCCTCAATGCCCCCAGCTCCACATGCACCAATGGCTCCAGCCCCTGTTGCTCCTATGCTCCAGGCTCCAGTCTCAGCTGCTCCTGTTCCACCTGCCCCAGTTGCCCCAATGCCTCCAGTTCAGGTGCCAGTAGCTCAGCCACTTCCAGCTCAAGTCTCCACGGCACCTGTAGTTCCAGTGTCAGTGGTCTCCCAGCCAGAAGCTGCAGCCCCAACCCCTGTCCCTGGGTCAGGAGGTCGCACAGGCATCTTATTTGATGCTCGACGGCGTGGTGGCAGACCAAAACCCATGTTCAGTGTGCCAGATGTCAAGAAGAACTCCCCCAATCCTGCACTATTGTCTATGGTGCAGAACCTGGATGACAGACCCGCCCGACACAGATATGGCTATCCACCCTCTGAGGCTTACTATGATGGTGCAGAGGAAGAGCAGGCTGGTGAGGCTGGCCGGGGCAGGATGCCTCCCCCAGTGGCACCCAAACCGCGGCTCATCCACGAGACCCCCCAGATTCCTCAAGCAGAGGGCAAGGGGGCCCAGCTGTTTGCCCGCAGGCAGAGCCGGATGGATAGGTATGTGGTGGACACCCCACCCGAGACCCCCTACCAGCAAGAGGTGCCCATGCACCTTTCAGCCCAACCCCATGACCCCTCCCTCAACCCTTCCCTATCCTCTCAGTGGAAGTACTCCCCCAACATCCGTGCCCCTCCACCCATTGGGTACAACCCACTTCTGGCCCCCTCTGTCCCTGTGGGGCCTCAGAGAGATATAGGCAAGGATGACAGCAGGGGTAGAGGAGGCATGGTCACCCAGAAAGAAGGCATCAAAGTGTTGGATTTCATGAGAAGGCAGCCCTACCAGCTCAACTCTGCCATGTTCAACTATGGGGGCAGTGCTACTAATTTGTCAGCCATGCCCTCTTACCAGGCCCAGAGGCAGCAGCAGCAGGGTGGCTACACAACAATGGTGGGAAGCTCATTAACCCCACCTAAGCAGATCCCCCTCAAAGCAGCCCGTGTGTACGAGATCAAACGATTCTCCACACCCACACCCATGTCAGCCCCAACTCTGACACCCAAAGTCATCGCACCACGCTCAGCCACCACCCTGGGAGAACGTTTAACCCACTCCGGCATGATCTCCCCACCTCCTGCCCCTGCTCTCGCCCCTGTACCAACTCTGGCCCCAGTCCCTGCACTAACCCCAGCCTCTCCTCCTTCCTATCCAGCTGGTCTGCCCAGCCTCCCAAGAATCTCTGCCACCCCTATTCCCAACCCTGTGCTCAATGCACACCCCATGCCGTATACTCCAGTGTCATACACCACTGGGCTCCAGGCGGCCAAGCAGTTCCAGAGCGCCCCTGAGCTGAGTCTCCTTGCCTCCTTGCCCCCACTGAAGCCCAACCCTGTTCAGGTGCCCAAGCCTCGCTTTGTGGCCACCAAGGGGGGCGTCCAACCCCGCGTCTGGAGGCCAGGGGCGATGTGAACAGGAATCTGTCTGCCACTACCAGATTTGGACAGCTTCACCTACCAACTATTAAAATAAGCCCAAAATTTAATTCAATTCCATCCATTCAATATCCAGAAATCAATCAAGTTTTTGCATTGCGTTAAAATGAATGATCGGAAATGAATGATGGTAGTAGATCATAAATATCCACTTGCTGTTCAAAATGCTGTTTAACAGATTTATGTTGCTGCCAACACCTTTATTCACACATGTATTTGAGCAAGTGACAATAATAATGGGATGTTTCACATCATGTATACAGTTGTATAGTAGTCCACTATATGCCTGTCCTGGGGGAGGTTTGTGTAAGGCTTCTAGGAGAGATCTCTTTCTACTAAGTTAGCAGAAATACCATCTAAACAGAGCCTGTACTGAATTATTCTTTGAAACTTGAAATGTCTGAAAAATGTTGGCAATGAATAGTTGCAGTTCTTTTCATCGTGAAATAATGACCAGAGGAGTGAAGCGCTGAGGTTGTATGTTGTGGTATGTTGACAGAGGTGGATCACAAGGCTGATATAGAAGGCTTTTTCCATTGAACGTGTAATTTTATTACTCAACACTAGTCCTACTACATGATGTGCCATAAAATGTTTTTTTGTTTTTTTTAAACCACTTTATATTTTGCATGAATCAACAGACTATACCTGAACTTGTGATGACTTGGTCAATATATCCACTATTCCAGTTGTTTAAATGATGCATGACCAGCTGACAATTATCAAATGCTTTTAAAAGCCTCAACTCACTGGGGATCTAAATGTGAAGACAAGGTCTGATCCTCCAAAGTGTCAGTAAGGTTGTGCTAAATGCCGTAGCTCACTATAGCCAGTCAGAAATGCTATCTTTTTAGCAGGGGTCACACTCAACAGGTGCCCTGGCTGCCACTGTATATAAACTGTCACTGGATATCACGGCTCCCGTGTGCCACTTAGCCAGGCCTTCTTAGTGTCAGTGTGCCCTTTCTGGATTTGTGTCACTCTCACCTTGTATTAAACAAATAACACTGATGAAGGAATGTGTATTTTGTTTTGTTTTATTGTGACTTAATCTGATATGGCGCATGGGGAAGGTAATTGACTGAGAGGCACCGGCATTTGTAAATGGGTTTAAGTTATGAGAGTGGCTGTGGATAGGGGTTTAGGCAGGTGCTTTCAAACCTTGCCAGATGACTGAATAGCTGACAAGTCTCCAGTGGCATTTTTATTTAAAGGTACAATCCACCATTTCACAGAAATGGGAGTGATCAGATGCAGCAGTATGCCATAAAATTGAGACTTCTGATTGAATTATAGTTTTGCAATCCCACAGCCTGTAGAAATTAAGAGCATGACTAGGAAAGTTTGGGTTCTGAAGTTTGTTAGAGAAACAGAAGGAAGAGTGTGAAAGAGGCACAGAAGTTTAATAATGCCGGTGCCTCTCCAAGAAATGGACGCTAGTAAATTTTTGGATGTTTTAATGGCCATAAACCCTGACATAGTGGCATGTCAATGCTGGTAACAAGTCAAGTGAAAAAAAGTAATGAGGAGATGAAAATGTTATTTTCAGTTGTGGGGTTCTTAACCTGAATGGAGCTGAGGGTATACTTTTGTTATTTTTTATTATTTTTAAAACATTACATTATCTTAGAGCTGTATCTTGTTTTCATAGTATTACGCTTCCAAATAAAGTTGTGGATATAGTTTTGTTGAGGTGTAAAATATAATAAGTACATGTTTCTGGATGTAGTTACATTAACTAATGAGTGTGAAAATGGTTGTTAATAATGCTAAAGTAGGGCAGTAAATTCTTTATTCTGACTAGGAGACAAGACATTTTTAGGGGAATAAAATTAGATTTGAAAGCCTTCCAACTGTCTGACATGTCTGATTTGACACTGCCCCCTGTTGTTGATTGTGTGACCCTGCCATCTTGCAGTACATGCTTAATGCACCTACATGCTTACATTAAAAGGATACAAAGTTGAGGCGTACATTAAATATTACTACTGTATATTAGTTTTAATAAAATATACATTTTATAAAACACACAGGGTAAAAAATAGCCTCCTTTTACAGGGGGAATGAGTGAGCCTATGGCTAAGCCTAGGTGGTTGATTTCTGGTGAAAACCAGTGAAAACCAAAGTCACATGTCACAGTCATAGCTATAGAGACCTATTTGCATTCATGTTTACCACAACATGCATGTGTTCATTCAGTCAAGAAAATCTACATATATATATAAATGTAGGCTACATTACACAAAGTCTAACAGTCAGAAATGGAATGCATTTGATCTATGAATGATTTAAGACCACAAGGGGGAGACACAAACTAAGAAAACCAAAACACAGGTACTGTACATGACAAAGTACTCTCCTTATGAATCACTTCTAGTTTATGCAAACCAAGAGTCCAAACTGTACAGTAGCAAAGTACACTGAATGTGCTGTATAGTCAGGAAACACTTCCACCTGCAATAGTGCTGCCGTGTGCATACACAGAGGAGAGACAGGAGAAATCTATCTCACAAAAAATGTAATCACACATTTACATGCATTGTACCAATGCATGTAAATGTCACACTGACAAATTACCTAACTTGGCAGTGAAATGAAAAAAAAAAAAAAACCTATTACTGTCACTGGCTTATGTAATGCCACTTTCTATCTGCACTGGTCTTTTTATAGAGTCTTATTCACCCACAGAGTTACTTCTTTGCAGGGTGCACCAGGGTGGTGCAGTAGTTAGAGAGACTGTCCTATAACTTACAGGTCCCAGGTTTGATCCCCACAGCAGCCAATGTATCCATAGTCAAGTGTCCTTAAGCAGGACAGTGAACCTTTACCTTTTCACTTCATAAGTTGCTCTGGATAACAACATCAGCAATGTACATAACATGTCAATGTAATGCATAAACACAAATATCAGATATCAACATTGCATGGAAATCTAATCTTAAATTTAACATAGCACTGCATGTGTAGTATGCAGAGGTGGGGACTCGAGTCACAATTTTAATTGCTTGAGACTTGATTTCATGCATGAAGAGAACACTTGAGATTTGATTTGGGACTTGACTTTGACTTTAAAAAGGTTTCTAAAGTCTTGACAAAAGATCTAGTGTATGTGTAAATTATGTGTTAATTACGTGTGAAGATGCACTTACCAAGTTTTTATGCTATTAAAACGATATTGCATTGACAAATCCTACATATTTTGTTTTAGAAGATATTAAATTGATACTGTACTCTTGATTTGTTCTGGCTTTACTTGGTAATCTACATTTATACTTGGGACTTGACTTAAGACTGTGCCTGACTTGTGACTGACTTGGGACTCAAACAAAGTTGACATGGTCACATCTCTGGTAATGTGTCTTTTCTTGTCCTAACAACCATTTGCCATTCAGTGGTGCTGTTGGCTCTCTGTTGAATTCCAGCTCAGAACTTCATCCGGACTCCCTCGGTGAAGGAGGGAACAGCATGCAGTCATACAGGCATTTAGTTGCCACCCTCACAAGGCAGGCCTGGTGCCTATATTTAGGGCTGTTAATATCCAAACAGTAGACTATTTATGGCCAAAAAGACCTTTTGCCAGGCCACCATTGTAAATAAGAATTTGTTCTAAATTGAACTGCTTTAAAAAGGTTAGATAAAAATAAAACTGGCTGCTCAGTGCCTTTGAAAGGCACTTGAAAGGCTATGTATTATTATTTATAATAATATGTATTATTATTTATTTTGAATAAAGTCATATAGTCATCATCATTTCTGATGACAGAAATAGAGCTAAGATGACTATACACCACATAGTTTTTGATAATCGGATTTGACACTTGCAACAAATGTAATGTAAATTAACACGTAAGGTTAGTGTTTCATGTATAGAAAAGACTAGTCTGTCGCTTGTGCGTCGACTAATGGGGATCCACAAGAAACAATAAACAATAAACAATTTTTTTGCACTGTTCTTCTTGGAATTAACATAGAAATACTGAGTGTGAGTATTTCTATGTTGGTGGGAAACCAAACTAAATATAAAGTAAATAGTATATTCTCTGCAATTGTATCATGTGAAGACTTTTTTCTCTGATAGTCTTTCATTAGATTGAAACAATTTGTTTTTTTACTTTATATTTCTATGAAAACTAACTAAATTGATTAGATACTAGGTGATGGTATATGCATTACATGACAACATAACCTAACTTTGCTATTCTGTTCTACATTTCCATCAGCTTGCCAGAGGAATTTTACCTGTTAATTCCAGTAATTTGTCAATGGTTAGTCAGAGCGGCAGTATGTGAGGTAGAAGAATTAGGTATTGAGATTTTGGGAAGAATCCAACTCCAGGCAACTGGCTGAGACCAAAAAGGCAGCATGATAGTAATGATGATAATAATAATAATAATAATAATAATAATAATAAGAAGAAGAAGAAGAAGAAGAAGAAGAAGAATGATGATAATAATAATAATCATCATAATCATCATAATCATAATCATAATCATAATTCGTAATATGTATAATACGTAGGGTTAGCTACAGAACAGCGCCTCTGGAGCTGGCAGGGATTCAGTGCCTTGCTCAGGGACACCTCAGCAGGTCTGATTTTTGCCGTCATGCGGGCTTGAACTTGGGCTCACCAGCTGAAAGACAGTCTCCTTACTCACTGCACCACAACAAAATGGTCCATGGGGATGCTCGCAACTTTTTTATTAAGAAAATATCACTAAATAATAATAATAGCTATGCAAATCTACAGATAAATGCATTGGCAGATTGAACATAAAAAAGTTTAATTTTGCTTTTAAGCTTTCATAAGAATAATATGACAACATTAGCATCACAGTACAGCATGACTAGCATGACAGCATTCACGTTTTCACACACTTATTTCCATTGACCAGCATGGAGCCGGCCAACATTCAGAGGGAGCCCTTGTCAGATTCAGTGGAGCCTACAGGGTCCAAGGCCTAAATTTAAGCTGAGGACTCGGAGGCCATAAAGACAGGCAGCTCATTGAGGACGCCCAGGATCCTCAGCCAACCTCGAACAGTACCGGGCTGCTTTGTCAGCTCCTCCTCCCTCAGCCAGGCTGTTGTTGCCGCTCCACTTACAACAGACAAGCTGCGGTGTGGGGTTACGCTGAGCATCGCAGGCATGCTGAACTGAAGATCAGGATGTTCACAAAATTATCAGAATGTAATATTCTGCATGCACAATGCAGTTCACAAAACAAATTTTTTCTTGAATATATTCTGATCAAAGATTGCAGAACTATACACATCTAATGAGACAGTGATCATGATTTATAGAATATCCCCAAATTAGTTTGTGATTTTCCTTATATTCTCATACAGTAGGCACATGGAATTATTATCTTTGTGAATGCATAAATTAATGTGTTAACTCTGGCACACACATGATCTTTTAATTATGTTATTGTGTACACCATAATTGTATAACTCATTTTGAGTGACACTGATATAGCATATTGATTAATGTGTGTCTTAATAGCACCAACACAGACTTAACACATGCTGGTGTTGACTTACATAATTTTGCAGGAAGATATCAAATTCAGCCTTAAAGTGTAATTCCCGATAAATAAGATTTATAGGATAGGATAGGATTTGGATAGGATTAGATAGGATTTGGACAAAATTTGAAGCATGTTGCGTTGGTCTCGTTGATTCCCATTCAATTAACATTAGACACTAACCATTTTCCAAATGTTTGTGTAATGATTTTCAGGGAACAAAACCATGCATTCAAATTGCATTTGGCCCCTAGAATGTTCTCAAACCAAAGAGAATTCTGAATACCAAAGGAAAAAAACAGGCATTGTCTTTAATGATTATTGGCCTTTGCATGCTTGGGACACCAACACTATGACATCAGCTGCTTTGGCCACACAAACATTTGCCCAGTGAGCTATCTGAGAGCTCTGCACCCATATGTCCATCATGTCCAATCACAGGATGCCGCAGGGAAACTGAAAATGTGACAATCTAGTGTTAGGTTGAAGGTAATTAATGAAGGGGAAAAGGAGCAAACCAATTACCTCACTTCGCAACACACAAACCGACACGCACTTAATGTACACACATATGCTCCAGCTCAAACATGCCATCTCTCTCTCTCTCTCTGTACCCCAAACACACCCTGGAGTCCTTTGAGGCTATCTTATAACTGAGATAAGTTCCCCCTCCGTTCCGTTCCCCTCGTTCTTTGCGACTAAATTTAGGTCTCTGAGCCATCTGTGAGAATGATTTTGCTCTCTTAATATCCCCATCAGCACTTTGAGCTGCCCAACAGAGATTTCTCCCCCCCTTAACAGCACCCCCCCAACGCCCCCCAACCCCACCCAACCCCCTGTTCATACTCCTACTCTCAACCACCTCCTCCTCCCCTCTTGACACCGCCGCTGCTGCCACCCACACCCCCACCCCCCACCCCTCTGGAAGATCTGCCATCTGAGTGAAGGGTGGGTTTTGCACTCCGCGGGACCAGGATCCAGCCATAGGGTCAGAGGCACTGAGGGATTTGTAAACTTGTGATCGAGATCACCAACATTGAGCCCTGGGTCTCTTCTTCTCTCTCCGGTATTTATAGGCCTGTCTCTCACCTCAGGATTACAACAAAAACCCGGTGAGTGGATCTGCATCCCATCAGTGTGGTTTGTTCTACTAACCAACCAGCAGCTTGGGTTTAACCAGAGGCCGGCCACTGCAAAACGGGAAGAGGGAATAAAGATGTGCGACAGCTTTCCGTTAATAAGCTGCGGGGGGTAGCAATTGCCGCAACTGCTCTTGGGAAAAGGAAGAGGATCTCAGCAACTCAATGAAGCAGTTCATTAACTTACTGATTTTGTGGATAAAATGCTTATGATGCTGCCAACCAACGCAGCAAAATGGCACTGGGAGTCCCTTTGCTGCTTTTAGAGTTTCTCAGTACGTCTTAAAATGACCGAAGGAATAGGAGAATGTGCTGGCCATCCTTCACTGCGTGCGCTGCAAAGATTTTATATGGTGTTACCAAATCCTGGCTGCAATACTCAGCTGAGAGGGGGGTGGGAAACCTGAGTGCCAGTCGTCCGCAGCTTGTGGTCATTTTTAGGGTAATTAAAGGGCGTCTAGAGACCTCCCCCTCCCTAACATCTCCCATCACAACCACCACAATTATCACTCGAGTTTTAAGAGAGATTCAAACATACCCTCAGAATTGTTTTCTAGTGGTTTGCATTGTGTCCTTATGGGTTGTGTCAAGCTCATTTGATAGTCCAATGACGCCGTTACTCGTCGCTAAAATGTCTTGGCTGGAAATGGCATTTAAAAATAGCTGCAGCGGATTGAGTTACAGCCAGTAGATGTGATGTGATGTTTTGCCACTTAAAGAAACTGCTAAGAGCTGAAGGCCCCAATAGACTGAAATCAGCGTGACATAAACACTGATAATGTAAAGATAATGTAAGGAACGCCATGTAACCTCCACCAGACACATATGATGATTTAAGCTTTACCTAAGGTTACTTTACTTAAGGTTTTGCTGAGCATGCATACTCTTTTTCAGCAACACACTGAATCAAATTCCTAGTCACATTCACACCAGGTTGATGTTTCTGTTGTTCAGCTGTGTGCTCCGACAGTTAGTGATACCTTGCTTAAAGCCACCTCGACAGATGAGAGAGGGGAGAGAATTACTCCCACCTTCCCCGCCCAGATTTTCCCGTGGCTGCAGATTCGGAACGATCAGATCAGATGATATGAATAATGCCAAATGCTATTTTGTGATCCCGAGGCCTTGGGTTTACAGCAATAGAGTTGCACAGGAATCTCTTGATCATTGATCTCCCGCCGGAACTGTGTTTCTGTTTATGTTCACCCAGTGTGTGTACGGTGTCTAGTGTCTCCAAACAAAACCGTACAGCAGGCTATATGTTTCCTGTGGGCCAGACATCTGTTTGGCCGGGGAATGCGGGGAATCCGAGGGCACTGACATCACCCTTGAACTTGAAAAATGAGCAGGGTCCATGCTGTCTGTCTGATCATGGCCTCATACGCCTGGGTCCCGTGGTTTCGCTTTCAGGGGTTGTTTTTGGCGGTGGTGGTGATGGTGGAGGAGTGATCTTGAGACTTTCAGCATAACAGTCAATCAAAGGGCAGAATGTTCAAGTTTCTTTCAATTTTGCGTGAAATATGCCTCAATATTAAAAGCAAAAACAACTTCCTTCAGTGCAGAAATTTGAACTTTTGTACTTGATATAAAAGTATTATGTAACATGAATAAATTTCTGTCTCTGAACTCCAATCCGGAGAAGGAGGAGTGTAACCAGTGACATCATCAAGTACAACTTTCTAAAGTACAGGGGGTTTGACTTTGTAGACTTACACATAATCTGAGCTTTTAAAAATGAGTTTTATTTTATAGAAGTGTTAAAAACTCAAGAAAACTAGAAAAAAAAGGTACCCATATCCCTTGAAAATCAGTCTGGATAGCGTCACAGTGTCACAAAATCATATTCTGATGCACTTTCTAGAGCAGCTTGATGAAATCCTAAATTACATATTTTATCTCTCTTGTTTCTAGCTTTGGGAGAAAGTTCATTTTCACAAATCTTAACAAAACGGTCCACGTCTATCACTGGAGTAACATCCGTGAATTATGCTTGAAATGTGGATTCAGCTGGATATTCAATTTAATATTAATAGATTTTAGGAGTTTTTTGCTTCTATTTTTTTGTAACCAGGGATAACACAAATGTTTTGCCTGTTGATACGACAGTAACCGTGGAGTGACCTTTTCACAGCCGTGCTCTGTTCTCCTCCCACCCTGCAGTCATGCCTCTGGGAACACCTGCCCCCCCAAACAAGCGGAAAAAGCCCTCCAGGATCATCACTGACCTGTCACATATCGCTCAGGATGGTAAGGCTAATTACATAAAATTATGAGAATATAATACTCCTCAACAACTGAAACCCTTTCAAATAAACACAGTACACATAAATAGATGGATGATAGGTGATAGGTGGGTGGAGCACGTTTGTAATTCGACAGGGACGTTGAGGTTTTGTTTACAGTACAGTAAAAACAATAAGACACACTAAAAAACAATGAAAATCAATAATAGAAATCCAGTCCAGACTTTTTAGTATAAAGAATGAGGTTCTCCCTTCAGATTATGAGATATACTGTACCTTTGTATCATCAAAGGTCACTTGGTGTACTGTAATATGAAGAGCTAATCTCCAGTTAAATTATTTCAAGAGAAAGCAGGAGGCGGCAGCTGTGGTGACACATGTCTGTGTGTTGCGCTACACTGACTTGCAGTTCCAGCGAGCTGCTAAATCATATCAATTTGCACTATTTATATCCTACTGTAGGTTTTGATGAAGGTGGATATAAATAAAAAGACAGATAGTGAGGAAATAGAGCGGGTGTCTTGAAACAAATTGGCCATTAATATTTGCTTTCCTTTCTTTGCTTTTCCTTTCTTTACAGAGGAAAAACATTGAACTGTCTTTTAAAGTGAACTTTTAATCACTATCAAATCTATGAGCCAGCACAAATATATAAACAAAATGGACAGTACGGAAAAGAAAACATTACAAGATGTGCAAGGAAGACCAAAATAGACAGCAAGGCCGTATATAGCGGCTCCATAAGAGATATAAGAATATGTCTTAATAAGAGAAATAATAATTACAATAAATTATATATGAAAGTGCATGCCTCACACACATGCACGCACATACACACACACACACACACACACACACACACACACACACACACACACACACACACAGAGTGGAATCAGGTCATGATTACACATATCCATGAACAACACAGAGCGCTGTGAATCACAACCCACAATCATTGTATTAGACAGACATTCTGTAATTGTATTAGAAAGACATACAGTACGTTTGCTTGGATACCCATCCTAACCCACTCTCACCTTCATCCAGAGTATGAGTCAGAGCCAGAGGCGTCCGAGTTCGACCTGGGGACGAAGATCAGGACTCCCAAAGACATCATGCTGGAGGAGCTGTCCCTGATGAAGAACCGAGGCTCCAAGATGTTCAGGATGAGGCAGCAGAGGGTGGAGAAGTTCATCTATGAGAACAACCCCGACCTCTTCAGCAGTGAGTCTATGGTGAGAGCCTAGTACATGGAAAACAAAACTAACAACCTCTCTGAAATTTCACTGAAAAATGTAATAACCTAAATAATATTCCATGGAAAACTGTTGCTCATGATGTTTAAAGAAACTAAATCTGTGGAATATTACTTTACTGTAGTAGCCTTACTAGCCTGGATGCAGCCCTGTCAATCACTCATTTTAATTTTCATTCATATTTTTAAATAACAACATGACCATTTGAATTATGTAATTCATGGGATTAGCACAGCTGTATTTGGACTTGCTTTCCTGAATTCAAAGTCACCTGGACCAATGAAATCTCAGCACTCAGATCATTCCTCATCAATGGCACTAGATGAGAGTTGTTTTAATCATCTGGGTACAAGTAAACACAGGATAATGGCATCAATCAGCATAGACTCAGGAAACCACTGCCAGGCCTTTGAATCCTGAAGTTCAAATTGTGAATCTGTCAATACTATCTGAAAGCCTACCTTTCAGACTAAACTAGGATAATAAAAAGTGGCAAGATGTGAGTGATGTGTATCTGTGGGAAGTTTACGGAGGTGTGCTAGTTTATCTGTAACACTTTAACTATAAATTTGTTATAGTTATAGTATAGTATATTTGGTATAGTGGTCAGAAGAGAAAGGTCTCAGTATTGGAAGTCAGAGGGCTGAGCAGGGTTAGAAAATGACAGTGTAGGTTAACACCCAACGCCCGGTTCCGTCTGTTTTGAATGTTTTTGTTTTCAGGACAACTTCCAGAAGCTGGTTCCCACTCTGGGGGGGCAGATGATGGGTGCTGGGGGGCACCTAATCGGCAAGCAGTCTGGACGGCTGGTCGGAGTCGGGGTCGTGGGGCTGGCCGGGGGGCAGAGCGGCGGGGGGGCGCCTGTGCCCCCTCCAAAGCCCGGCAGCAAAGGGGCAGGAGCAGCGGGGGCAGGAGGGCTGGGAGGGGCCGGAGGACAAGGAGGCGGTGGCCTTGGGCAAGATGGGACAGGAGCAGGAGGGAGTGAGTGGTCTCCACTGAAAGGTGGGTATCCGTTTATTTTAACAGGAATGTTACAAGAGGTTTTTGTTTTTAGTGCTCTTAACTTGCCACAAAGCCTGCACAAATCCTGATATGAATATGGATTCAAACTGCTTGAAGTGACTTTGCTTACCATGCACTTGACTGGCCACAAGAATCACTTGAAATATCAACTAATGAATGAATGTATATAATACTATAATGTAATATAATATATATTTGATTTGGCTGATTTTTTCTGGCAAATCTTTTCAATCTTATCTACAGCCGTCCACACACTTTCACACACACACACACACACACATCTTTTACACATATTTTGTCACATCTTTTAAATCACTTCTTAAAACCTATTTTATGGACTTGCTTTTATGTGATGTCTTTACCCTATTATTTTATCCTCACATTGTCTTACTCTATGTTCTTGTTTTTACTTGTTCTATCTTGTCTTTATTTGTTTTATTTATTCATTTATTTTTTGTTATTTTATGATTATGCTGTTTAATTTTTATTTGATTTGCAAAAAGGTTTATTATTGTTATTAGTTTATTATTAGTGGTATTAGTATTTTATAAACAACTACACAGTAAAATCCACACTTCACAAAGGTTTTAATGACATATATGAAATTACCCACAAATTTATCAAATATTAACCAACTACAGTTAGTTACAACTATACAGATGTGTGCTACTAACTCCAGTGTGCCGTGTCTTCTGGCTGTGGACTTTCCCCTCACAGGTGGTGGAACAGATGACCGAAGTAAGATTCATGTGAAGACGTATATGTCACCATGGGAGAAAGCCATGAAAGGTGATGAGAGCCTGACAGCCACTCTGAAATCTACAATGCCCGGTCCCATTTCTTTTAAGGAACTGCCCAAGTACAAATGCTTCAACAGGTAATTCCCTCAAGGTTCTTTGTGACAGATATTATTGTTTTTCATTCTTTGGTGGGGTTTTCTATATTAATTATTTATTATTATCACTACCAGAACAGAATACAAAGCGTGTTGAGTGTTGACACTCGTAGCCTACAATCAAGGCATGTGCTACGTTATGATATTGCTTTGGAAATTTATGATTTTCAAATGATATCTACTGTGAGACATTGAGCTGCCTCACTCATCTGTCACCATCTAGTCCATTTATGATCTATCATCGATTTTTATCTTTGCTTCATCTTTATTTTCCATTACTGTCATTACAAATGTGTTAGCCTGGTTAAATAACAGTTAAAGCCCAAATCTATAACTGCAGTCTTACAATTACCCTCTGTAGAAACAGTGCTGCTCTTTGTTTGAATGAATTGATTTGAATCAATTGAATTGATTCATCGAACTGGCTATATTTTTTTCTCAAACTGAGTGATGGAGCAGGGACTGAAAGTACTGTATGTAATGGCTAAATAGGAGTTTTATGTGTAATTTATAGCTTAAGAATGTTATTTTACTTTGGTAATCTTTGTAGACAGTGGAATAAAACGGGTCATGAAAGCCACCAAGTCAATACGCCATAAATTTATATCGGCAAATTAAGCCGGATTGGGGCTTTTATCCTTTCCCTTGCTCTGTTAGGAGTGCCATGCCCTTTGGAGGCTACGAGAAGGCCAACCAGCTCATGAAATTCCAGCTGCCGGACATCGAGGCGACCAAAGAGGAGCCTGAACCGGCAGTGGTTTACCAGCAAGACATTGGCTGCCGGCCCTCCTTCAACCGCACTCCTATTGGCTGGGTGGGCAGCAGCGAGCCCAGCAGCATTCACATGGAGACGGATGTCGTGCCCTTTGATGGAGAGACCGATGACCTGTGAAAAACACTCATACTGTGATGACACTCATTATGCACACACACACACACAAGCATGCACGCATGCATACACGTACGCATGCACACGCAGGATAGATGAGCTTACAATCGGATAACTATATTACTGATGGAGTTGAATCTCTCAGTGTGGATAACAGATTGCATATGAAAGGCAATCATGTTGTTATCTTGCTCAGTATTTGATCATGAGGCAAAGAAACCGGATATAGAGGTTATTGAAGGATGAAACAGTAAATGTTTCTTTGTTAAGTTTTTAGCAGCACGAGTTCAGTCCAAACACTCTTTTTAGGCTTTGTTTCCTTTGTATGTGCATGCAGTCTGGAAGTCAACTTGTTGCAAAATAGTTTTTGTTCTTCAGCTTACAGCCTTTGTTATTTACCAATGCCTTTTTGTTGTTAAGGCCTTATGACTAATTTAAATTTTGGTTGTGCTATGGAAACCTTAGTAAACTACCTTCAGGATGCATAGAATCAATGCATAGCCTACTGTACCACTCACAGTTTCTTCACAATAAACCTTGTCAAATTTTAATATTCCTCTAGTAGTGTGATTCATATTTCAAGGAAAATGCCTTTGTGTGTCTGTAGGCTTTGAAACATCATTTGTTGTTATTTTTTTTGGTCAACATTAAGATCAGAGCAACATTTATGATCTGTAACTCAGCTTTAGTTGAGGCCATCACGTAAAACATTCGCACACCAAGAACAGTCACACATGGATTATGATGGATTATGGCTATATTGTTGACTGTCAAGAAAAAAGCCATTACCATAAGATCTTGGGCTTTTATTTTGAAGTCGTGGTGCAAAATTCTACCGGAAATGTGTCTTCTTCAGATATCCATAGAAAACTTAGGATGCATGTATGCTATCATTTCTTGTTTCATAAGGGCAGCAAGATTATTACATATGACATTATTTGTTTTCCTTTGGTAGTTGAGATATAGGCTGTTTCCTTAATTCACACTCCCGCTCAGTTGGAGGCGGTAATGCACCGAAACGGTTTTCGCCAACCAGGATAAAAATCCAAAGAAGAAGAGGAAGAGGAATTCTGCATATTTCTTAACAGTTGTCTGGTGTTGCTGCTTTCACTGAGTTGTCGGTTTAGGGTTGTATGTGTCAGCCGAATGGGACAGTGCAGAGTGTGCAGGTTTTGTACCATGTACAACAAATCCATGCACACCAGCACTTAGGTAAGTTGTAACTTGTTAATTAGCCAACTTAGTAGCGTTAGCTAGCCTATCTTGGCATTTGACTTGAGAGGGGGTACGGGAGTTTTCAAGAAGTGGTTATGGGGATAAAGTGGCCCAATCTCAAACCGAGCACTTTGCCCACTTTGCGATTTGGTCCGAGCGGTATCGACGATCTCATCTCAAACGCTAACACTATACTAAATAGCTGAGTGGTCCACTGGACACTAAAACATAACGTTACGTGTTTGCCCGCTATCAGAACTCCCTACAAAGTGATAATTCCGCCACATAGCTAGCAACCTCTCGCCTCTGTTACCTAGCAACGCTAACCAGGAAGTTGAAGAAAGGTTTGACATCTCCATATTGTTACTTAATGTTACCTATAATTTATATGGCGGAATTTAAGTCATTAAGATGAACATACTCCCAAGAATTTTATCAGTTTTATGTTGCCATTACCTCAACCTGTCTTTTAGTGGCAGATGCTGCACAGCACCAATTTAAATGGAGAAGAAGAATATCTGGATGGGCCTCATGCACTCACACATAAAGTGCTTGAAAGTGAGCACTGAATGTGGAATATTAGTGAAGGCTTTCTAAGACTTTAAAAGACCAGTGATCAGCAAACCATGACTCTGATGATATACTGTTTCTGTTTCATCTTCAAAACTGAAAATGAAGATAGCTGAAATTGTTTTGATATGTTTCAAGAATCCATGGAGTATCTCACAGTTATGATTTCTTGTCTACGACATTGCTAGAAGTCACAGCAAATATTTATAATATAGCCTAGTTCAGCTGAGAAAAGGTGAAAATGTGTGAGGTAACCTTTGCTTTTCATCCACCATAAGTTTCTGTCACATGAAATGAAAGATGAGAAGTTATAACAATAGCGTGCATATTGGAAGTTCACGGGAACCCAGAGTTTTGGTTAAAGTTGTATAGGGACTAGTGTCTCTTACTCCTTGTAGAGGACATAAACTGACTGTGTGTGTGTGTGTGTATGTGTGTGTGTGTGTCATTAACACTGTTTTAGGTGTTCTATAGCATTGTCATTATCCTGATGACATCTAAATCAAAGGGCCAGTTGGCAGCGCTGCCACGCACAGAGATCCTCACGTACTGGGTGCTTTCCTTTGGCTCTCATCTGTACTCTTTCTACGAACTGCACAGATTCTCCACAGGTAAGACAGATAGGCTAGATAGCAGTGTTGAATGAAAGTTTGATTATATGATTATTAAAGCTACAGGAAAATGAAGCTGTCCTTTCTCCTGTTTCACCTCAGAGCATGAAGCAGGATTAGAGAGAGAATTCCAGCTGGAGAAAGGCCTTCTGAAGCAGTTTAAAAGAGTGAGTTCAGTGTTCAGTTTGCTGTTTAACTCCCCCAAAATTCATTTTACCTGTATAAGTCAATCTCAAGAACTAAAGAATAGAGCGGAATAGAAACATAAATCTTTATTGTCCAAAAGTGGAAATTTGCTTCATGGAGAAAATATAAAAAGCTCAGCAGGTCATCTGTGAATATTTACTTAAAATATTTTTTTTTTTTTGATTTTGTGAATTGGGGCTTTAAACTTAATCTGGGCAAGTATGTGTAATTTACTGACTTTTGTCTTGCCTAGATTTTTAATTCAAAATTCATTAGCAAAACTCAAGAGCATATGAATGATTCTGTCCATGTAAAATCATACTAAAAACATACACATCCTTGTTCAAAGTAATACATGAAAGACTGATTCAAACAATTTCAAACAACACATTTTGGCTGTTCAGAGTTTCTTCTGCTCCACAGGGTTCATCCCTGCATCCTGTTCCCAGCTCACATACGTGTTAAAGGCCCATGGTGAAGTTAGTTGTTTTTGTCAGGACCCCACAGACTTTGAGTGGAGTTTCTGGAGCGAATGGGCCAAGAAGTCTTTGCTGTGGACTCTGATCGGACATGGCCTGATATCTAGATTGACCAGCATCTGTTTCCCCAAGGTAGGAGGCAGCTGCTACAGAAGTTAAATGGAGAATGTTGCTATTAAGTGGAGATTTTGAATCCAACACATTTCTGATGTCGCCCCCAACAGCTAAGGGTGCCAGCGCTCTTGGTGTATGGCCTCGTAGCAGCCTGCAGTGTATTGGGAGTTAAAGGTGTGGCTGTGCTGCTGGTACATCTGGGCCTGTCCTTCTCAGTGGCCCAGCTGCGCAGACCTGCTCTGTCATGGACCTGCAGCCTGCTGCTGCTCTCCACCCTTCACATTCAGCCGCTGCAGGAGATCCAGGTGGGTTGGAGCAGTTCAGACATAGGCCTACTTGTTCCTGATTTTAAAGGTGTATTTTAGATTAGATTAAATGGATAAAATGGATAAAATAGAAGCTTAGTTTGAAAAAAAAGTTTAGGGACAAAACTTTGTCAGGTGAAACAAGAGTTGATGTTGCTCTCTTTCTTTCAAATGGTGCAACCTCTGATGTTTGCTATTTGCATTTCACTCACATGATTTTTTAGAGCTGTTTTTTGGTAGTTATGTTTTCAAGAAGCCAGATTTTATTCCTGATAAGTATGAATATGGCTGATAAGTTTGAATTTCACAAAGTGTTCTGTCATAGGTAATGGCAATTTTCAAATTGTCTTGAATTTTTTAATTTGCCATTTGATTACCATTGAAGAAAATGTCATATTTAAATGAACACAAGAGGGCACAAGACACTGAGAAGACCTGCAGACACTGGCAACTTGGCTCCAATATTCTTTCCCCATAACACTGGATTAAAGTCGAGTGAATTTGAAATTACTTTGGCTTTTTAGTTGAACCTATCTATTTGTGCAGTTCATCAGATTGAGTCAAGCAGATTCTTTCTGATCCTAATCATACATTTTGACTTAAAGTGTGTAGTAAGGACCAGACAATTAGAATGCAGTATGGTATCCTGTACTACTGTATGTGAAATAGATGTTAAGGCCTGATAGACCTGTGTAGGCCACACACTGAAAAACTGCCTCTCATTCCCTCCCATGCTCTCCCTCACACATGTGCATCCTGAGTGCAAGCAGGGCTTAGATTGAAAACAATTATATTGAAAAAGCTTTCAAATTCACCTTTTATAGTTGTTGTAGGCCTTGTTCATGACTATTTGGGAATTGCGAGATTTTCCTAGCCAGTTGTCTAGATATGCCACAATTCTGCTGACAGTGCCATTCTGGTCAGTGTCAAACATTTGATAAAACAGTGATTTGATTGACCCCTGAAATGTATCTGTTATTGCAGGTGAATGAATTGAATGTTTTTTCCAGAACTGTCACTGTTGATATATGGCTTTTTCAGGAACATGTTACAATTCACTGGACTTACCTTTGTGTTAAACAGAGAGGCTGGTATAAGACAGAGGAGGAGTACTACCTGTTACTCTTCAGTGTTGCCGTCTGTGGTCTTCGCTTCATCAGCTTCAGCCTCGAGCATTGCTGGCGCCCCCTGGAACCTGGTGGAGTTGAGCAGCTCTACTGGTTGTTTTCCTACTCTTTTTATCATCCCTTATTCTACAATGGACCCATTATCACTTACAAAGACTACATTCAGCAGGTAAGAGACACAGTAGAGGTTATTCCAAGAAGTAAGCTGCAGTTTGGTGTAGAATTGCCTCTTTTGTCTTTGTCTTGAAGAGCCACCAAATTTTGCATAGTGGCCTAAACATCACTGGTGGGCTATTTAGAAAATGTCTTGCTAGGACAATAACTTTAAATTGTTGCAAGTATACAGAAATGGCTACCGTTAATTTGATTTGGTCTAGTTGACAATCATTTATGTACTGTTTCTGTATTTAACTAATGCCTGCTTGTTTCAATACCTATCCTTGGAACAGGTTGGTAGAAGAAACAGCTGAGCAGCCAATCATCCAATTACATTTGGTCCATTTGGTCCCCTAAAATGGGGGGACTATGTATAAAAAGGGCTCTTTTTATACATAGTCCCCCCATTTTAGGGGACCAAATGTAATCCCTAAACTGTTCACCCAATATGGATGTAAATACCATCAAGTTAAAGGTGACAGTCTGCACTTTAACCTCATAGTCATTGGTTCATTTCAAATCCAGTGTGCTTGAGTACAGAGACAAAACAACAAAAAATGTGTCACTGTCCAAATACTTACAGACTGCACGGTACAGTCATTCATTAGGGGTTGGGTGTCTTTACCCAAAAGCACCTCATAGTATTGTTTTAGAGATTTTTTGTGCTGGAGATTGAACCAGCGACCCTTTGACCAGTAAGTGCTCTCCATTAACAGTTTGCCAACCTTCTGCTCTTGCAGATGCGGAGACCTGCTGAGGAAAGTGACACAGACAAAGCTGTTTATAGCTACTTGCTGCTTAGAGCAGGAAGGATTTTTCTGTGGTGGCTCATCGCAGAATACATGATCCACGTCATGTACATGCATTCCATCCAGACTAACGAGACCTACTTAGAAATCCTTCCTCCTTGGGCCTTGGGTAAGTCTGTATTTGCACTTTTTTTGGGGTCCTTTAAAGGAAATATATTATTGAGTCTTTTGCTCTATGATTTATCTGTGACTTCAGATCCACTGGAGCAATGCTAGAACATGTTTATGAGATGCAGAAATCAAAGACACTTTGCCCACTGACCACTCAGGATTTCATTGAATTTGAAACTCCATCAGATATGCTGATAACGGACTCAATCATTGCCCTCAATTCATAATCCAATATTTATGCTCTGTGGTGTTTTGCCTAAATCAAATACGCCTCTGGCAGAAAAAAAGATATTGGTCTGAATATGAGACTCTCCAAAACAGAAGCAGTCTAGTCTGCCTGACAGGATTTTCGGTGAAGATGGAAGTAGTCGGAAGTGAGAACTATCGATCCACCTGTATACTCTCTGCTAATAACGTGTAATGTATTTTCTTGTATGTATTTTCTTCCATTCCTTCCATTCCTTCCTTCCTGTTTAGAAACAGCAGTGATAAATATGGCCCAGATTTTTTGTGTAACTATTTTTAGCAAATATAGTAAATGAGCAGATTTTGAAATTTGATCAAAATATGAGTGAAAAGTGAGACACTGCACCGCAGGAGAACACTGGGCGGGGGCCATGAAAATAAGGAGTCTCCTGGGAAAATTGTGAGGATTGGCCAGTATGCTCCTGGCACACTCCTATGTTGTCTTGGCGCAGTCTGCAAGACACATGGAGTCAAAATGTTGTTACCTATGCAGCCAGCTTGGTCCATGGATACCCCCCCATACACAGCCTCATGCAGACCCTTTTTCACAATGTCAGCAGCCAATGACCTTACCCCAAACCTAAGGAATGGTCTATGGAAAATATAAAAATAGGTGTTTTTTCTTTGAAAACCCCCCTTCTTCTTTTCCCCATATCCCAGGCGGCCTGGCCCTCGCCCTCGTCCAGTTCTTCTATGTGAAGTACCTGGTACTGTTTGGCTTGCCGTCCATGCTGGCTACACTGGATGAGCTAGTTCCCCCAAAGCTTCCTCGCTGTGTCAGCATCATGTACAGTTTCACAGGGATGTGGAGGTGAGTTTATACTGGGGAACCGACACCGCTGACATAACCTGTAATGTGTTTTAGTTGCTTGCACGGCAATTTTGCGTTGGTCTTGCAGCATTCCTTAACGCCTCTCTCTCTGGAAAAGGTAGCATCCCCGGTATGCTTGTAGAGAAGGTGTATTTAATGTCAAGTGCTTCAAGTGGTCAATGTGCTTTGGCAATCAAATTCTCTGAGCATCGTGATTTGTCTCATCTTGTGTCATTACTGGCAATCAGAACAATAGGTTACCTCTACAACATCAAGGACAGTGCATCCTTCTTTCAGAATCAAGCTAAAATGGTTTGTTCTCTTGGCCCAACCTCATGATGATGAATATTTTCACAGATTAGACTTTCGATCCATTCCCAACATCTTAATAGCAGCGGTGCCAAGAGAATCAAAGTAAAACATGAAGTAGATTCAAAACTTTGAAACAACTGAAATGGTGTAAATCTTTGTGTTCCGAAAATCATTATGTGCTGCCTCTCTCAGTCCAGAATAACACAAATTGTCATATATTTGAATTAAACTGTTTTATATTATTTGAAGTTCTAGAAAAGCTCAAAGGCTGTTGGATAAACTGTATTTTCAAAAACATGAAAAACATATTGAAGCCTTTGTTTACATAGTGATTTATTGGCTTGAAGGCCTGTTTTCTCTTCCAAATGTATTGCCTGGGGTTTTTGACATTACAGTTAACAGCATATCACAACTAAACATATGTATATGTATATATATATATATATATATATATATATATATATATATATTTTGAATGTGTAAAGGTTTTTATTTGTAGTGTTTGTCAGTGCTGGAGTAAGCACTGTATTTTTTATGGTCTCTAAGCCCATGTGCTCAGGTGTTTCTTAGGGACAGCTACATTATTCTGTAAATCTCTAACTGAAACATCCAATTATTTCCCTTTCTCCCTCTTTTAGGCATTTTGATGAGGGTCTGTATCAATGGCTCATCAGGTAAGAGGCACTTCATCAAATTCTACGAGTGGTGGACAGCCTGATTCAAATGTTAATGCTTATTAAAAATGTAAATTTTACTCTAATTCAGATAATACCTAATAATTGGACTTCCTTGTTTTCTTTTTTGTACCACAAACCTAATTTACAAGCACAGCAGAGACACAGTCAAGCTTCCCCATTACCAGTTTTTGTCTAATATTTGGAATAGTGTGTGTTGTTACTTGTTGCACACTCAAAGAGCTCATTCACTATTGGGCATTGAACTTCTCAGTTGAATTACCCTCAAAAAGGTGTCACTGCACAGCTGCCTGCCAACATGTGCATCTCAGCAAACAAGGATAGTGAATTTGCATGTAGGCTTTTTCATGATTATGAGGTTGCATATCATAGGTGAATAGTTTTTCTGTTCCGTTACTGTTCTCCCCACTCTGGAGAAATGCCACCTTGTTTAGTATGTGCATATGTAATGGCGGCATTATGCATTTGCTCACTTGTACTTTAAACAACATGCATTATTAGTTTGTCTGCTTTTAATGATGCACACTTGGCTGAATGTAGCCTACTGGGAGTTTATGGTCTGCTTGGTAGATGTGGGTTGCTACTTTAAGACAGCAGTACTGTTTCACAGTTGTCAGAAAACACAGTGTGATTTTCTGTGAGAATATTCTAATGTTGTTGTTGGGTATTGTTTGCTAATTATTGTCTGTGTTCACTGAGTTTTTATTCTGTTTGATGTATACAATGGTGTAAGTATACAATTGTTTGTCAAATGTACAAGATTAGTTAAAAGTGAAATATGGTACATCTACCAATGAATTACAACCACTTTGTTAAAGATGCCAGAATCTAAATTGCAAATGAAAGTTTCCATTTTAATCCATGTCCATTGGAAATTGTTTTCCCTTGCTTTAATGGCATCCTTTGCAGTTATCCTACTGCAGATGCAAAGTGATACCCATGACACAGTGCCCCCCTGTTTCTTCTAGTGAAAGTGCTGTTAAAGAGGTTTTAATGCGGTTCTGAAATTTTGCTGCAAATTGTCTGAAGAGCGCTAGATGAGTGTGTAGGTGTTAAATGATGTGCTCCACATGACTCACTCCTGACGCCCTGTCTCCCTGGGCAGCTAAGTGGCTCTTTCCTCACCATTCCATTCAATTTTTTAAATGTTTTTTTTTGTTTGTTTTTTTTTGCCTGTACTCATGTTCCAGATACATCTACGTCCCATTGGGAGGTTCCCATCATGGTCTTCTGTACAAAGTGCTGTCCACTGGCCTGGCGTTTGGGTTTGTCTGCCTCTGGCATGGGGGCCATGACTACCTGCAGTACTGGGCGCTAATGAACTGGGCTGGAGTTCTGGTGGAAAATGGATTGAAGACTCTCTTTGCCTCATCCTTTATTCACTCTATTGTTGTAAGTTTGAGACCCAAGCATTTATCTTCCAGAATGCAAAAAAATTGGGATAAAAGAGAAAAGAATACATTGGAAAATTGTAGTTCTAGCTTTGGGGGAGAGTTCATGTTCTCAAAATAATGATTGAACTATCCAAGATCAGTTATATTGTGTTTCACAGGGAATTTCCCATATAAGTCTGATGGCATCCTGTGTAATCCTTCTAGTTTATGGTGATAGAGTGCAATGCTGTTGGTGTTCTTTGCATCTCAGATTTATGACAAAAATACAGTATTTTGTGGTTTTACTGCAATTGTGACATTCCCCAGGAGCACAATTTCTCTGCACCCATGAAACGGCGCTGCATTGCCCTTCTGTCTAGCTTCTCCACTGCCATGCTCATCCTCTCTAATCTGGTGTTCCTTGGGGGAATACATGTTGGCAGAATCTTCTGGAAGCGTGTCTTCGTTCAAGGTAAATTGCTTTCCACAACACTCGCTCAACAGGATTTGTGAATTTATTCTGCAGCATTGTTTCAGCTCGCATTTACAAATTTGTTTCCAATGTGGAGAATCAGCCATATGGTATTTTACTATCCAGTGTAAATTTGATTATTTACATTGCAGTTTTCCATATTTTCTTCCAATGATGACAGCAACTCAGCTTACCAGTTCCAAAAGCAAAGAGTTGGTGACAGCTGTTAATAGCCAACAACAATACTTGTTTTAAAAAATAGGACTTGAAAGAACCTATGCTGAAGCCCATGTACCTAAACATCCTTGTACTTCTGCCTGTGTCTTTATTTGGCTCATTTGGTTCCTAAAGCAAGATGGCAGTCCCTCCCTGGCATCTAGCAGCTCTCCCATTTAAATCTCCACACCAATTTTTAGCTTTTATTGCAAATCAGTTGTTCTTCTTTCCACACTTGAGGGATTAGTTCACCCAAAAATGATTTTTTTTTCATGATCTACTCTGTAGACTCCCGCACACTGTCTTCACTTCACAGAATTTTATTGAATGACACAACGTTTCTGTCAAGAGACCTTCATCAGGTATGTAAGATAAGAGGTACCTGATGAAGATCACTTGACCGAAACGTTCTGTCATTCAATAAAATTCTTGTAAGCGAAGACAGTGTGCGGGAGTCTACAGATTTCTAGTTTGCTCTCATGTCGGTTGAAACACCAGCGAATTATATATTCAGCACTTAGCCCTGGGCTCTATTTGGTATCTACATATGGACCCTGCATCTTCTGAAGTCCCTAAAGTGACTGTAGGATTTATATTAGGTGCTTGCTCAACTGCCCTTGTCTGAAATGTCTGTGGTAGTAACCTTTACAGGCCAGCTGATGGCCCTCATGAAAGATCACTCTTAAAACTCAACATTGTGTGACAAACACTCTTGTAAAAAGACATACAGTGCCATTAGACATGGTCTCTAATATTTATTAAAAACTATCACTCAACACATAAAACACTCCCAATTTATTGAAAATTACTTTAACTTCCTAGCTGATTTCAATTGTAATGCCTAAACTTCAGTATTACTTACTCTATAACCTGCTACCCTACACTAACCTTTTATATTGGATAACTTCAGCACAACAACTCAAAACCAACAATAATGGAACTGTTTGACTCATATATAACCAAATGATATAATACAATTTGCAATATAGGATATCTTGTGGTCAGTGAAAAAACTGCCCCAATACATAACTGAAAAACTGAAACTGAAAAAATAAAACAAACACAAACTTGCCAATGTACAATCTGTTACTTCAGTTACTGTCTCATTTATCATACACAACATCATGAAATAAGCCTGACCCTATTATATCTTTCTACACCAAACTCTTTGTCATCTTAATGCTTTCATATTGTCATGCTTGCCAGCTAGCACTGGAAACATGTTTCCAGTTGTTTCCATTTGTGTAATGATAATGTATTCAGGGAAATGGAAGCGGCAGAACTAAACTTGCAAATCTTCAGTTCCCGCTTTTACTGAGAAGCACAGTCCTACTGATCACCAATCAACTTTGCATTTAGTTTTGAGTTGCCTCTCTGCAAATGGCCTTTTCACCTCATTTGCACTTGAAGTACTCTGTGTTAATCAAGAGAAAAAAGCAACTGAATAATTACAGCACTGGCTGGCTGGACCCATAGTAACATGCAATTGAAGGAAAATAAATGTGTTATTCATCTTTTTCACTCATCTCTATCACTTCTCTGCTGCTGTCGACAAACTGCAGACATTTTTAAATCCATACAGCAAGCTTTAACTGATGTATTTGGGCAGTAGGTGGCTGTTCTTCAAATGGAAGACCTGTATTCGTTTTTCTGCAACTCACCTGCACTCCGACTCCGACAAGTGAAAAGAGAATTCTCTTATGGGGATCAATAAAATAAAACGTGTCATTTTTATATAAATAACTCCCAAGTGTCATGATGTTGCCAAGACATTATCCATTATAGCGGAGAAGCAGCTTTCTTATTTGCTTCAAGCAATAATTGTGATAACTGCAACGCTTTTGACGGAGTAAACCGAGAAGCCCTAATTCATTAATTTGACTTTCATGGCTCTTATTCTACATTACCCTTACTCTGTCTGCATGTTTCTACATGCTAATATGGTGCCAGTTTTTACTATTGTGCAGATGGTATATAACCAAGGCATGACACTAACTTCTTCACCAACTACCAACAGTGAATAGTGGATTCAAAATTTCACCAGTCAGTTTAAGTTCTTAGCTAGTAGGCTTCTTTAGAATAGCTAAGGCTGAATACAAGTTAGTTACATGCTAAAATTGCTGGTAGAAATGACAAACTTTCCAGCCATGGCCAAAAAAAAAAAAGTGTCTTGTACTACTTTGAAGTTCTAGATTTAACTCTGTTAAGTTGACAAAGCCCTACCGTCTGCATCAGTCAAATGGACAATCAGTTAGAGAAAAATATTATATATATTACTATATAGTGTTAATAGAATTCACTCACTTGCAAAGACAAGACACTGGGATGTCTTGGCATGATGGCACGGACTGCTCATTGGTCATGTAGGTTACGGACTAAAAGGTTTCAAATGGTCCTAATCCAATTTACATGTCAGAGATAATGTACTGTATGTAACCTTTCAAAAGCGTGCATCAACTTTTGTTCCACAATTAAGTTTTTTTTTTTTCCCTCTAATTGAAACGCGATGAATAATTGAGTCTGAAAGATAAGCAGCTCTAAGCTGGCACTTTTATTTGGACATGGAAATCCATTGAGGCCACTGCTCTCTTTTTGAAAAGCGCTGAACAAGCAAAAGAGAATAAAATGAACACAAACTAGACAACACAAAACTATATTTCAGAAAATATAAAATAAAACTGTCTATTACCAAAACATGGCTTGTTTAGCCTTAGTCCACCTGACCTTTCTCTTACTGCACAGTGAGCTGGTTATAGTACAGCTGTGCATAAACCAGCCTGTGCGTATGTGAATGAGATTTTGAAGAGAATAGAAAAGAATAGATCATTGAAATGCATTGTGGTTGCAGGTGCAGGTTACTGAGAGAATCTGGAGGCAAGCCAGTTGGGACGAGGTGCGGACAGCTGTCCCTGCCTACTAGACCTTCCAAGGAGCAGCTATAAATAGAATAAAAGAAAAACTGTAGCATAGAAATAGTGTAACTTCAGTGAGACTTGACCCAAGGAAGGTAATTAAGTAAAAAGTATGCAATTTCTTTCTTACTTTTGAAAAAGCATCAATAGTAGTCTAAATGTAAGTCTAAATTTAATTAATCAATATTAATAAATATTCATAAAGGAAACTAAGACCTGGTTCAGATCAAAATGAGTTGAGGAGTGGATTTACAATGAATCAGTTACATACTGTAAGAATGAGTTTGTTAAAAAATATTTCCACGGTTACTAATGAAACACAGTAGCTGAGAGTATACTGATTGTTTTTTAAAGGTATTTATGTTTGTTTTTATTTGTATTTCAGGCTGGTCTACCATTGCCCCACCTATGTTGGCTTTCCTCTACTGCTTTGCTCAGATCGGACTTGAGTGGACTTCTCACCCACCGTGAGTCACCTTGCAGTGGCATTGGATTGAGAATCCCTGCTATCATACAACCAGAGCAACCTGCTGAGTCCAGTGTCTTGCCTTCAGTAGCCAAGGTCTCTATGGCATATCTGGTTCATAGCCAGCGTCTCCACTGTCTTTAGAACAAAAGCTGGCTGGACTGTGTGAGCCAGCCACTTCTCACAACCTCACCAGACCGGCCGTAAGCTGCCTGCAAGCTAAGACATAAAGGATAAATGTTATTTCATTCCACAGAGAATGTTTCCTGTATTTCATGGAAAGCTTGTGCGCATTTGTACTCTTAATACAGTGAATGTTTATACTGTATTGCTGGAAAGCTTGAGAAGGTGTATACACTGAAATAAACACACTGCCTCTTTTCAGTGCAAAATGTTGAAATGCTGTCACACGAGTCAAATAAATGTTTTTATATATATTTTTTCATTGTTGAATGTTTTTAATTTATTGGTTTTGGCCAAATCCGGTAAGTGTCATCAGATTGAGGCTGTTCATTGAAGCTGGAGCTGGATGTGGAGTAGGATGTTGGGAATGCAATTTAAAAAAAAAATAAAAAAATTGGGGACATTTTTTAACCTGAAAAACATATGCAGCTAGGGAATTAGTTCCAAACAAGAGGTTAGATTTAAATAATACTGATAATTGATCCTATCTTGAAAGCATGCACAAAAGCCCCTCACATTTTAGATAATAATAATTAATTCTTGCAGTATAATTCAGCAGGGGCTGACTAGTATGGCATCCAGTGATTGAGGCAAACTGCTTGTTGCAGGAATTATCAGGAAGCTACTCCAGAAAGTTTAATTTTACAGAGTGCAGAAATTGTAATCTGGCACTCGAATCTGAACCTCCTCTTACTATTCACAATGCACAATAAGGTGTATGCCGTCTGGCTTCCAGGCTTCGAAGAAGTTGTTGGAAGGACATCAGTGCATTGTTATTCAGAGGAGCTATTGCTGAAAATCATTAACATGAAACTCTCTAGGTGCCTTAAATTCTGATACCATGCTACAAACAACTAGCATTTCCTTTAACATGCTGTATGTGCAGTTTCTTTGTCCATCAATTACTGAATCAATCAGTCAATCAATCAATCAATCAATCAATCGGTAAACCAGCTTAATATGCACTTGTGTGTAATTTTGTAAATTGGATGACTGTTCAAATAAACAAGCATACAACGAAGCCGTTTTGTCGATGTAAATACAAGGACTCTATAGTCGTCAGTTATTTTGAAGAGCCTCCAGGTTTTTCATTAGTTGATTTCTATTCTTGTCTGAGGGATTATCATATCTGTGGCACTAAGTAGGATCAGTGTGAGGGGTCAGTGAGGAATCCTCTTAAATGAGCACAAAACTATAAGGTTTGACTAACACAAGAAGATCAGCTAAGAGAATACATCTGCTGAATTACACCTTGGATAGCTTATGAGGAAAGTAACCCAGTGATCAGTGGCAGAGGAGCTAAAAAAAAAAGTTAATCACTTCTCACAAGTTACAAATAACTTTAAAGCTGCTATATGCAGATTTTTAACATCAACTAATCAAGACTGTTAATTTTGAGACATAAGCATGATTACTTATGTCTCTCTCTCTCTCAAATTCAAATTAGCTTTATTGGCATTAAATACTTCAGCATCTGTTGCCAAAGCAAAACAGTGACAATAAAAGTAGCAATAATGACAATGAAGATAATTGAACAATAGAAAATTGCAATTATTTGATCACATACAAAGTAGAATAGAAAGTATTAGTAGTTCTCTCTCTCTCTGTCTCTCCCTCCCTCTCTCTCTGTCTCTACCTTTCAGAGTGGCCTTCTTCAGGGCCTTCATGGCGGACAGCTGGTCAGCATCCGGCCCTGTGATCTTCTTCACCAGAAACACACAGACACACACACACAGAGGACAGTTTCTACCGCTGTGTCAACGGTGTGTGTTGGTGTTTATATGTGTGTGTGTAAGTGCGTTTGTTTGACCCATTTCTCATGTCATGCTAAACTAACGGAAACACCCACACAGGGCGAGCGGCAGGCTAATTGTTCATTCATAAAGATGATGACACTCAGCAGGACTGAAGGGCCCTCAGCCGGCTGTCTCCATGGCAACCAGCTCTCAAACACTGGCATGGGGGATATGTTAAGGGGATTGGCGTGGAAATCAAGCCCACACACAGGCATGGACACAGGAATACACATGCATGCAGTTATGCAGTTACACACATGCACACACACTTGGACGCACAACACACATGCATACGCTTACACATGAACATATCCTTCCATATAAAAATACACTCACTGAGCACTTTATTAGGAACACCCGTACACCTGCTTATTCATGCAATTATCCATTCAGACAATCATGTGGTAGCAGTGCAATGCATAAGATCAAGCAGATACAGGTCAGCAGCTTTAGTTAACGTTCACATCAAGCATCAGAATGGGGAAAAATTTTGATCTCAGTGACTTTGACCGCGGCATGGCTGTTGGTGCCAGACGGGCTGCTTTGAGTATTTCTGAAACTGCTGATCTCCTGTGATTTTCACGAACAACAGTCTCTAGAGTTTACACAGAATGGTGCAAAAAACAAAAAACATCCAGTGAGTGGCGGTTCTGCGGACGGAAACGCCTTGTTGATGAGAGAGGTCAGAGGTCAGAGGAGAATGACCAGACTGGTTGGAGCTGACAGAAAGGCTTCAGTAACTCAGATAACCTCTTTACAACTGTGGAGAGCAGAAAAGCTCACGTCAGACCTTGAGGCGGATGTCACTTTGGTTGACATTGAGCTGAAAGCTGATACCTACCCAGTATTAGTAAGGTGTTCCTAATAAAGTGCTCGGTGAGTGTATATACACATACAGTACACAGCACACACACACACACAGGGGTACTTTGCCGAAGGAGCCTTGCACAACTTGGCCTTCTCCGATCCCTCATCTTTACTGGCACATCATCACACACTCACACACACACACACTCACACACACGCGCACACACACATATTTTTATTTTCAGGGTCTGAAACACCAAATATCTGCAAAATTTGTCTTTGGCAGATAAATCATTAAGAGTGTCCTGCCACACTGGTTGCTAACTTTTTGAGACGATATCATATATATCTCAGTTATATACAGTCTTTGTTGTTTAACTGTTTTCAAACTTTGTCCCTGCTGGCCACCGTACACTCTCTGACTGTGAGCCAGTCAAATCAAAGCAAAACAACGGCTCTGTATCAAACAGGCTCCTGATTGGCTGCCTGTTACACTGCTCTACACAAAGCGGATGGTTAACTAGCCTAACGTCAGCAGAAAGTCAACTTTATGATCGTGTGAAGCCACCAAAAAGAAAAAATGAAGATGAAGAGGTAAAACATCTGTGGTAGAAGTGAGTGAGCGAGTTTCAAAGTTTCGCATGTTGTCTAATAAACCTGTAAGACTTTTCCAAACATCACTGATTATTTCCCCAAGGAGAGTTGGCAGCAACACCTGGCTTCACATGCATACATTTACACACATTCACACCTGGGAGCTTCCCAGTACAGCCACAGTCTTCTGCTGCTGGATGTTGAGATAGGGCCAGCAGCTACAATGGAGTATGATATCAGAAAATGTTTCAGCAATCTAAAACATCAATGGTAAATGTCAGGTTTTGGTGTCAGTCCCTCAGAATCAAAGAGCGAGGGCTTCTTTCTAGAGCCGCCGTTTTGCACCGACGTTCAACAACCATACAGGGAGAAATCCATCGCAGGAGAGGCCAATTTCTCCACCCACAGGAGCAGGAGAGAGACCAGAATGCAATGCAGCAACAAGACAGGTTGGGTTTGACTGTTACTCTCTCCACCTACAACCAACATCTGAATCCAACAAGTCCACGCCCCTTTTTTGGCAGTTGTTGCATTCTGGGAAAAGCAGGAAATCACTAACTGCAGTAGAAGCAGATGAGGCAGGTTGAGGGAAAGTGGGTACAACTATAACTACATTGAACATCACAGACTGATGATATATAACAGTGTAAGAGAATTTTAGATTTTTTTTTTTCCTTAAAGCGGTAAAAGAAACTACCGAATGCATAGATGTAGAGGAAATGTGAATCGACAAATTCAGACTACACATCTCAGTGAATCACACAACAGGTTGAGCAGGGTTCCCGACGTTCATCATCCTCACAGTAGAAAATTACAACACACACACACACACACACGGACACACAGTTGTCATGGAGCCTCCCCTGATACCTGCTTCCCACTGTAGCAGAGTGACTGATGATATCATCCTGTTTGTCATCATTCTCTTTCTGTCTTTCTTTCTGAAGCTTCCTAGCTTGCTGATTGGTGGATATTGATGCAATGAAACAAACTAGAAAACACTCTCACATCGTTTTCCTCCTCCTTTTGCTCCACTTCATCTCATCCACTCCCTTCATCATCCTCTCCTTCCTCTATATCTGTCCTCTCACATCATCCACTCCTCTACCTTTTCCCTCCCCTCCTCATCTTTCTTTCCACCCATCCATCCATCCATCCTCATCTTTCTCCAGCTGTCTTGAATCTATTTGCCCACTACTTCTTTTAATTTCTCCTCCTCTTTCTTCTCCTTTCCTCTCGTTTCGTTTCCTCACCTTTCCTCTCCTGTCCTTTTGTCTTTCTTCTCTCCTCTCCTGCTGTCTATCCTCTGCTCTCCTCTCCATTTGTCTTTCTTCACGTTACCTTTCCTCTCCTTGTCTTCCATCTCCTCTCCTCCGTCCTCTCTCCTCTGCTCACCTGTAGTTCCCAGGTCAGTTGGTGGTCGTGTGTCCCGGTGCATTGTGGCTCCTGTAGTTCCGGCTGAGGCTCTGCGGCGCTAACATGCTCCTGTGCATCGACTGCTAGGCTACTGGAGCCTGCTGAGACATCTCCTCTTCCCTAACTCTCTCTCTCCCTCTCTCTCTCTCTCAACTAACTGTCATAGTTAGTAGACTGCCAACTGTCCCTCCCTTCCTCCCTCCTTCGTTTGTTCCCCGCTGTTTTCTATCTTTTAACCGTTCTCACCTCTCCTCTCAGTTTTGCACCTCCCTCTCTCTCCATACTGACTCCCAGTGATGAGAAGTGATGAGGAAAAGTATATAGCCACTCCCCCCTCCCTCAAACACACACACACACACACACACACACACACACACACACACACACGGTTTACACTGCATGTCATCAGCACCAAATATGGAATATCACACTTCCATATGCAAACGAGATTCCCCACCCTTTAACGCAGCTCAATACTTCGACAGTTTTTGGTACCAGTGTATGAAAGATTTATCTCACTTCAGCCAATATGTCCTGAAAATATCAGCTCGCTCTCTCTGGACTCAGCACCTTCCAAAGAATGCGTGTGTATCTGTGTGTGTGTGTGTGTGTGTGTGTGTGTGTGTGAAAGCACTGAGTGTCCATGGTTGCATGTTTCACACTGTCTCTCTCGAAAAGCAGCAAACCACTGCTGTTTTTCTCTTTGTTTGATGAGTGTGTGTGCATTGTGTAAGTGTAATTGTACATGATTCCACCGGCTATGTTACAGAGGAGCGAAGGGAGAATATATAATAACCTCAAAATGTTGTGAGAAAATGTCAATCACACATGTATATCTCATATCTATGAGGTTAGGTAGGTATAGATACACACATCTGAATGTTGAGAGCGTCTTAACTCTACACTCCACGTGGGCGTCTTTTTGAATACTCTGATCCCTTCCCAAACAGTACCAGTGGAGGCAATACAAAATACTCCTCCACATTGTTTTTTGTTTTGGTGAGAAAATCTCTTTTGAAGATACGAGTCCTCTGAGAAAATATTGGAGGACCAATGCCATGCTAATCTTACTGCAGTCACATCTACAGCTGTGTGTTTGATCAAAGGCTGTTATAACCATGGGGACGCTCTGAGCTGTCTCTGTTCAAAACAGACCTATAAACAAAGCAGATGATGATGGACTTCAGCCTGACTCAAGATGTCACTGTCATTCATCTGCAGTTACAATCTACTGTAGTACCACTAAGTCTCAGGCTGGGTTTACCAAGGTCATCTTTAGGGGCTGTAATGTAAATTGCTGGTTACTCGATGTCCAATCTTCCTTTAAAAAATAGAAAATATTTTTTACAAAATGTCAGACTTCTATCTCAAAAACTGTTTTTTTTAATTATTATTTAAATTCTGCCCTTATGGAAACTATTGTAGTCAATGGAAAATACCAGAAGTATGTTGGAAAACAACCATGCTTTAGTTTAGTATTGGTCACGGTGGGAAAAATGATGATATGTCGGTGAAACATAAGCGCGCCCAAGAAGCCATGAAAAACACACCAACCGTCAGTTCGTTTTTCACCAGACATTTATCTGAAACCAACCAGGTAACAAAGGCAGAAGTGAAGATCTTGTTCCTTTTTGCTCTGAGATTACCGCAGGGCAGGCAGTAAAGGCACCTGATTAGATCTCTGGAACCAGGAGCAGTCTCAATGGCTCTGAGATGAGGTAGAAGTCCTGCGTCCAGCCGCTGGTCGAGTCCCTAATCGATGGCTACAACGCCACAGTCTTCACCTATGGGCAAGCCGGGTATACACACTAGGGGGACACGGTAAGTTGTTGGATCAGCAGTAGAAACCACATATCTGCAGTGGAAACATATTTACTTTAAGACAACATCTGCAGCATCCACCTGTTCAGCATAATCCAAGTCTCCTCAAGCCAAACAAACTCACGAAGTGACTCGAAAAGGCCGACATTTACACCATTATTTAGTTGAAATCGCCACTATAGCCGTTGATTTAAAAAAAAGTTTACGTTTGCGCGCACCGTGGGGGGGTATAAACCGTGTGGAGGATGTATTCTTGCTGCTGGGGGAGAAGAGGCAGAAGAGTGGGGGTGTGCAGGCCACTGGCAATCTAGCCTTAGTTGCTAATGTGTGCACAAGCTATGGAAACATTACTCTATGCAACCCCAGTTCTTGTGTTTAGCTATTTATACTATCTACAAACTGATAATTGTATGGCTAGCAAGCAACTATCAACAAAATACACAATATGACTGTGTCCTCTTGTAAATATGTTCACGTGCGCACTGCAGCCGTGTGCGCCACTTATTATCAGCCATATTTCCAATTGTCACCATGTGCCATAGGTGCCAGTTTTTTGGTATATCTGCATCTGTATTTTAAGTTAATTATGCATTGTAACTGAGTTACTGCCTTATTATTAGCTGTTAGCTGTGCACTGTTTGGTTGTCATTATAATGGTTGTAATTTCTGGATGTGAATCTAATGCCATTGGTGGCACCTAGTGGATCTACTGTGTATGCTGGTTAATTGCCACAAATTTACAAATGTTTAAGGATTCCTTCCATAATCACTCACTATCCCATGTATCTGAGAGAAACCTTTCAGTAGCATTCTAAAGTAGCTCATAGCTCTTTCTGTCTCAGCAATCCTGTTGGCACAGACTAGTATTTCAGTACCTCTTCGTCCATGATTCCTCCTCCACCTCTGCTAACGACTCCTGCACTACTACTACAGACACCTGAGAGTGGTGCCTGCAGCTGGGCCTTCTTCACGGTGATGGAAGACCTCTTGTCAGAAGACCCCGCAGTGAAGCCTGTCCACACTGTGGCTGCGTTTGCTGGTGATCTTTTTTTTATGTTCTGCAAAATGTGATTACCTTTTTCAATTGAAAAATTGCACATGACTCATGCAGACACAGGCCTACTAGTTGATTCCATGTTTGTATGACATGTATGGTATCCTTGCTGAAGCAAAGTGGTTAATCTTAGAACCCTATAGCTATTCATCTCCTCTGGGCATTTATTTGACAGGCTGTCTATTAATATTGTCGCTGATAATTACACCCCTACTTCAGTAGAAACTTCCACTTTATTCCTCTGTCATGACTATAAATTCTCTTTTAGGCCTATAAATTACAGATGTTTATAATGCATTAATTAATTTAAATGTTAAGAATTCGACAGGAGAGGACAATCTGGATCCTTGCCTTCTGTGTCTTTGTGCTCCTTTAATTGCCACTCCACTTGTTCACATTTTTAATCAAACACATTTCTCAGGCAGCATCCCCAAGGTTTGGAAAGCTGCACAGGTTTTTCCCGTGCATAAAGGTGGCGCCCACAGAAAACCAATACTGTCTTTCTGAAATGGGATTAAAACTGGCTACGCACATAATCTGCATTTTGACATGACTCAGAGACATTTGAATTTCTGGACGTAAAGATTTGAAGATGAACACCAATGACAGATGCCTCTCCTTTTTGGATGACTGCCTTAACAATAGGAATTTGTAATTTTGTTTTTCTTTTTTTTATTGTTTTATTTAATTTATTTATTTTTATTAGGTACTAGCTTCTGTTACTAAGCCTCAACAACGGTCACATGACTCCAAGGTGGACACCATATGTGTCACCTTCATCACACTGTCCTAAAAAAATAACAGTGAGAGCATAATTACAGGCCAAATTATTTTTATTTAAATTATTAGTCTGCGTCTAATATCCTACAGCTAACCAAACAAGCCAGTTTTCAATAGCTGAAATGGGAATATTTTGTTAGCTGTCTAACCAAGTAAAGTCCTTACGACTCCCAGCTTCAGGTAACAATCGTTATCTGACTTTGAGTGAGCATATGAGTGAGTTTTTCATGTCACCCTAGCATACATGAACAAGTTGTTTCACCCTGAGGCTACTTAGCTAATGTTAGCTTCAAGTGCTAGAATAAGATGCTAGAAAGGGAATGGGTTATAACCATATAATGTTACTCGGCCAGCTGTTGGATTTCTATTTCAATTTCACTTCACAAGCTAATCATTAGCTAGCGCTCTAACGTTAGCAATCGGCGCTAACAGTTAGTTAGTTAGCTGATAACTTACCTAAACAATTCGATTTGGGCTTCAATAAATGTCACCAGCAATATTCAAAATTGTCTGTGAGCTTCAGGAGAATGTATTGCAGCTGAAAGACTTGATTTATTAAGCATTTATCATGTTAGAAAAGAGCATAAACATCAAGCTATGCAGCTAGCTAGATAAATAAGCTAACACCCACTGCCAGGTGAACTGACAAGCTTTCAAATCAAATTTTCAAATTTTGGTATTAATGCACACATCTATGTTAGAGACAGTGCTGTAACTGGCTAGCTAGATATAGATGTTGCCACTATGCTTCTGCTCATTTTGTGGTCTATGCACTTCGTTTATCTGAACATTTTGTCTTTCCGCGATGTAAATGGGATGACCCATTCTCAACATAAATACTTTAATTCTAATTCACACTCCTGGCTGAGTCAGTAAATATTCTCATGCATATTTTTGTTTCAAGGCAGCCATGAGAAGACCAAAGAAGTCCAGCTCTCAGACTGACAGGTTTTAAGGAGAAGCCGCTGTCCGTGTCTACTACATAAATTCATAATGTTACAATTTTGGTGTATATGATTATCTGTTCATATCCATCTTTTTCACTTTGCATATCTTGTATAGTTCCACGGAGATCGATCAGGTATGCACCTACTCCTCACCACCCTCAAGACATCTGAGAACAACGCCATCACCTCCAACACGTCCCGGCTTATGGCCTCAGAGTGCCTTTGGAGCATCTTCAGTCTGCAGAACCTCTTCACTACAGTGGACCTTTAATCCAGAAAGTTGATGCAGAGCTATGCAGTCAGCTTCAAATGCAGCTGAGTTGGCTATAGAACAATCAAAACTGCAGTAACATTCCTTCAGTCCCTCTTTCAGAAAACATATGATGACATTTCGGACATTCTGTGCATCTATCCACCTTAGTGAATAACATGTTTTTTTCTTGTCAACACACATGAGATTAGTTTAGTTTATTTTATTGCACATAACCCCCCCCCCCCAACAAAAAAAACTGAAATACATAGAGATTGGAAAAAACAACAACAACCCAAAAACACACAAACAAACAAAAAACAGACTCTTCATTCAAGAGTATACGTCTAACCCCTCATGTAAAATCATAGTAAAAAAGCTAGTAAAAAAAAACAAAAAAAAACGGTTTTGCCTGACCTGACAAAGACCGTGCTGGTCAAAACGTTGCAATAATAAACTCTTTGGGAGTTTATATTCAGTGTGCGGACATGTCTCTGTAAGTTGCTGAATTTGTCTTTTTCTAGTTAGAAAAAAACCCAAAACATACTTTTTCACTTTGATGTGGAAGAACATTTGGGTTAAGTATAAATGATTAAATGCTATAAATGTTTGCGAGACTGAATTTCACATAGTGTTCAGTAATAGATCATGAGCATTTGTTCTGTATTATAGGGCTATTAATCAATCAAATGTATCAATTTTTTAGTTTTCCATCCAGTTTTTCTTGAATTGTTTTGTTTGTCATCTGATTATCATTGAAGGAAATGTCATATATAAACTGAACACAGGAGGGCACAAGACACTCATGGGATCTGCAGACACTGGTCACTTGGCTCCAATATTCTCTACCCATAACACTAGATAAAAGTCGGTGAATGCTATTCAGTGGAACCTACCTTTTTGTTCAGTGTTATTGAAAGCATACACCGTAATGTCAAGCAACTTCGTCCTGGTTCTAACCAAGGATCAGGCAATGAGAATCCAGTCATAATGGGTAGAATCTTATACTGCTGTATGTGAAATAGATGTTAAGGCCTGATAGATATGTGTAGGCCACACACTGAAAAAAAAATGCCTCTCTTTCCTCCCATGCTCTCCCTCACACACGTGCATCCTGTGTGCAAGCAGGGCTTAGATTGAAAACAATTATATTCAAAATGCTTTGCATGATTGTCTGTTTTCCTTTTCTTCCTTTTTATCGTTATTATCGTATATTGTTTTCATTCTTTGGTAATTAGGTGAGACACTATAAGCCGCTCTGGGTTTCTTTCCTCACCTGCACAATCTGTGTTTAGTAGCATGTTGTATTTATTTGTTACCATTTTCTTTGTGCGGAATATATAAAACAAAACTAATTGTTATAGTTGTTGTAGGCCTTGTTCATTACTATTTGGGAGTTTTGAAAGATTTTCCTAGCCAGTTGTCTAGATATGCCACAATTCTGCTGACACTGTCATTCTGATCAGTGTCAAATAAACCAATGATTTAAAACACATCACTATATTTTATATCATTCACATTTTGCTGTGTTGTAACAGGTTTAGGCTTGACAAACCTCTAAAATGTATCTGTAATTGTAGGTGAATGAATTGTATGATTTTATTTTATTTTTTTCAAAGCTGTCACTATTGATATATGGCTTTCCCAGGAATATGTTACAATTCACTGGACTTACTTTTGTGTTAAACAGAGAGACTGGTATAAGACAGAGGAGGAGTACTACCTGTTACTTGTCAATGTTGCCGTCTGTGGTCTTCGCTTCATCAGCTTCAGCCTCGAGCATTGCTGGCACCCTACTGGAGCTCTACTGGTTGTTTTCCTACTCTTTTTATCATCCCTTATTCTACAATGGACCCATTATCACTTACAAAGACTACATTCAGCAGGTAAGAAACACAGAGGTTATTCCAAGAAGTAAGCTGCAGTTTGGTCAAGAATTGCCTCTTTGGTGTTTTTCAAGAAGAACCAGAGTCTGATTGTTTCTCTGAAGTTGAGGGAATCTGAGCTCACCTCATTTTGCATTGTGTCCTAAACATCACTGGTGGGCTGTTTCGGAGATGTCTTGCTCGGACAATAACTTTAATTTGCTGCAAGTATACAGAAGTGGCTACTGTTCATTTGATTTGGTTTGATTGACAATCGTTTCTATAGTGTTTATGTATTTAACTAATGCCTGCTTACTTTCCTTGGAACAGGTTGGTACACACGTTCATAGGGGTTTGGTATCTTTACCCAATAGCACCTCATATTATTGTTTTTTTGTTTTGTTTTTATTGTACTGGAGATTGAACCAGTGAGTGCACTCCATTAACAATTTGCCAACTTTCTACTGTTGCAGATGCGGAGACCTGCTGAGGAAAGTGACACAGACAAAGCTGTTTATAGCTACTTGCTACTCAGAGCAGGAAGGATTTTTCTGTGGTGGCTCATCGCAGAATACATGATCCACGTCATGTACATGCATTCCATCCAGACTAACGAGACCTACTTAGAAATTCTTCCTCCTTGGGTAAGTCTGAGTTTTTTTGTTCTATGATTTATCTGAGACTACAGATCCACTGGAGCAATGCACCAACATGTTTATGAGATGCAGAAAGACACTTTGCCCCCCACCACTCATAAGATTTCATTGATTTTGAAACTCCATCAGATATGCTGGTAACTGACTCACTCATTGCTGTTGATTCATAATTCAATATTTATGCTCAGTGGTGTTTTAGGCTATTTTGTCTGAATCAAATACGCCTCTGGCAGAAAAAAAGATATTGGTCTGAATATGAGACTCTTGTTGAATCCCAGCCAAAACAGAAGTAGTCTAGTCTGCCTGACTGGATTTTCAGTGTAGATGGAAGTAGTCTGAAGTGAGAACTATCGCTTCACCTGTATACTCTCTGCTAATAACATAACTATGGAGACTGTATGTTTGGTGTAATGTATTTTCTTGGCCATTTAGAAACAGCACTGAAAGATAGGGCCAAGATTTTCTGTGTTACTATTTTTAGCAAATATAGTAAATGGGCAGATTTTGAAATTTGATCAAAATATGAGAGAAAATCCTGAGAAATGAGACCACAAGAGAGCACTGGGAGGGGGCCATGAAAATAAGGAGTCTCCTGGGAGTCTCCTGGGTTGGCAAGTATGCTCCTGGCACATTCGTGTGTCTTGGCACGGTCTGTGAGACACATGGAGTCAAATTTTTTCTGTAGGTGCATTATGTTACCTATGCAGCCAGCCTGGCCCATGGATACCCCCCATGTGCAGCCTCATGCAGACCCTTTTTCACAATGACAGCAGTAATAACCTAGGTAATGGTTTTGGGAAATAGGTCAAATAGGTGCTTTTACTAACCCTTTAACCCTTTTCCCCATATCCCAGGCGGCCTGGCCCTCGCCCTCGTCCAGTTCTTCTATGTGAAGTACCTGGTACTGTTTGGCTTGCCGTCTCTGCTGGCCACACTGGATGAGCTAGTTCCCCCAAAGCTTCCTCGCTGTGTCAGCATCATGTACAGTTTCACAGGGATGTGGAGGTGAGTTTATACTGGGGAACCGACACCGCTGACATAACCTGTAATGTGTTTTAGTTGCTTGCACGGCAATTTTGCATTGGTCTTGCAGCATTCCTTAACGCCTCTCTCTCTGGAAAAGGTAGCATCCCCGGTATGCTTGAAGAGAAGGTGTATTTAATGTCAAGTGCTTCAAGTGGTCAGTGTGCTTTGGCAATCAAATTCTCTGAGCATCGTGATTCATCTCATCTTCTGTCATTACTGGCAATCAGAACAATAGGTTACCTCTACAACATCAAGGACAGTGCATCCTTCTTTCAGAATCAAGCTAAAATGGTTTGTTCTCTGGGACCAACCTTACTCTCACAGGATGAATCTTTTCTTTTTTAACCAGGCTCTGTTTATTATACTATGTTTCTGGTATGCTCAGTTTCATCAGTAGTGAGAAACCTACTGCAGTGATGCTTCCCCCAAATTAGACTTTCAATCAATTCCCAACAGGTTAATAGCAACGGTGCCAAGAGAATCAAATTAAAACAAAGAGTCTCTGTATGTTAAAATCAACAAGTGCATTCATGCATTCATGCTTTGGTGCAAAACTTTGAAACAACTGACACTGCATAAATTGTTCCATCATAGCGGTGTTCCAAAAATCATTATCTGCTGTGTCACTCAGTCAGGAATAACACAAATTTTCATCCATTTGAATGAAACCCTTTTATATTATTTGAAGTTCTAGAAAAGCTCAAAGGCTGTTGGATAAACTCCAACTGTATTTTCAAAAACATAAAAAACATATTGAAGCCATATTAAAGTCTCCCTCCATTATTGTAGTATGGAGCCCCAGTTGAAACACTGCCAACCCTCTACTTGCTTTGTTTACATAGTGATTTATTGGCTGGAAGGCCTGTTTTCTCTTCCAAATGTACTGTCTGGGTTTTTGACATGACAGTTAACAGCATATCACAACAAAATATATTCTTTGAGTATATTTTGAATGTGTAAAGGTATTTTTTTATTTTTTTTTATTTTAGGTTTTTTTTATTTGTAATATTTGTCTGCAGAATACAGTAAGTACTGCATTATAATTTATGATAAATTCAACAAAATGAAGTTAATTTTCCATCAAGTCAGATGTACAGGAAGTAGACAGAATAACAGAAATAAAACATGAAAAAAGACTTGAACTTTGGAGTTACTGATCACAGGTGAATCATGTTTGTTGAATACCAATTAGCAGTATGTCAGCTTTAAAAGAGGAGGTCTGACAGTTGCCAGCTTGTGAGTATTTAACACAATTTTATGTAAATAAGATATTTAAAAGAGTATAAAGAGGAAGGATTTTCAGGGTTTACTGAGTTGAGGTTTATGCCCATGCACACGCGCAAACACACACACACACACACACACACACACACACACACACACACACACACACACACACACACACACACCCACATACCCACTCCTTATGCAGCCCCATCAGTTATTTCAATCACACCAGCCTCCACAGAGAGTGAACATTATAAAATTATATCTCAAGGGGATTGCTACATTTATTAAGTTTATCATAAACTGTTACAAAAACAAAGACTATGCCTATCTTATGCTGAAGGGGTCACAATTGCTTAAGATAATGAATACACATTGCAGTACTTGCTACACAGAGAAAGAGCACCTTAATCAACATTACTGAAAATGTGGAAAGGCTAATTCCCACTAAGCTTCCACTGCTTGGATGGATATTGCAGCACGGTCAGAAACATTCAACATCGAAAATTGTGTGTCACGCTGCCATTTGCCTAGACTGAGAGAGACTGCTGGTTGACATGATGCAAATTTGACATGCGTCTCAGCCTAAACAAAACAGACATGCAATCATAAGCAAACCTCATGATATACAATCAAAAAATGCCATTATTGGATCTGGCGAATAAATGGAATGTTGAAAATTGGGTTCAGATCTGGTTTAGGACATGGCTATAAACGAGGGGTGAAAGAAATGACCAGTTTGACGTTTTAGAGAGTCCAGTGTAGAGAACCTCAACATTTTACATGACTTTGGCATCTTCGTGACTCTTTTAGCGAAATCTTTTGACTCGTCAACATAATCAGTAATAACAACCCGCTCTCTTATTTCAGTCCACGTTAGATTGAGATGGAGGTCTGTGTGTTGGCTTAGCATTAAAATGTATAGGTTGTAGACTAGATGGACCAATGTGCTGACAGCGATGCACTCCAATCCAGCTCATGTCTGCTGAGCTGGCCGATGTTGACAGCATTGATGGAATGCATAAAGCTGTCCAGTGACATCACTGACAAAACAGTATCAGTTTATAGGCAGAGTGAAGAAGAAAAACGCCTCCTCCTTTCTAATCTTTTTAATACACCCCCCCCCCCCCCCCCCCCCCACACACACACACACACACACACACAATACATGCCTCAGTGTTTTATGTCTATTTTAGCCTCTAAGCCCATGTGCTCAGGTGTTTCTTAGGGACAGCTATATTATTATGTAAATTTCGAACTCAAACATCCTATTACTTCCCTACTCTTCTAGGCATTTTGATGAGGGTCTGTATCGATGGCTCATCAGGTAAGAGGCACTTCATCAAATTTTACGAGTGGTGGACAGCCTGATTCAAATGTTAATGCTTATTAAAAATGTAAATTTTACTCTAATTCAAATAATAGTTGTTAAACCTAATACCTAATAATTGGACTTCCTTGTTTTCTTTTTTGTACCACAAAGGGTTAGGGTTAGGGTTAATTTACAAGCACAGCAGAGACACAGTCAAGCTTCCTCATTACCAGTTTTTGTCTAATATTTGGAATAGTGTGTGTTGTTACTTGTTGCACACTCAAAGAGCTCATTCACTATTGGGCATTGAACTTCTCAGTTGAATTACCCTCAAAAAGGTGTCACTGCACAGCTGCCTGCCAACATGTGTATCTCAACAAACAAGGATAGTGAATTTGCATGTAGGCTTTTTCATGATTATGAGGTTGCATATCATAGGTGAATAGTTTTTCTGTTCCATTACTGTTCTCCCCACTCTGGAGAAATGCCACCTTGTTTAGTATGTGCATATGTAATGGCGGCATTATGCATTTGCTCACTTGTACTTTAAACAACATGCATTATTAGTTTGTCTGCTTTTAATGATGCACACTTGGCTGAATGTAGCCTATTGGGAGTTTATGGTCTGCTTGGTAGATGTGGGTTGCTACTTTAAGACAGCAGTACTGTTTCACAGTTGTCAGAAAACACAGTGTGATTTTCTGTGAGAATATTCTAATGTTGTTGTTGGGTATTGTTTGCTAATTATTGTCTGGGTTCACTGAGTTTTTATTCTGTTTGATGTATACAATGGTGTAAGTATACAATTATTTGTCAAATGTACAAGATTAGTTAAAAGTGAAATATGGCACATCTACCAATGAATTAGTTACTTAGAATTAGAATCACTTTGTTAAAGATGCCAGAATCTAAATTGCAAATGCAATTTTCCATTTTAATCCATGTCCACTGGAAATTGTTTTCCCTTGCTTTAATGGCATCCTTTGCAATTATCCTACTGCAGATGCAAAGTGATACCCATGACACAGTGCCCCCCTGTTTCTTCTAGTGAAAGTGCTGTTAAAGAGGTTTTAATGCGGTTCTGAAATTTTGCTGCAATTGTCTGAAGAGCGCTAGATGAGTGCGTAGGTGTTAAATGATGTGCTCCACATGACTCACTCCTGATACCCCGTCTCCCTGGGCAGCTAAGTGGCTTGTTCCTCGTCATTCCATTACGGTTTCCCCACCTGTACGCCTCTGTGTCTCAGGTTCTGTTGTTACCCACACAAGCGGTATTGGCCAACAAAAGAGCTCTTACTGCTCAATTTATTTCAAAGTAGGGGTTCTTAGGCAGGGTTGTTTGGTTGAGTTGTTACAGCTACCCATGTGAACAAGACAAGCTTTTGATCCCAAATCCTGGGAATAATTTTCCATAAATAAATAAGTAGGGGTCAAAGCAGTATTTCACTTTGGTTTTAATTTACACGTACAGCAAGCACATCTTCATATGAGATGATGAACAGTCAACTGCCAACATTAGTTGCCAATTGCCATCATTGTCTGCTCCAAGTGCTTGCAGTGGTCAAGTGTTACCTGATACTGTATTTTGGAGGGCTTCCTGCTTTACACCTACGGACCTTTGATCGACATACTGAACCAAAGTTACTTTATTTCCATTCCATACAAAGAATGCAAAAAGAGGAGGTGCTCTAGGAACTACACGGTGCCAGACCCCCCCGGTCTGTTTGACGGTCACGTCTGGCCCATGTATATAAAACACAAGAACATTTACATCTAAATAATGTTAGATTGATAAATAGATATTCAGGACATTTAGTATTTAAGACATTTGGCAATTGCACTGACCCTTTGGTCGCTGTAGACTTTACCTCTCCATCTGTTTTTGCACCTCCTTTTATGCTCCAACATGGCCAAGCTGGCCACTCTATTGAAGGCTCAGAAAATGCTGGCTCATCTTTCAGGAACATTGATTAGCCACAGGGTGTCTGAGATAATTAGTTCCCAGCTCAGCAACACTAGACTGAAAGTGATGTTTGCTTGTAAGTGTTGTGGAGTGATGTAGCATGGTGAGACTGTTGGTGCCTCTGGGACAGACAAGGTTCTCACAATACCTGAGACTATTTTTCTTCACATCATGCACAACACTCTCTCTACTTTGCATTTGTACTTTGGCTTTGAATTACTGTGAGGCAGAAAATTCATGTTGCTTGCCTGATTGTTGTGATATTATTCACATTATGTGGGCTATTACATGAACATGGCTATTTCTATATTGTTTTTCTCATTTCAAGCATTGAAAAATTAAGTACTTGAGCAATATGCTTGTTTGTTGAACTATCACATGAAAAAAAATGCAATTTCATTTAACTGTGCAGCCTCAATTTTTATTTTTTAACCTTTGTTATTCTGTTGATATCAGACATTACACACCTAACAAATAGATGGACAGGACAGGATAATTTGGATGAGCCAATTGAAATGATGAAAATGTCCACATGGGAAGTGTCTTGGGCATGTGTTTAGGGTTCAGTACTGAACACAGAGGCCACTTTGGAATCATTAACCCAGTTACAGCATTAATAACATCTTCGCAGAATTGATATTCTACGGAGTAGGTACTCCTATTTTTGCACTGGGCATCAGAGCATTGCTTATTTGAATAAAAATCAATGAACATCACATGATAATTTGTGTGACAGGTGCTCTTTGGAATTCATTGGTGCTCTGTGTTGCTGGCTTTGTTTTACATCTGCATTATTCACTGGCTGCAGTATGCCTATATCCGGTCCTTACCATCTTTTGCTAAAGAAAAATAATGAAATCATTTTATTGTCTATTTGTTATCTGTATACACATTGGATGTATAGATGTATAGAAGAGACGTAGAGAATTTATATATCTTTTTTCTTTGATTTGGACAGGCTATAATCTCCTTTGAAGAGCTTTAACATTTTACACATGTTGATTGTATTCACTGATTTTTTTTGCCTGTACTCATGTTCCAGATACATATACGTCCCATTGGGAGGTTCACGTCATGGTCCTCTGTACAAAGTGCTGTCCACTGGCCTGGCGTTTGGGTTTGTCTGCCTCTGGCATGGGGGCCATGACTACCTGCAGTACTGGGCCCTAATGAACTGGGCTGGAGTTCTGGTGGAAAATGGATTGAAGACTCTCTTTGCCTCATCCTGTATTCACTCCATTGTTGTAAGTTTCTAAGCATTTACCTTCCAAAATGCAAATAATTTAGGCTAAAAGAGAAAATAATACATTGGAAAATTGAATATTGATAGAAATCTTTCCCAAAACTAAAAAAACAACCATAATAATATAATAATCTGATTTATTAAGAGATATTCCATGGAGCTACTTCAGTAAGAATAGATGGGAGACCAACTTTGTGGATCCTGCGACATAAAGAAAACTTATTGGCATGTAAAAGTCCAAGTAAACATTCATGTGCCCACAAGTCTGTTTCCAATACATTAAAAATGCAGAAGCTGCAGGCCGTTTCTCTGGATGACATCACAGATTGAGTGAGTCAGTCTTGCTTCTTCGGCTTCTAGCTTTGGGGGAGAGTTCATGTTCTCAAAATAATGATTGAACTATCCAGGATCATAGTTATATTGTTTTTCACAGGGGATTTCCCCATATAAGTCTGATGGCATCCTGTGTAATCCTTCTAGTTTATGGTGATAGAGTGCAATGCTGTTGGTGTTCTTTGCATCTCAGATTTATGACAAAAATACAGTATTTTGTGGTTTTACTGCAATTGTGACATTCCCCAGGAGCACAATTTCTCTGCACCCATGAAACGGCGCTGCATTGCCCTTCTGTCTAGCTTCTCCACTGCCATGCTCATTCTCTCTAATCTGGTGTTCCTTGGGGGAATACATGTTGGCAGAATCTTCTGGAAGCGTGTCTTCGTTCAAGGTAAATTGCTTTCCACAACACTCGCTCAACAGGATTTGTGAATGCCTTTATTCTGCAGCATTGTTTCAGCTCGCATTTACAAATTTGTTTCCAATGTGGAGAATCAGCCATATGGTATTTTACTATCCAGTGTAAATTTGATAAAGATGACTTACATTGCATTTTTGCACATTTTCTTCCAATGATGACAGCAACAGAACTTACCAGTTCCAGAGGCAAAGAGTTGGTGACTGTCCACTTTAACAACTGTTAATAGCCACAATACTTGTTTTAAAAAAAACAGAACTTGAAAGAACCTATGCTGAAGCCCATGTACCTAAACATACATTTTTTTTTTTACTTAACTAATAGTATAATTAATATTTTTTTAAGGTGTTGGCAGAATAAAATAATTAATACTAAGCTGTAGTTTAACTGCTATTCTTTGCATGCGCATGGGGAAATTCTCCAAAATAGAGTGACATCTGCTTCATGGCTGTGCCAGTCCTTGTACTTCTGTCTTTATTTGGCTCATTTGGTTCCTAAAGCAAGATGGCAGTCCCTCCCTGGCATCTAGCAGCATGTTTAGATTTTATTGCAAATCAGCTGTTGTTCTTTCCACACTTGAAGGAAAAGTTTACCAAAAAATGAAAATCTTGTCATTATCTACTCACCCATGTCAGTTGAAACACCAGCAAATTTCATATGTCCACATAACACAGTGTGTGTTAGTGCAGATTCATGTCAACCTTCTCCAAAACAACGTAAGTGGCCAGGAAGTGGTTCTTTAGAGTTCCAACAAGACTAGGTTAAAACCTAGTATAACTAACTCCGCTGTAGACTGCTAATACAGAATAATAGTCCATACATCCATACTGATCTCTGTTCCGGCGTGTCCCGTCTCCTCTCTCCGCCGCTGTCCTCTCCACCATGCCCACGGCCCGCACTGATCCTCCCGATCCAAGCGGCAGTCGCTCTGCTACCCATCAGTGCCGAAAACGCTGTTCACCGGACACCCGGTGACGCATCGGCGTCGGGACCCCCGCCGAAATCTCGGCCGGATCACCGGGAACAAGTCGGCGCCCCAGCTATTGGCACTGGCCGGCACGTGCCCCCGGGAAACTGGTGGAAGGTCGGCAATACTCCCTTGGTGCTTCAAAACCTCCATGCTTGTCTGTGTCTCTCTCTCCGCCGACAGAACAGAGGGCTGTCAGGTGGACTGAGCTCGTGCATATGCATCGAAATAATTGTAAATAATAATTGTATAGATTCTACTTTAGCTTCAGCTTACATGCATGATATTAGTCAGCCTGCTTACTGTGTGGGAGAAATGGGCTCCCGATGTCAGTGGAGAAACAAGATGGCGGAGAAAACGAAACTTAAATTTCTGGCTCTGTGTGCCTATGATGTGCCACGTGCCACGGCCGACCAATGGTGTAACTTGATCACTCAGTCAGTCAGTCAGTCAGTCACTCAGTCAGTGAGTGACAGACATTTGCGTTTATAGGGCTGGCCCCGCTGTTGCGGTCCAGCCAAAAAGGTCAAGAAATTACTATAAAATTACTCCAAACAGCTGGTGCTGCATAATCCAATTTTCCTGAAGTATTCAACTAACATAAACGTGAGTAGATGACAAAAAAGTTCATTTTTGGGTGACCTATTCCTTTAAACCTGAAATAAGCGATTTCAGACCCTATAAGCAATCCTGAAACTAACATGTGCTATGTGGAGATTTCCTTGAGATATAATGATATAAACAAACAAACAAACACACACGGGCCAGCTGTGTTGCTTTTTTTCACCTCTTTTCTAAAGCTTGTTGTCAAAACCCGGCCAGACTCGAAGCTCCTCCCAGCCCATACAGTAGTTTTTCATTGTTTTTTTTAAAACTAACTTGTCTCGCGGCGCTCTCCCCCTCTCATTCCTGAAAACAGAATTCTCCTAAGGCGGAATTGATGAAGTGAGCGAGTAAACTAGTAATCTTACTACCTACCTCTAAAGGTCAATTTATGCTCTTTGCGGTGTGCATGGTGTTTGCGGTGCGGCCGTTTACCCTTTCTATAGAATGGGCAAATTCCCTTCTGTCCGTGTCACAATCTGTGGGCTTGTCTGACTTTAGCCCCAGCAGCCGGAAGGAGGTTATATTCCAATCACCAATTAAGCTTTGCTGTGACAGTAAAAGTTATGGGAGCCTGACTGGTTCACAGCAAATGGTGCATGACATTATGCCCCCGACTACCCCTCGCTGTTAGCAGACACAATACCCTAGAATTGATGTAAATAAGTTAAAAGAAAAAGCTAAAAAGAAAAAAGTATACCAGAATGGGTTCTTGGAAAATGCCATTTCTGTCTTGAATTATTCAAAGCAAGAACTAGACCTATGAGAAATTCAGTTTGCTTTTATGGGGAAGCTTTTCACTACTCAAGGGTTCATCAAGACCCTTATTAAAAATACTAATAAGATGCAAAATAGCGCAGCAGTCAAGTCTTGCGTAAGTGTGGCTCTTGGTAAATACTAAAATAGCCCATTGAAAAAAATAATATTTGATTTTGGTGCCTTTCCTACGTATTGGTATTTTTGTACCTTAAAGGACCATACTGGTTTTATTGCATGTTTTAGCCCATTTACTACACAAGCATGCTTTTACATTACTACCGACCATTTTCCAAAGGATACCATACTTTTTTAGATCTTTGAATGCATTTTTCCTACCTCCCAGGAAGCCATTTGTTTCCATTCATTTCATTCCGATTTGAAAATCAGCTTGCAGAGACTTGAAAATTGCTTGAGATAGGTAATCACAGTGAACGTGTTGCCCCTGGTTTATTTTAGTCAAAATTACTTTATTGTTGTGTGGTAATTTAGTTTAATGCCTGCATTGATTTGAAAAGTCTGCAGGTCTTCTTGTGCGTTCACGTGTTCACCAAGTAGGGAATTTCTGATATATCCGTTAACATGTGAATGCACAATTCCTCTCTGAACTCGGAAACTCTTTCCATGTAGAGACACCGAGAGACACCCATACAACAGAATGTCCATCTCTGGCAGAAAATAGTGCCTGAAGAAAAGATTGTTTTAAGAAGTACATTCATACATCCATGACTTAAATCCGGGCACAAATGCTAGCTGGAGCAGCAGAGAAATTTAAGGTAGGTTTATCACCTTAACATTTGGTAAAAAAAAAATAGATAGGGAAATCGGGTAAATATTTAAAAATCTATAAGGTATGGTATGCTTTGGAAAAAGCCCTGTATGGTCCTTTAAATTGAAATGTAACGAATCCACCTCTTATTCCCATCGGTGCTCTTTATGCCAGCATGATAAACTACCAAGGGAGAGCTGGGGCTCATCTCATTAACATGAGATCAATGCTGTTAAATCAGCCTGCATGTGGTTTTTAATGGTGCTGGCAGCAGCTTAGTTCTCTGACCTCTCTGATGAAATGTGTACATGTATGTTTGTCTCGAAGAGACACAAATTCTTAATTACACTGTGTGTACAGTAGTATAGTGATCGGCTTTGCGACATCAGCATCATCAGATCTCTGTTGCTTCAGCCACCAATAATGACATAATGCTGAATGCCGCAGTGATTCAATTGGTATCTACATCTAGACCCTTCTGCATCTGCTGAAATCCCTAAGTGACTGTAGGATTTATATTAGGTGCTTGATGAACTGCACGTCTTTGTGGTAGTAACCTTTACAGGCCAGCTGATGGCCCTCATGAAAAATCACTCTTAAGATCCAACATTGTGTGACAAACACTCTTGTAAAAACACATACAGCACCAGTAGACGCAGTCTCTAATATTAATTCAAAACTATCACTCAGCACATGAAACTATCCAGCTTTATTGAAAATACACAACAACTCAAAACCAACAATAATGAAACTGTTTGACTTCTATATACCCAAATGATATCATTGAATTTGCAATATAGGATATCTTGTGGTCAGTGAAAAAACTGTCCCTTTAAATAAAGAAAAAATAAAAATAAAACTTACACAAACTTGCCAATGTACAAAACCTGCTGTCTGCTTCATCATACGCAACATCATGAAATAAGTTTGTCCCCATCCCACAAAAGCTTAATGGACTTCAACCACAGTTATATCTTTCTACTCCAAACTCTGTCATCTTAACAAGTGGTATTGCTTTCATATTGTCATAGAAAGACGCTCACAGTTGGCAAGCATGTAACTAGCACTAAGTTAGTTTCCAGTTGTTTCCATTTGTGTAATGATAATATATTCAGGGCGATGGAAGAGGCAGAACTAACCTTACAAGTTTTTGGTACCCGCTTTTACTGAGAAGCACAGTCCTACTGATCACCAATCAACTTTGCATTTAGTTTTGAGTTGCCTCTCTGCATGTGGCCTTTTCACCTCATTTGCACTTGAAGTACTCTGTGTTAATCAAGAGAAAAAAAAAGCAACTGGGTTGTGTAATTACAGCACTGGCTGGCTGGACCCATAGTAACATGCAATTGAAGGAAAATACATGTGTTATTCATCTTTTTCACTCATCTCTCATTTCTCTGCTGCTGCCGACAAACCACAGACATTTTTAAATCCATACAGTAAGCTTTAACTGATGTATTTGGGCAGTGGGTGGCTGTTCTTCAAATGGAAGACTTGGATTTAAGCCTCCACAACCTTGTGTTAGTGTCCTTGAGCAATAAACCAAATCCCTATTAGCACTAGGGGGCGCTGTTCTTCATCTCAACCTGCACTCAGACTTCCCTGTGGGGGGGGGGGACAAGCGCAAACGAAAATTCTCTAATGGGGATCAATAAAATAAAACCTTCTCATTTTTATATAAATATCTCAAGTGCCATTATGTTGCCAAGATATTATCACTCACATTCACACATTATACACATTATAATCACATTATTATTATTATAGGTTGCCGGTTCGAATCCCTGGCCAGATGGCACAAAAATCTGGCAAAATGACAGCTGGCAACCGGAGGGTTGTCAGTCAAGATCGGATGCAAGCTCCTGCCATTGTGGCCTCAGGCCTCTCCAGCTTATGGCTGTGTGTTTGGATGGGTTAAATGCAGAAGATTAATTTCCCCATGGGATTAATAAAGTAGTATTCTATTCTATTTTATTATTTTCTAACAATTTGAAGCAGGGAAATTGGGAGGTAGTGAAGTAGCATTTCTAAGTTTGCTGCTACCCTATGATTTGAGTTAGTGGAGGGCAGATTGATTTACCCTAAAATAAAAAAAATAATATCATAATCATAATCGTGATTGTGCTTTGGCAACACATGTCAAATGTCATGCCAATAAAGCCTATTGAATTGAATTGAATTGAATTGAATTGAATTGAGAGAGAGAGAGAGAGAGAGAGAGAGAGAGAGAGGGCAGCGGTGGTCAAGCGAGCTAGAGAGTGAATGAAGAGAGGGAGCGGTGGTAGCGAGAAAGCCGGTGAATCAGAGAAATAAAGCGTTATTTTCTGATTGTTTCACAACAATCACAAATGCACAAATAAACACGGCCACACCCCCGCACACCTCTGCACAACCCTGCGGGAAGTGCCGCGATGCCTGATGTGGTGTGAATATAGCCGCACTGTGCAGCTCTGTGTGTTCGTGCCTGAACACAACGAGAAGGGGGTGGGCAGTGGGCGACTTTGGAGGCGGGCTGTAGACTGCCCACCCAATCAGAAGTTAGAAACGGTACTGGTATTTTCTGTGCTATTTTTCCATTGACTGAACAAAAAAAATTGGTGGCCTTGGTGGTCAGTGTCTGTTTTGTTTGGAGAAGCAGCTTTTGACAGAGTAAACCGAGAAACCCTAACTTGAGAAACTACATTACCAACAGATTACCAGCAGCTATGGGAAAAGTTTGGTGTTCCAGAGGGTTTGTTGTTTGGTCCCTTCCTCTGTCTGCATGTTTCTACATGCTAACATTATCCTTGGACACTGTGTCAGTTTTCATTATTGTGCAGGTATATAACCAAGGCATGACACTAACTTCTTCACCAACTACCAACAGTGAATAGAGGATTCAGAATTTCACCAGTCAGTTTAAGTTCTTAGCTAAGTAGGTTTTGTTAGAATAGCAAAGGCTGAAGTTGGTTACATGCCAAAATTGCTGGTAGAAATGACAAACTTTCCAGCCACGGCCAAAATGTACCAGCATTTGTCTAGTGGCTTGTACTACTTTTAATTTCTGCATTTAACTCTGTTAATTTGACGAAGCCCTACCAACTGCATCAGTAACATCAAACGGATGGACGGTTGTAGAAAAATATTTCACGCTGAGAGTGTGAATGAAATTTATTCACTTGCAAAGACAAGACACTGGGATGTCTTGGCATGATGGCACGGACTGCTCATTGGTCATGTAGGTTACAGACTAAAAGGTTTCAAATGGTCCTAATCCAATTTACATGTCAGAGATAATGTTCTGTATGTAACCTTTCAAAAGTGTGCATCAACGTTTGTTCCACAATTAAGTGTTTTTTTTCCCCTCTAATTGAAATGCGATGAATAATTGAGTCTAAAAGATAAGCAGCTCTAAGCTGGCACTTTTATTTGGACATGGAAATCCATTGAGGCCACTGCTCTCTTTTTGAAAAGCGCTGAACAAGCAAAAGAGAATAAAATGAACACAAACTACACAACACAAAACTATATTTCAGAAAATATAAAATAAAACTATTACCAAAACATGGCTTGTTTAGCCTTAGTCCACCTGACCTTTCTCTTACTGCACAGTGAGCTGGTTATAGTACAGCTGTGCATAAACCAGCCTGTGCGTATGTGAATGAGATTTTGAAGAGAATAGAAAAGAATAGATCATTGAAATGCATTGTGGTTGCAGGTGCAGGTTACTGAGAGAATCTGGAGGCAAGCCAGTTGGGAGGAGGTGCGGACAGCTGTCCCTGCCTACTAGACCTTCCAAGGAGCAGCTATAAATAGAATAAAAGGAAAACTGTAGCACAGAAATAGTGTAACTTCAGTGAGACTTGACCCAAGGAAGGTAATCAAGTAAAAAGTATGCAATTTCTTACTTACTTTTGAAAAAGCATCAATAGTAGTCTAAATGTAAGTCTAAATTTAATTAATCAATATTAATAAATATTCATAAAGGAAACTAAGACCTGGTTCAGATCAAAATGAGTTGAGGAGTGGATTTACAATGAATCAGTTACATACTGTAAGAATGAGTTTGTTAAAAAATATTTCCACGGTTACTAATGAAACACAGTAGCTGAGAGTATACTGATTGTTTTTTAAAGGTATTTATGTTTGTTTTTATTTGTATTTCAGGCTGGTCTACCATTGCCCCACCTATGTTGGCTTTCCTCTACTGCTTTGCTCAGATCGGACTTGAGTGGACTTCTCACCCACCGTGAGTCACCTTGCAGTGGCATTGGATTGAGAATACCTGCTATCATACAACCAGAGCAACCTGCTGAGTCCAGTGTCTTGCCTTCAGTAGCCAAGGTCTCTATGGCATATCTGGTTCATAGCCAGCGTCTCCACTGTCTTTAGAACAAAAGCTGGCTGGACTGTGTGAGCCAGCCACTTCTCACAACCTCACCAGACCGGCCGTAAGCTGCCTGCAAGCTAAGACATAAAGGATCAATGTTATTTCATTCCACAGAGAATGTTTCCTGTATTTCATGGAAAGCTTGTGCGCATTTGTACTCTTAATACAATGAATGTTTATACTGTAGATTTAGGCTCGTCCCTAATGGGAATTATACCCCTAGCCTTGGCTGTGTCAAGGTATATTTTCTACACAAGAAGCTATGCTGAATCACTGTAATTCCAAGCAACTGTAAAAAAAAAAAAAAAATATGGACGCTGAACCAATCTTGGATATATGATTCTGATTATGTATTGCTGAGTGGTGCAGTAAGCTGAGGAAATGCTCATTTGATATTTGTCGTCCTCCGTCCAGCCACAGGAACAGTTGGTGTATTCACTGGTACACAATAGCCACACAAGGCTGAATAGACGAGGAAGGACATAATAAATGATTCCCCACAGGTGTAATTTATAATTTGGGGAAGAATATGATGGCACCTGTATGAGTTGGAAAGCTTGAGAAGGTGTATACACCAACACTGAAATCAACACAGTTAATACACTGCCTCTTTTCAGTGGAAAATGTAGAAATATTGTCGCACAAGCAAATAAATGTTTTTCTATCATTTTTTTCATTGTTGAATGCTTTTAATCTATTGGTTTTGGCCAAATCCGGTAAGTGTCATCAGACTGTTGAGGTTGAGGCTGTTCATTGAAGCTGGAGCTGGATGTGGAGTAGGATGTTGTGGATGCAATAACAGATAAAAAAAAAAAAGCTTTTTAACTTAAAGTACAACTAGGGAATTAGTTCCAAACAAGAGGTTGGATTGAAATTATACTCAGTGATCTCGAAAGCATGTGCAAAAGCCCCTCACATTTCAGATTGCAATAATTAATTGTGTAATTCAGCAGGGGCTGACTAGTATGGCATCCAGTGATCGAGGCAAACTCCACTTGTTGCAGGAATTATCAGGAAGCTGCTCCAGAAAGTTTAATTTATTAATTTTCCATGCTTTATCTTGTGAGTGTAGAAAATGTAATATGGCAAGAGAATATGAACCTCCTTTTACTATTCACAATGCACATTAAGGTGTAAGCAAGTGGCTCCAGGGTGTGGCTTCCAGGCTTCAAAGAAGTTGTTGGAAGGACATCAGTGCATTGTTATTCAGAGGAGCCATTCCTGAAAGTCATTAACATGAAACTCTCTAGGTGCCTTTAATTCTGATGCAATGCTACAAACAACTGGCATTAAACATGTTGTTCCCAAGGCTGTATGTGCAACTTCTTTGTCAATCAATCACTGAATCAATCAACCTGTAAACCATCTTAATATGCACACTGTGTGATTTTGTAAATTGAATGACTGTTCCAATAAACAAGCATACACGTCAAGCTGTTTTGTCAATATGAATAATGACAATACAAAGACTATGTAATAGTCAGTCTATTATTTTGATGAGCCTCCAGGCTTTTCATTAGCTGATTTCTATTCTTGTCTGAGGGATTATCACATCTGTGGCACTAAGTAGGATCAGTGTGAGGGGTCAGTGAGGAATCCTCTTAAATGAGCACAAAACTATAAGGTTTAACCAACATAAGAAGATCAGACAAGAATACATCTGCTGAATTACACCTTGGATAGCTTATGAGGAAAGTAACCCTATCAGTGATCAGTGGCAGAGGAGCTAAAAAAAAAAAAGTTACATCACCTCTCACAGGTCAAAATGGATGCTATGTGGATGCAATCACAATAAATTTCCCAAGGTGAAAAGAATTATTGCTCAAGCTGAACAAACAGGATACAGTATATATAAAATATTTATTGTTATGAATCGTACAGTATATCACAGTCGTTAAAGAGTTCCTGTTGTGCTTGCAATAGTTACATTTCTGATCACATGAAATGTATGAATATAGAGGCATATGCATATTACATAAATGACCATACACTATAGCCAATCTTTCCTTAGGAACAAAACATTGCAATGTAATTTGTGCATACATAGTGTACTATCACTAGGCAGCTCCCTAGAGCTGACCACAAAAATAGTTCTATGTTCAAATTCCCTATTCGTGCTAATGTGTTTCAGAGGAGCAACCGTAACTTGGCTATACCGCCTTTCTTAGTGCATGACTGGACAAGGGTTATGGGGCAATTTTCTAAAGGCACAGTTTTGCATGCTTTTCAATGGAAAACAAAGATAATTGACTGTAATAATAGCAAGAGTAATGTAGCAATAGTAATGTGGTTGTAATAGCAATGACTGTAAAAATCCATCATAATCGGCAGCTTAAGGTGTTGCATTATGCATATTTTTGTTGCTGCTCGGACCTTTGTTTATAAATGATACAGCACAGAACGACATATTGCTTTCAGAGGTCTTGTCTCTGAACTTTTAGAGTGCATCTAGATCCCATTTCAGTACCATCCAGCAGCTGTGGTGTTGGTAAAAGATTTAGCCGGTCAAGATGGGCTTTAAGTTAAAGTACCCTTATAGCTGCAATACACATGCCAGAAAGAATGCCTTAAATGGTTGCTTGGCTGCATTTACATGAGAAAAGAAAAATCAGAAAAGAAAATCAGATTTTTAACCTTATAGGAGACAGATCTGATCTTTTTAACGATTTAACATGAAAAAAAACAAAAAAAACAAGTCATATTCCTCTGACATATTGTAAAATAAACATTTCTTTAACCGCTCAACTGGTATCCAAAATGTTGGTACTGGCTACAGCATGAGACACCAAAATAAGGTTGTGACAATGAATTACCATAGACAGTGTAAATATAACCCATCACTATATGACAGTAGCTCCAGCATATAAAACCAAGGGTATGGGATTGATAGCTTATATCATTCCAACTGAAAGTTTTAAACATATGTTGAAAGAATTAAAGATTCTGTCATGCTTATGTGTCATTGGTGGAGGGAAACAGACTTATATTGTGGCTAAAATGACATTTTTCTGCTAATAGTAAGTTAAAGGGATATTTAAACAGTTTAACTTTTTGTCTGGTAAAGAAAAATGATTAAAATTAAAGATGTCAAGTACTCATTTAAGGGGTATGGATGGAGTGACAGATAAAAAAATAAGAAGGATTACACAAAGTCGTTGTCAACACAATACACAGTGCACATAGGGAGGCGGTTATTAAGTGATAAACATTTCTAATTTCATTTCTAACAATGGCACCGCTGCATCTCTCACTTCATATGATTTCAAAGCCTTGTGTAAAATAAAATCACTTTTCTATTAAAATGACTCAAGAGGCTACTAACCTGTCTCCCATAAAATTGTCATGCAAGGTTAACCATCATATCAATATACTCATACATCATATATATATATGATTTTTGTTCAGATGAAGGGAGGATTATGCAAACTGGAGTCCTATTAACATCATTCTCTGACAGTGTATCAGCTGTCCTTCGCCTTTATTGTAAACAGTCAGTACCTTGTTGTAATTCTGGTCGCATATCAAACTGTTAGCATTATTTAAAAAAGGCATAAGGTTTTCTTCTGCTGTATCACTGAGGATGCTCTAATGGATTTTAACCAGTTGAGGTTACATTGTAGTAACATATATATATATATATAAAGTTTTATACCTTTGTCCTACCTTTGTACGGAACATTTTCAAGGTACATAATGTGCCTTGAAAATGTTCCATTCTGTCGATTGACTTATCAATGCTACAGTTACAGACTTGAAAATAAATGTGGTACCATGACTAGCTCTCATATGTTTACCAATCCAGAAAAAAACCTCAAGTTTTTGTTGGAGAAAATATAAGCACTGACTCACTTGTTCATGTCTATCTCAGAACAACATAATTTTACTGATCCTGAAAAAGGCTTACCTTATTACTTTTAATGATTCTAAAAACCCTGCTTCCAATTTACCAGGAAAGCAAAGGTGCCCAACCCTAACTTGATGTGTGAACTGTCCAATTTTGGAGAAAATTCAGAAAATGACATGGAATATTACTACTGAATTACAGTTTTTTCTTTGAGCAATTCTCAAACAATAGGCATAATTTAAAATGCAATAACGCTGCATTTAATTTATTGGTATTTAAATATCAAAGAATTTGAAGATTGATTGGACATGATTTCTAAGAATCATAATATGACTCTGACTGCCCTTCGAATAATTTGAGACAGTAGATCCCTCCTCCACTAGAGTGACTGAACTCCTTGGCAACACTGTCAGCGCTGCCCTTCTTTTAACTATTGATTTCTGAATTCCTCACTAAAAGTTTGCCTGCGCAGCTTCGTGAATGCCCTCTGACCGAAAAGTCCAAACAAGACGCCTTCAGTGTTTTGTTTTTTTTTGCACGTTTTTAGAATATAAAAAACAAACCCAGAAAGCACGAAGACTGGCTCTAACCCAACTGGGTTCTCACCTCTATGATGACATGGCCATTTATTTTTAGTGAGATAAATTTTTGATGGAAATGTGGCTACAGAATATGTAGGAGTGACAACCTCAGCTGCTTCTTCCCCTTCGCTGTATCCTTCTCTGCCTGTCTCCTGTCTAAATAAGAGAAAAGGCATGCCAGGGAAATGAATTATCCACGTACTGGTAAGTGGTGTAACGGTTATTTTTAGCCATGTAAAAGAATGTATATTCTCCAGACACATTAAAGCAGGGGTTCTTAAGACTTTTAAGCCTCAGATCCAAATTTTTAGTTGCACCCTGGGAAGCCAGATTAGTGAAAACACAGTAGAGACGCAGTGAGTACCCACCAGAGGAAGTCCCATAGCCTATTAATGGGTTCTTGCCCACAGTTAAAAGAAACACTGCTGTGTGCCTCTATAATTATTATTATTATAAATACCAGTATTATTAGTGTTAATATCAGTGGGGTGAAGTTGTATTATCACTGAATGCAATTAATTCATTCTGAATTCATCAATATGAACAGCAAAAACAATTTGATGAAAAGTTAAAAAAATAAACATTTATTAATATTACGAAGACTTTTCAATCATTCATAGTGCCCTTAAAGTGCATAAACAGATGATATTTTAAACACAAATTTATCTTGTTACACATGATGCAATATTGTACTGAGGCTCATGTGACATTATGGGTCATGGTAATTCTGCACAATTATTGCTTAGCAATACCAACACGCGTGGCCCGCTTACACTCTGCTGTGTGTCTCTCTCTGAAGGTGCCTGATTTTAAACACTTGCCATATACTGCGAATTGTTAATTTTGGACTTAGCAGGGTCCTGTAAAGAATTAAAAATGAAAGGATTTAACTATCGCAAATTCTGCTCCAAAATGCACTGCTTATTCCAATCTCAATACACCTATTGTGCCTACTGTCCTGCATCCTGAATTAAAGTCTAACCTCTGTATTATTTATTTATTTAGAATGTGTGCAAATTTCATGCAAATCAACCAGAATTCAAATTTTTGGCCTTTGTGACACCCCTTAATAGTCATTCATTTTTATCCCATGTCCTCATGGAGCATTCTGGTTTTTGTGTCATGGCTCTGTCTTGAGTGATTCTAAAGATGATTTGCTGGACAGAGACATAAACACACATGCATGCAAACAGGTGCAACAAACACAATACATCTCCACAGCCATTAAAGCCAAAAATCACCATTATCATCATCTTGGACCGCTTGCCTAGGTTTGCGTACATGAACAAGCCTCGCCTACAACTAGAATCCCCAAAGAGCCAAGGCGCTAATCTGTGAAATCCTCAAGATGCTGCAATGACGATGAGTGGGAAGCTGACTTGGTGCACTCAGAATGCTTGTTAAATACGTTTTATTATAGTAATATTATCCAAAAGGGCATTCTTTACTGTCATTATGACGGTGGTGCAGCTACAGTAGGTATGGGCCACAACCATATACCATCAGCATACTTAATTATGCATAATCACTGCTAAAAAATGCATGGCTTTTACAGAAAGGTTACCAGCTCATCTATATTGTTCTAGTTGTTTTTATGTGAGAATAATACATAATTGATAGCAAGAAAGATGGATAACTTGCTCCCTGCTGCCACACTAGTTAGCAACCAATTCCATTTTTCATAAAGAACAGAATCCGTAGTTTATGGGAATTATTAGTTCTGCTGAAACACCTCTTTGAACAATCAGATTGCTTGGCCAGGACTACCTGTTGTATAATTCATAATAATGATGACGGTTGAAATAACAGGAAAATATAGCCTACCCGTTGCTCGAGGAAATTACCCTGGGACTGTTCAGTGTCTGAATAGACTCCTGTCTTTTTTCATTGTCTATGTAAAATAATGCAAATTACTTGGTGTGTGGCATCAATTAATCAAATATGGATCATCTGCATTTTGATGCACAAGTCTTTTATGTGACATGCAAGGAATCCTATACAAATGTCTCAACAAACCAATGAATCATGCTGTTTCCATTGGAGCTTTCCAATATAAGCTAAAACTGTAATACATTATACAACTGTGTGCTTTTGTTCAGACTCTCTCAAACTCTGTGATGATATGAAACAGTGATTGGACTCAAGATTCAATTATTTACTAATCAAGCTATTTTTCCATCATAGGGTAATGGAAAAATAAATCAAACTTATGTACAAACATCATAGCGCTGTCAGTTTTTGTGTTGCCTTTGAGTGTTCAGGGTGTATTTTATGTTAGTTGCCAAAATTTGAGGCTACAACATATGAATACCTTGACCTCTCAACACAAGTTCCCTTGTTAGCCAACCGGTACTGGGGTAAGAGCCAGTGAATCTTGAAGACCACAGCATTGCCTAATCTAAATGGCGTGCCCAATGCAGCCTCAGCCATCCAAGTAATCTGGACATTACTGGATCCCAGCTGAGTTCACCAAATGCTCGGTAGATTGCTGTCTCACGACTCAAATGCTCCTGTCATCCTTTACGAGAAGATGTCCTCTTTGTCCAATTCTGGAGAAGTGGGTCTAGAGATCTCAAAGAGAGGCTGTGGAGAGCCAGAAGCAGCTTTCCTAGCTTTGAGGAGCTGAAGTGCTTCTGTAAGTTGTGCCTCCAGGCCAGACATTCGGACGTTCAGGTTCTTGAGGTCGTCCTTCAGCTCCAACTTGAGCTCCTGAAGTGAGGCCTGAAGCGTTTGCTCCGGGATGGGGTAGAAGGCATGCCTGGTCTCTGGCTGGACAGGACTGCGGTCCTGCGGGGTTGTGCGGAAGTCGCCCACTTTGTCCAGGCGCAGGTCGCTTTTGGTGATACCACTGTCACAGGAGTCTGTCTTCTTTAGAGACATCTGTGAATCGTGCCCCTTGGTCCGTTCAGGCAAAGTTTCCATGGATTCGGCCTTAGACACTTTGTTCCAGTTGTCAGCTTTGGCCATGGACTCTTTGAAGCGACCCCAACCTTTGACTTTGACAGGCTCAGCTGGCCGACATGCTCCAAAGGCAACAGGAGATGGTGCCTGCAGCTTGGCCTTGTCTGAAGGGGTAGAGTTGGAGGGTGCTGAAGATGAGGGTGTTGCTGGGCTTTCCGTTACTGTAACAATGCTGGTGGTGGCGATGGTGGTTTTAGCTGTAGGGGCTTCCACATACACAGGGCCTTTCTCTATATCATGCTCGTCTAGGTCAGGTTTGTCAGTTGTCAGGCGGGCTTCCTTCTGCTGTCTAAAACGCTGAAAGAGTCTTCGTACTGGGTGATCCGGTGGCAGGTTCAGAGGTGCTTCATTTTTACGTCTTAGGCGCTCTTCTTCCTCTCGTTTCACATCACTGATCTTTCGAAAGACAATCTACAAGAAAATAAAAGATTTTATGAGCAAAACACCATAAGTGATGATCATTAGATAATTAGCATTAACAATAGAAATATTGAAAGCACATAAACCAAACCAACAAGTTGTAAAGCCTCTAGTTAGGTATAAAAATCAGTTTATTCTCAAACACATTGATAGAAATCATCTCCAGTTAGATGGTCAGGTTTTCCTAGTTAATTGATTGTGAGCATGTGTGAAGAAGGTTGTCTAAGGTGCATTTCAAAATGTGTGCTCTCTGTAAATGTCACCTTAAAGAGGGTATTCCCATGGCACAGAGGGAAAGTTCATATCACGCCTCTGGCTTCAGTGGGTGAAGAGGCACAGCAATTTTACCATGCAGTTGCTAATGGACTACTACATGTTGAGAATTTGTGTCGCAAATTTTGACTTTGTAGTTCACTTTTATGTCATTTTGATTTTGCTGATGTACATTGTTTTTATGTTATTTGTCTGCAACCTTTAGGTAGTAGTAATGTCTGCAATGTTGCTGCTTTCTTGGCCAGGTCTCCCTTGAAAAAGAAAGCTCAGTGACACTATTTGGTTAATTAAAGATTAAATACATTTAAAAACAGAATTCATGTTTGGTATTTTTACAGCCTGGGGCAGTCCAGTCAATAAATTTTTAAACAGAGAACTAAGACTTAAATTTGAGTTATCTGGAGCTACTCCACTGACAATGAATAGGAAACTAATATTGTCCACTACAGAATGTTTTATATCTTATACCCAGTTTATAGTTTTATAGTGATGTTTCAGTTCTTAACAAAAAAATATGCCCTTATCCTCAAAAAAAATCCACCTGGGTTCTCTAACCTTTACTATTTTCTCCAATTCAATGTCTATAAAGCAAGTGCAGATTTTACATCCTGATCGCATCAAACGTTCAAATAGTTTCTGGTTTAAAGAGGGATTCAGGTTCACAAATATTGATCAGACTGTATTAGACCATTGGAATAATACATGTCTGCTTAAATTGAGTTTCATTCTTTTAATATAATAGTATTTCAATTAATGTTGAAGTCCTTCATTCAGTGGTATTCTAAAAACACTGACACTAACTATTTACATCCACATGAACTGTGACACTTAGCTAACATATTTTCAACTTTAACTGCTCCTCTTTCAGCTACTTTGTTTGCATCCAGCCTTCAAGCCTCTTCAGGATTCAACTACTTGTAGGAAAGTTAATGCGAGGAAAAAGATCAATTCAATCAATAATTGGTCTATGCAGGATTTTAAAATGGCAATACAACTGGCACATTTTTCCTACTGTACATGGAAACAGCTGAATTGAATTATTCTCATGATCAGGGTAACAGCTATAATTAGATTATTGTGTATGTGTAAACTTAGTTAATTAGCTTATGGTGTTTATTGTGCCAGGAAAGGAAGCTGGTTCCTGTGCACTGAAATTCCTGGGGCGCTTGCAATTATAGAAGGGGGCTGCCTGTGCAGCTTTATGCAATTATTGTCTCTTGATTACAGTGTCAGGTGTATGCAGAATTTGAAAAAGGATCTTGAGAATGTGTACTTGGTTTATTCCACAATTTCATTGTATTATTGTTTCACAGGTGAAAACCAAATGATTATTTACACTTATTCACATTAATCTACATGGAAATGTTACAGATTGGTTTGTGTTTATGTCAAAGAAAAATATTCAGTGTAAATTGCTGCTTTGACTATGAAATCTCTTATTTGATAAATACATTTTTAGCTGTAAGTACAAAATGTATTTATCTACATGGAAATGTTACAGATTGGTTTGTGTTTATGTCAAAGAAAAATATTCAGTGTAAATTGCTGCTTTGACTATGAAATCTCTTATTTGATAAATACATTTTTAGCTGTAAGTACAACATTTTTTCAGAAGAACATTTTATGTAAAAGCCACCTGTATTCCAGTCTATGAGATCCATTCAATCACTTCCAGGATTTCCCAGCTGTATAAATCTAGAAAGTATAGGACCCTAGTGAACGGTCAGTTCAATGCAGCAGATGAGATTGCCTCTCCACATGCAGGCAATTCAATCTCACTCTCTTGGGGAGGGGAACCTTATTATGAACAGCATAAAGATTGGTAGCTACAATCATGCTACTGCTGTCACTGCTATTCATTTCTGAATGGAGCAGTGGGTTTATGCATGGTCACAATTTCATAAAATTGTGTTTCTGTATATGTATAGCTGTGTGACATTGTTGAATGAACTCTGTTTTTTTAATCAGTAGAGATCATCAAAGTATGAATATTTTTTAAGAAAATCCCATTCAGATAGATACTCTTTAATCCGGTAACACCACACAGTTTAACAGATAATTGCAGAAATCCCACAACATTGATTAATAATGCTGCTGCGCTCCTGCTGGCTTGGGATCAAATGACGAAAGCCCCGAGCCGAAACGCCGGCTTTACTAATAAATCTTTCTCCTCAGTACTGCAAGTGTTGCTGGAATTTCCTCTTTCCCACTGTAGGATCGATTCCCAGCAGAACCTTCTCTCCAGTGTCTCCCTCTCTCTGCTCCTCTCAGCTTTCCTACTATCTATCTCAATAAAAATAAATACTAAGGGGAGTGGATTGCCCACTCCTAAAACTGCTATTGGATCCACTTTTTTATTGTGACCAGGCAGGTCAATTAAAGTAACATTCCCTTGACATTTTAATAAAAATAAATGTCCAATTTGCTACTCTCTATTGCCAATTGATATATCACAATAGTAATTCAACCTATAGGCGACCCAGTTCTTTTACATTTGTTGTTCTAAACACCCGATGTTGGGCAGGTCTTTCCCAGGAAAAATCCTCTGGAAGTGAAGCAGGAAGTGAAGTGTTTGACATGTCCAGGCAGCAGCAACAGCAAACGTGTCTTTGGACTAAATAGAAGAAGAACTGGGTAGTTGAGCATGAGCAGCGATAGCCACCATGGCTGAACAGACAAAGAAAAGAGCGCTACCTACATTGACTCAAACTTCATCAACAGAAAATCCAAGGAAAAAGGTAAGTGTTGTGCAAAATCATTGCAGCAATGACCGCTTATCACCAAAGATGTCACCAAAATAATAATTAATAAAAAAAAGCACATATTCATATTTAAAATTATGGCCTGGCGAAAGGAATTCTGAGGGGAAAGGGGATAAGGGGTTAAAAAATAAAATGAAAATAATCATAATTTGAGAAGCAGACAAACAACATGGGAGGAAAGTGTAAATGCTTTGCGTTCTTTTTTCATATAAAGGCTGCTATGGGAGCTTACAAGTACAAATCTTGTTAAACTCGCTGAGCTAAGCATCTTTTAGATATACAGTACTGCAAGGCATCTCTAATTCAGTCTCTAATTAATAGGTCTATTTCCACTCCTATAATTTAGGTTGATACTGTAGTGCATTTAAATCTGGTGGATGAGTGTTTTGTTGTTGTTGTTGCTGTTGTAATAGCTTTACTTTTTGAAAAAGATATGTGGAAAAAATATGTGCTTTGTACGGTGTTTTTCTTCTTTTGCTACCATAGTGTACAACTGAAAAAGAGAATTCACATAGCTTAACAAATTAAATGAATAACATCATGCTATAGTTTGTCTAACAAGCACTAAATATGCAGCTATTGTGGAAATAAGGCAGTTGTAAGTATTTTGAAAGAAAAAGTGCTATGTAAAGATAGGATAGGTGTTGAATTGAGTGAATTCTGACTGCTTTAGTCTTGTTGAAAAGTGAAGACTGTACCCCTATCCCCATCTTCTCACTTGTCACATTGATGTTTTGAAATCTGTGGTAAGAGTCACTCACCCTCTTCCGAAGGTTGTAAGTTAGCAGCAGATTTCTTGAGAAGTGGTTGGAGAATGCTGTGTAGAATTCCAGCACCTTTTGCAGAGCGTCGCGTTTAATGACGTGCAGGTCGCAGTAGGTCAGCGCTCGAACGTTGGCACAGGCTTGGGCGAGAGTCACTTCTTTCCAGAAAACATCCCCAAATACATCTCCCTTACCTGCAGAGAGAGCACAGAAAGACCCACTTTTTGACCTGACACCAGCATTTTCGTTTATGAAGTAACTCTTGCAGAAAAATCAGCTCTTCCAGTCCTATTTGGGCAATGGATTACTTGACAGCTCTCTGTCAGCTACGTAGACAATTGATCTGGTTATCTGGTCCGACACTGTTTGCGGCTTTACTCTAAGAGAACTGCATCCTCACATGGAGTCCATAGTGTATTAGGGAATTTCAAACATCTTTACTCACTTTGGATTAGAACCTACGATCTAGGTTGAACTTGAAGTGATGCAGCAATCAGGACCAAAGCTGAGTTTAATCCAATCTGATAAATTAGTTTAGTTAGTTTATTTCTCAGTTTAATGTAGCTCTCAATTTTCAAACTGACCATAAAACAATGAGGAACCATTTAGTATTATACATCATTTTAATCTTGAATTTGGTTTTATACAGTATGTCCGACTGCCATCTGAATAATTCCTGATGGCAAGCAGTATAGGATGCAGTAGCATGATCAGTTATAGCTGTACAGTTCATATGCAACATCACTAACCACTACAGGATAATTTAGCTCGTCAGCCAGCAAGAAATCTATACGTTTGAAAATAACCTATTATTGATATTCAGTTGAATTACAGTGATTAACTTCATTTAAGCTCCCAAAAGGTAGCACCAGCCCCAGGAATAAATGAGATGCTCCATCTTGTACGCACATGTACTTTATATTTTGTTTCTGTTCGACAGTGCCATTAGGCTAATGAGAACTTGATTCATAGTCGTAACTTGTTCATCATCAGGGCTCCATTGAAGTGAATCCACCCAGGTCGATCGTATCAGCCTGACAGTATATTGATTGTTCCAAAGAGGAACCAATAGTAGGTTATTGACGCAAAACAGCCAAGGCTATGTTACTGAGTTTCCCAAAGAAGGCCATCCATTACTCACTGAATCAATCATTTGGCAAATTAAAGCATGAGGCAAAGTTTTAAAAAAAATAGGAGCTCTGCTATAACATAACCAAGGTAGATTATTACTGCATGTCGATACAGTACAAACAGTACTAACTCTGTATGTGCGTTTTTGTGTGCATGCTATTTTGCTCATGAAGGAAATGCACTTACCATTGCAGTGTAACCCCATCAAATACAGACCACAGTTCCAAAATGTGTAAACTATACTGAATGGGAATAGTGGCTTTCATCCAACTGAAACTAAGAAAAAGATCAGCCACCAACTTGCCCCAAACAGCTCAACTTTTACTTTTGCAGTCAAGAATAGCTTACAAGGTGGTTTCTGGGCGAATTTATGGGGAAATCGAAGGACATTTTCGAGGAGGAATTTAAACAACTACTCTCACAAAAATATTTGGCGACGGTGCTTGAGGCCAGTCGGAGTGAAGGCTCTCTCTGCTGCCCTCTCTCTCTCTCTGCCTGCCTGCTTGTGCGGATGTGTCTCTCAACTGACGGCTTGGGTTAAGGGCAAGTTAGCAGCAGCACATCCACACAGGAGCCAAAAACAGTGAAGGGAAGGGAGAGCTTTCTTCTTGTAACGTTGGTTCTCAATGTGAATGTGAGACCCATGCTTTTTTACAGCAGTACCAGTCTGGATTTATAGTCTGCAAGAGCTGACCAGATCTGGGTTATGTCCTTGGACAATTGGGGAAATGGACCTTGAAGTCCTCTTTCATGATATAAACAGAAGAAATTCCCATAACCATGTCAAATTACTAATTGCAATTTAGTGAATTTTTGAGTTTGTTATGTTGAATAGGTTTCAGGAATTGAGAAAAAAGGCGTTCTATTTTTAACATTTTTTGAATGGGTCTTATAATCCCTGGTTTCATGAAATTAGCTCAGCACACAGGACCACATTTCTGTAGAAAAATATGTTTATTCAACCAGTGCGGCAAACATCCTTGGAGTCCTGAAAGTGGCATGCATTAAATCAAAAGCACATAGTTTCTCACATCCACACTTGCACCCCTTAAACTTGTCTAGAGAAAATGGCTGTGAATTTAGTGTTGGGAACGCAACAACATGTCTGAATCCGTCTCTTAACATCATGTAGAATGAAAGGGCTCGACTCACCCAAAATGGCCACCACCTCATCGTCCTGGATGACCTCCAGTGATCCCGACACCACGAAACAAAGGCTGTCCACACTTTCACCGGCGTGGTAGATCAGGTCGCCGGGGGCACAGTGGATAGTCTGAAACTCCATGGCCAGCGCTCGAAGGCACCCGTCGCTCGCTAATCGGAAAGCCGGGTGCTCTTTGAAAACCTTCCGGTTGAGATGAACACAAATATCTGCTCTCATATCCTTGGGGCATATCTGCAACACCTGGAGAAAAAGAAATGTGGAGGGATGGGGGGGGGGGGGGGGGGGGTAACAAAAGACAAATCACAAGCTGCAAGCTCAACTTAATTCAGGTAGTTTCAAATACTCGGGCCTTATATCCCCTGTTGGGATCAGACTCCTGATATTGCTATTCAAGTGGCATGTGTATCAAGTATTGAAGACTAACAAGCAGTCTTGTTTGTCTGTTCTGAAAATCTAATATTACGCTAGAAAAAGACTGGGGCCTATTTTATTACCTGTACTTTATGGAGATTTGTTGCATATGAGTACATCAACTCAATATCTATGCATGTTAGATATTGTTTATCACAGTACATTTATATTTCTCACAAGCAAAAAGGCCCAAAATCCTTCTGGTACATTTTATTGCAGGGCTAGTTGGTCATTTCTGTAACTGGGTCCAGAATTACTACAGGAACCATGGATACTACAATCAAGTATTAGGCTACATGTCATAAGTTTCAGTTTAAGTCACTACAATAGGAATACACATGAGATCAAAGCAAATTTGTTAAGTTTATAACAAATAAAAAACAATTAAAACAAATAAAAACAATCAACAATCATACATGGCCAAATAAAGGTCTACTGACACCAATGCCTTCATGTGTTGCTTATGTAACATAAGGAAGGTATAACAGCAGGTATAAAGGCAGGAAGTCTGAGTAAACAGTTTTTTGATTTCATCAGGTGATATCAAATTCTACTTTTTGCTCTGGAGCTGATTTTACCCTGTTCCCTTTCCAACACATAAGACTTGCTCCAAGGCATTTTTTAAGCCTTGGAGCAATTTTTGACAAGATTGTGCAACTGAATAGCAGGAAGGTTGGTCCTAAAAATGTGTACATTGAGTGTGTATATTGAGATTTAGGAGACTTTGAGGTTGTGATAATGTTGAATAATACTTTCACGATTTTCAGTAGGGCAGTGTGATAATAAACCAATAAGAACTAATGAAATAGGAACACTAGAGAAATCTTTTATTTGGTATTGTGCTGTTAAAGGGGAAATTCCCCCCTAAAACATAATTATCATCTTCATATGATTTTGGAATAAGATATTTATCCCACAGCAATTGGATAGGGGTACATTTTCTGGTTCAGGACAATTAGCATTACCATAAAATACATCTGAGAGTAAATGCTCAAACAAATATTCAGAGTCTGCAGTGTCTGCCTACAGTTAAGTGTGTTAGTTTATTTTTTTTGTATTTAAAAAGAAATTAAGTATTAATGGAGCAGCCCAAGTTTTTCATAATGCAGATGAGAGACTTGAAGTATTATTTTTTGGGGGTTCTCGCTCTGGGAGACTTGATTATAAGTACGTATTGGAAGGGACTGAACATGAACAGGATGAATTCTGCTTTATTTTATTTATTTAAGGTCATACCAGCTTGAAGTCCAGCAGCCATTCTCCTGTTTTTGAAGAGTGTGGCAGCATGTTGTTCAAGTACACCTAATCAACAGGACGCTAGCCTGTTGTAGGGCACTACCTTTAAAACAAATCTCTTTGAAGATGAATGTCAAGCGGAGAGGGATTATGTGCCATTTTTAGAGCCTTTGGTATGGCCTGGAGCCAGAGAGATAAATGATACATAGGCGCAGTGTGAGCTTAACATATAAAGAGGAGAAAAATAATGAATCCATTTTGTTTTCCATAAATTTACCCTCTGGACACAAAAGTTCCCCCCTAGTTACAGAATCCCCCCTTATTATAATTTTATTACGTCCCTAATTTGAGGAAAATCAATCTCAAAATTTCCTCCAAATCCATAATTGGCTTTTGGATAGGTGAATTTAAACGGGCTGTGGTGATATGAGCACATTCTGGCTTCCAATAAACTAGAGCTGCATGAGTTGAATTTATCTGCTTTCAGCTTTAACTGCTTGAATTCCACCCACTCAAATCGTTTTAGCATCATTTGAATGGGAGGGACGGTGCTAACTGCCAATTACTGTGCAATACACTTACCACACCTAGTCAGTGTCTGCTTTTGAAATTGGTCTGTAAATTTGGACACAGAATAACCTCATGATTTATCAAATTACCAGTGAAACGCATTTAACAGTTTCACACACGCTGATGTTATCTAGAAGTTGGAAAAAATAAAATGAGGGGACATTTAAACAAAGTCACAAGAAGCACACATAATATCAGGAAAACTGAGGGAAACTACCAGCAATCACACACTGTAAGACAATCAACAAAGGTGAGACAGAACTGCATGCAAGTGAATCAATGTCTGGCTTACAGTTTGAGATACCTTTTCAGTATCTATGCCCCGTGACATAGACCAGGTGGAGGCAATGTAGTCCATAACTCTCTCGCTCAAGCCCTTGGGCACCTGGTAGAGCTTGAGGAAGTCGCGCACGCTGTTCAGCATCTCATGGTAACGGTTCGTGTTGGCATACATCTGCTGGAAGATGGTCGTCACGTTACCAAAGATGGTGGCGTAAAGAAGGGCTGGGAAAAGAGGGATGGAGAAGATGAAAAGGTAGGAGTTTCAATTTTGGGGGATCTGAGGCATCATCAAACATTCTGTGTTTGCCTTCAACATGACAAGACTGAGCGTTGCCAAAGGGAAATTCTTTGTGCTGTTTGCTACTGAAGCATATATGACAGAATATAAGATTGCCATGTCACACACACACACACACACACACACACACACACACACACACACACACACACATTCCATTGAATTCAGTGCATTATCCAACTTCATACCCTACTTGTACATATCTAACCCCAGTCGAACCTAACCAGAATTTTAACCTTACCTTTGACCCTTCAACCCTAAAATTAACTTTTTTCCTCATGAAGGCTGTCAGAAATGATTTCCCAAGTAATTTTAGTGATTTTATATTGTACCACTGTTGTGAGGTGAAAACCTTGTATCTCTAAAATGTCAACTTCAACTGCGGTAACTAAGAAAACAGCCTTGTTTTTTAGCAAACATGCATTTTTCAGTTTGCCTTAATATTTAATACTGGTTCATCAGTGATTGCTTTGGTCAGTTGAGTGGGAAATGAACAAGTAGCACTGCTCCATCCCTCCAAATCTATAATCAACACACTGCGCTACTTGGTGGCAAACAGGGAAAAAACATAATTGTAGCGGTCAGCTCCCTAGTAAGTGTGTGTGTGTGTGTGTATGTGTGTGTGTGTGTAACCATCCCTCCCCATGAAGCTACACCCTACTAATTACGAATGTCTCTTTTCTTAACCTGCCTGGTGATATAAGAGTTAAAAAAACGTCCAAGTAGAGCAGCGCATAGTGAAGGTGGTTGGACTGGAAGGTTGCAACAGCTGGAGTGTGTATGGATCAAAGACATCAGATGTCTGCTGCGTATGTGTAGTGTTCTCTTGGCAATGAAGCCCTAATTAGCCCTGCTAGAAGGGACGGAGAGGAAACATGCCAACCACACTTTTCAATTATCCTCAGATGATGACAGTAAGCTGTGTACGTGTGTGTATGAGTGTGGGTGTGTGAGTTGTTTGTTTATTTTACAGTACATAATCAAAGTGCTGAAAAACTGTACAGGGAATAATACTAATTAAAAAGCGCTCTAAACTCCTCGAGGGCAAGGATAACCACAACTTAAATCCTTTCATCGCCATTGCTTAGTGGTAAAGCAGTATTATCGAGGGTTGCAGTATATTACATATTCCTATAGCACCTAAAGACAAATAATATTATTCATGCTTCCACATATTCTCACACAACATATTCTCAATGCTGGACATTTGTAGGTTACAGAATGACAAAATGAACAGCTCAAGAATCAATTTAAAATCTCAGAAATTATTTGACGATCGTCTTCTTTTGAAGTTGTCAAAGTTTCGGGATGATAGCTAGCTCAGGCTTGAGCACAGATGGCAAGCTCAGACACTTCTCTGATACCAGACACACTGTAGCTGTAACCAACGATCCTCCGCTGGTCTCTATGGAGCCTAATGGTGTTTCATATAGTCCCTAACATCGCTCTTCCCTCGCTGACATAATAGAACTTTATCGCAGCGTTGTGTATGGCATCTAACAGCTGGCTTGTTTGAAGGTAGTTAAAAGACAGTCAGAAACTAAAGCCCCAGGCCAGCGGTTGCTATAGCAACAGGACATATGTATAGCCCCCCATCCCACCCCCCAATCCCTCGTCACGCTGTGATCTTCTACTGCCAACACCGATCCAGTGCTGATGGTAAAAATAGAACAGTATCAGGGCATCCATATTTCATAGAGAACAGCCATGGACTAAAGTAGATTGCATCTCCTTTAGTAATCCTCCTGAGTTTGTCTGGTTTTTAGATATTTAGGTTTTAAGATAATTTGTATTTCACAATGAAAAAGTTAGACAGAGATAAGTCTGCGGCTGAGTTTGCAAGTGCCCTCGAGAGCATTATTCATAAACCGAATGCCCAAACTGAGCGGGGACTGTGATTCTCTCATCACAGGGTTGAGGTTATGGCTGGGAAAACTACAGTGTAGGTGAAGAGTGATTGCAGAGGGATTGCAGAGAGTGCTGTGCTAAATTGATCCGGTGGTGTCAGTTATTGCTTGGAGGTGCTGCTCTCCGCATGCAGTCACACATAATGGCAGTGCGCTGCACACTGTATTATGAGCCACACAAGCAGCAGATACCTTATAAATGTTTAATCTCTAGCTGGGGAAAGAAGAACGCACTGTGCAAATCTGCACTCTTCTTTTCTCAACATTTTAGATCTTTTTGTCAGTGGGTGTAGTCAGGTTTCAAAACAAAATCAGAATTCGGTGTTTGTTATTTACAGCAACACCTGCTATTTTTATTTTATTTTTATGTAACCGTAAACATGAGTTGTGAGACACATTTTTGCTCTTTAAAGGCCCAGTCCTTTAAAAAAGACAATAACATGGCTTTGGATTCTTGCCTTGATAGGCATTATTCATACTGTTATTTGTCATCTTTTCCCATTTTTTCAAATATTGAGATATTTGGTGACCATTTTGTTTGGATTTATCACTCCCATATGCTTTAATGAAACAGAAATTACACCTTTACCTCCTTAAAAACTGCCGGCAAGCCGTCATATTTGTTGCCCCACTAAACTTGCCCTACTCCAGCCTCTGAAGTAGAGCCTCCTCCTCCTGCTCCTCCTCCCCAGAAGCTGTTTTAAGGCACTATGGAACAACTTCTCACTCACCAACTGTGGTGATGTCTTTAGGCATTTTAGATACATTGGAAGCCTGTGTAAGTGATGTAACAGAACAACAGACTTCCCAATATCTCAATAATTCAGCAAGATGCCAAACACCAGTCTGAAGTATTAACTCACATCAACACGTGAATGACAAGCCCCACATATCACTGTATTAGTGTGGACTGACATGATTGACAACATGCTTGATGGGACTGAAAAAGAGACTGACAGTAAAGTAAAAGATCCAAACCCGTTCTGAATGCCATTTGAAACTCTTAAAGGCTTTAAGTTTACATTGTTTGAATGTTAGTATTTTTGTCTATGCCACTGACAGTTTTATAAAATCAGGAGATATTATTAGTGTGCTTATATTGGTAAATTAGTATATCCATAATACCCAAGAAGATGTTCTTTTACACTGGGCACAACACTGATGCAGCTAAGTGAGAGACACTTCACAATTTTACCTTAATGAGGCTGGAAATGGGTTCTTTTCTTGCCTTTTCTGTGAATTTGTCAAATTCACAGAATGATAAAATGTGGAAAATTGAGTACGGAGTGGACTGTGAGACATCCATTATCAACTGTCCACTTTTTCTCATCAAAATACAGCCATTCACATCCCAGGTTACAGGCAAACTCGTTTATGGCAACAGGTAAATTCATTGCCATGGTGCTACAAATAAATTATATCTATAGTGAAATCAATACTTCTGGCACTAACTTATGTTGAAACTCAGCAGTGTATTCTAGGTTACACAGGAGGTAGGAATATTGCTAAGCTCATCATCTGTAAAGTTCTATTTTCTGAACACCTATGGCTGTATCCATAATTCATTTACTCAACTACCTCCATGGATTGTGGCTTTAAAGAGCATAGTTAACCTCCTCATGTATCATGTATCATGTATCATATATCATGTTTCCCCTACATTAGTTGAAAGATAAAACACCCCCACTCACATCCAATCATCATCATGGCCACGGCAAAGATCTTCTCTCCGTCCGTAGTCGGGGCGATGTTTCCAAAGCCGATGCTGGTCAGGCTGGTCATGGTGAAGTATAAGGAAGTGATGTAGACCGAATCTTTGTTCGGGCCGCCCTCCCACTTCCCCGAACCGCTGGCGTTGAAGCGGTACGGCGTCCCCACCGTCTCGGCCAGTATGTAGAGCCAGCTGTCCACACGCACAATATTGGTTTCTTCATCAATAACCTCATAATCGCCAATGCTGTACCTGATGTGCGGAGAGGGACACAAAAGGTCAGTAAATATTTGAGGGTTATGTATTCAGTTTACGTTGCATTTCACAGTCATAGCTGGCGCTCTAAACCAGGCCGTTACCTGGATTGTGTGGACTGGAATCAGAGCAAAATTGGTTGTGAATGTGTTGGTCTATTTGTGTGTCACTCTCAATTATTCATAGTTGTAAATATGTTATGATGTAAACATAAAAGGACATATAAAAAGGACAAATAGGTGTTAAGTATCAAGTATCATGAGCAAATTTATCTTGTTTTTATGTCCCGCCACCATGGCACACGCAGGACATTATGTCATTTTTATTATTATGTGTGTGTGTGTGTGTGTGTGTGTGTGTGTGTGTGTAGACACATTGTTGTGAACACAATAAATCAAGAACAATACATGATGGGTAGAGTAGATTATCTGATTGGGTTTTGAAGCACCTTGCTGCATGAATCTGAATATTTATAATTTAACATGATGATCTATCTATCTATCTATCTATCTATCTATCGACAGTCTATTATAGTATAATGATACTGTGATTTATATGTTTAAGTAGCTCCAACCTAAAACTTTTTTTTTTTTTTTTGTCATTTGTAAGCCTAGTTATATGAATTAATAATAGAAATCCTCATCAGTGTACATGTATTGAACTGTATAGGGAAGGGAATAGGGAGGGCTGTTTGGTGAATGCCAACTTGTGAAAACTAATCAATAAACTAATAAGAAAATGTCATGGCATGAACCGTACCAAATGCAGGCTAGCCAGTGAGCGGCCAGTCCAAAAACACACACCAGCAGGACCAGCACAGCCGCCCCGTACTCGATGTAGTGGTCCAGTTTGCGGGCGACCCGACCCAAACGGAGCAGCCGGACCACCTTGAGTGAGCTGAACAGACTGCTAATCCCCTGAAAGAGGGACAAGAGAGGAGATACAGAGAGGCAGATGTCAGAAACAATATAGTGGCCTTGGCATCAACAGTAGATAAGACATCAAGCCTTTAGACAAAGAATCATATTCATATCCATTTCCATTTTTATTTATTTATTTATTTTTTGAATGGCTATACTTGAAGTTGTGCTGTCAGTTCATATCATTTGAAGAGAATGTTACACAACATCTGAAAGTACATTTGAAATAGGCTATATACTGTGAATGTATACAACCAACAAGGATACAGTCTTTAAATAATGAAATAATGATTTTGATTATGTAAGTTCCAATATGAAAACGATTCTAGTTAAAAAAAAATTTTATTGTTTACTTAATAGGAATGAAACAAACATGTAGTAGCTCTTATGGAGCAGTTAATCCCTATATCAGTATGAGGTGACAATAGTTTAACAGCAATTATAACTTCCAATTGTGACTTCCTCAATAGTCTCATGTTCTGGATAATATTTGTTTCAACTTTTATCCAGAAGTGTTCAAAATGATCATCCTTATCATTGATAATTAGCACTGAACAAAGCCCATTGTCAATATAGAGTATGGTGAAATGACACACTCCTCTCTTTTGCTCCTTTGCTTGCTCAGGGTCTGACCTACAAGTCAAATATTAATAAACAAATCTATATATCTATAACTGTATTGATATAAGCCACATTACATCAGAGTGCTGTGAAGAACAGCTACAAAAGCCCATTGAAAAGTTTTGTAAAGAACCAATATGAGCTGTTATGAATCAAAGTTAAAACAATGGTATAATTCACAAGGGGTTCATCTACTGTATTATATAATCAATGGATATTAAATATGTGATAAGATCACAAGTAGATAATGTAAATAATTAACTTATTTGTTAGATGGGTTTTCCAGCAGCCCCCTCATCTGCTATTTTATGAATGATGCAATTATCAAATGGCACAGAATTCAAAGGAAAGCTCTTTGTTCCGCTTTGCCATTGCAGGTAGATTTACACCAACCTACCAACCTCAAATCATTTAACTAAAGCTTTCTGAGATGCCACAGAACATGTATGTGATTGTTTTGCTTTTTTTTTTTTTTTTTTTACCAAACTGACCCTTTAAAATGATCAAATTATTAAACTTCAGACCATTTTTGGTTTTATGTTTCTAGCCTGCCACAATGATAAATAATTGCAACAAGTAAAAAGTGTATTTCACTGACAATACACTCCATGTTCTTTGTGCACAAGATGGCATTTTTAGGGAGGGATCAACTCAAAATCTGTACATTTTTATGTCCTTTCATGCGTATTTGAGGGAAACCTTGGTTGATAGGTTTTAATATAGGTACAGCTTAGAAAGTTATATTACATTACAAAGCTATTTTTTAGGTGAGTGTTAAGGTAGTCTTGATTGACAATGATCCAGAATAACGTATTTGTTATCGTCTTAACGACCTTAACAGGCATATTAAGGCAAAATTAAGCTTACAAACAAGACAAGGAAAAATACAAACATTTAAAATGTGGAAAAAATGTCTTGTGCTGGTTTCACACACTCCTGTGCAATGTAATGCAGTTTTACAACTTATAGTGGTTACATAACCCGCAGCTAAATGTCTACTCAGCTGTACTGTATATTGAAACTCCCACTCAGTGATAAATTCAAAGAGACAATGGCAATCACAGACAAGTCAGTGTGCTTTGCTGTTTGTGAGTGTACAGGATTTCTCTTCTGTGGCGCTGGTATTGTGTGGGTGGATATTGATCTTGCTAATGTGCTGTGGTGTGCAACCAGAGTACAACTGCAGCACTTGGTGTCACTTGATCCGATCTTGCTGCCAGCCAGACACCTCAGCTTCTCTAAAATCAATTTGCAGACCTGAGCTCCCAACTCTATTCAATTAACAGTGCGAACATGGTTCTGTATTTCAGTTGTATTTGCAAAACTCTATAAATCCAATTTGGGAAAAAAATAAATAAAGATTGACTATTTCTAAAATACAGTCTGTAAATGGGTCATTATTTAGTCAAATCAGGACTTGAATTATCTACTATCCTATAAAAAGTACCATTATTTGCTTTAATTTTGTAGTCAAATAAGGACTTGAATTATCTACTATCCTATAAAAAGTACCATATTTGCTTTAATTTGGTATGATCGATAATTATGTTAATAGGTGTCACTTTTTTATCTCATTTTGGATTTTGTTGTTGAAAGTTTTTACCACACCTTTGACATAATTGACCAATAGTAAGTCTGGAGTTAAACATAACTGGCAACCTTTTGCTATATTTCCCTTAATATGCTCTTAAGGGTTAAGTTGAACAACTTAAATTATCACAATATTATAATAAAACTTCTGATATCCCCAAAAATACCTTAGTTGACCAAATGAACCAAAATGAAGACAATATGCTATGATATGAAAACGGGGCATGAGTAGCACATGGAAAGGTGCGTAAACGAAAGAGGTGGTGCATATAATGAACAGCGTACAATGTCTGAAAACAGCTTCATGACACATTTTCCTTCCTTCCTAATAATGCATACAGTATTTTCAGTTAAAAATGGCGATCCCTGGATGACTTTTATTTTGAAATTTTCACTCTATAAACTGACAATGCTGCAGTATGTCACAAATGACACAGAATCATATAAACATCAAACATGAAAATTGACATGAGGATTTAATCAGTATTCATGGTTGTGTCATGCAGCTGTTATGAAGCTCATTATCAAATATTAGTAAAACACACACCCAAAAAGGTGCAAACTACTGGCAATGATAAGCTATAGAAAAATAAATAGTCACACACTCCTTACATTTGCTGTGAAATTATATTTGCGCTTTCATCAAGCACTATAGCTGAAACGTTGGTGCGTAAACAAATCAAATCAAGTCACAGGAAAAGTAAGGAGTGTATCACTATTTCTTTTTCTATAATGAAGCTGTTGTTCAGGCAAGATGAACCAGATAAACCAGAGTTTATGTAAAAAGTTAGTCAGGTGTGCATGTGTGTGTACCAGTAACAGTCGGTAAATCGCTGTTACGCAATCTGCTGGAATAATAATATTGATCAATATCGTATTCTGATCAAACTGAAGCCTACTTGAGTGACAGCTCGGTGGTTCCAATTCTTCGCATCACGTCCCATGCATGAAAACAGGCAGAAGAGGAAGGGGGCCATGCAAACAGAAAAGAGGAATGAAACAGAAGAAAAAAAAAACAGGAGTGAGAGAGGAGACACTTGATCAGTAGTAAGCGATGAATTCATAGATGAGAAAATCAATATTAAATAAAGGTGTCAAACGAAAACAACACAAAAATTCATGTAAAAATGTTATTTGTAAAGCATGTGCAGTCCAATGCAGGATCGAGCGTGCACTGAAAACTCGGTCACTTGTGTCACTCTATTTCTGTCACTTGTCCCCTAAAGAGCTTACTGTCACAGACACATACTGTCAAGTATTTGGATGGCCACACACTTGTTTTGTTTTGGTTTCATGCTTTCATTATTTTGAATGTGGAAAAAATGAGGTTAAATCAGTCTTGAATCGACATGATCCTGCCGTAGAGCTTTAAGATTGCCAAGAATAACTTCCTCGGTCGTTTCTATTTACTGATCTTCCCTTCCCTATTTGGAAATCTGTTGGGGAAAACAGCCATCAAAGTTATTCATGTCAGTCGTTAAGGTCTGTAGCAGGAGTGTGATGTATCAGCGCTGCTTTAATAACACAGACAATTGTTTACTTGCTCTCATTTACCCCTGCCATGTACTGCCTCAAAGCAATTTGGAGCAAATTGGAGTCACTGAGTTCTCATAGAGACACACAGAGAGACTATTCTGCAGCTGGAAGGTCACAGCTTTGATGTCGGTTTACAACCACAGCCAGTGTGTCCATCGTCCATCAAAGTGACAGTCTACTCTTGAACCTCACAATAATTGCGCCATTTCCCATACAAAATAATGTGTATGGAGTATGAAGCTCACTGCACAGCGCACAATTCACCCCGCACAAACTAAACACGACGTGCCTGACGGTTAAAGAATAATGCTTCATCACAGTGGCTCCAAATGCCAAAACGCTCTTGTTTTTCCCTCCTCCTGACCCCTGGCTACTTCTGCTCCAGCCACTTGAACTTGTCAGCATTTAGGATGCTGAAACGTTGAAAGACTAGAATGGACCAAAATGCTGCACCTGCAAATACAAGTCGGCGCTCGCTGGCCGCTGCCCACAAACAAGCATTACCACAGCATTTCATCGTGCCTTGTATGTGCTAGCAGACAGACAGAACATACACGGTGCTGCCACTGTGTGACACACTGGGCCTTTAAGTGCTATCACAGCATTTTACACACACGTGCAGTCGCAAAAACACGTACTCTCACTCGCAGGCACACGCATACACACACACACATCCTGAGACAAAACGCATTAAAGCACACATACAGGCACACACACACATACACATACACACAATGATCCATAGATATAATGAAAACTGGCGAGCACAGGGCCCTGAGGCTACATTTAATCAATGTGTGTGTGTGTGTGTGCGTGTGTGTGCTGGAAGTATAAAAACCAATGATCTCCAGGAACATTTGGGCATGATACAGTAGCTCCAGTTGTACCTCAGAGAGAGAACTGACTTTCAATAAGACACAGCTGCAGATACACACATATTATTATTTTGTTATTTGGTGAATAGTAAATTAAATTTCTAATTTCATCACCAAAGCACACATGTTAAACTCATCCAGTTTGTCCTCGCTGTGCTGTCTGAGAGAACAGCAGCATACAAGAAAATAGAGACTGTCCACACTACTCAGCAAGAGAGCACAGAATTTCAACATATAATAGCAGCTTATAATGAACCCTCCACATAAGTAGATCGTAAAACAGTAATTCGTCCCTGAGCTGCCCATAGCCCAAAATAGGAAAAGGTGACCCGCTCTAAATGCTTGAATATGATATAGTTTGAATCACGGCTCACGTTTTGCCATGATTCAACCCTTCTGTCAGCTTTCGTAAGCTGTTCATGCAATAGTTGTGTCATTTGTCTCGAAACCATCACTCATCTCTGTCACCCCCGCCTCGATTCAGAGCCTCTGCATCACAAACAACTCGCCTTCCCCCAGTTCAATCGGGCCAATTATTTCAGGATCCTGTGATAGGACTCAAAGCTGCGCTGTACAGGAGAAACATCCCTCATTAGGGTTTAACATCTACGAATCCACAAACAAGCATTTTATTATGCCCTTTCAAACACTTTCTTTTTAGAGTCAGTACACAGAATATTAACCAGTAAACAGGATCGGATGTAATTATTAAACTAGGTTCAGTGCCTGCATGGAAACCTGGCAAAGACGTTATAGGATCAATCACCTTATATTTACTCACACACACACATCATATTAGGACTCTAGGATTTGTGAACTTCCCCTTTAATGACCAGAGCTGAACAGGCAGAGAACAACAACTCTGTAAATGTAAAGACCAGTAAGTATTCGCTCATATTTACAGTAAAGTCAAGTTGTCTGTTAAAATTTTAGACTCTAATATAAGAGAGAATGTGCACCTTCGTCTTTGTGGAATAAGACTCAGCCATTCACAAACATATAAGGTGGATAAGCATGCGTGCAATAAATGCCAACACGACTGCGAGAACTCCTGCATGAATTGTTTATTTCCATTTGTCTACTGGAGGGTGAATGCTCCTTAACACTGGAATTATTAGCACTACTAGTCCAAGTCAAGGGACCAAAATCATTTTTTCTGAATAAAACAGCTTCCTTGCTGTTTCACAACATAGTTCATGATAGATTAGACCTGACCTCCATTGACTTACTTAATTATTTCTGCTTCTAATGCTTCAATAACCAAAACACAGGTGCAAGTGGTTTTCTGGGCGGACTGAAAGGATTCCCTGTTCATGATCAAACATATTGGCTTCTCAAAAACATGAGCTGCCCTTTTAAAGCCTTTAAATCACACCATGAAGCACCAAAAAACAGACCATCTTGACTCTCATGATGCCCAGAAAAATGCCACACTAACCTCGTCCACGTTCTCGAAGGCGTTGATGACGTCGTACGGCAGGCAGGACAGCAGGTCGATGACGAACCAGGTCTTCAGGTAGTTCATTCGGATCAGCTTCGGGTCTGAGATGACTTCGCCGGCGGGTCCCACGAAAGTCGTGTGGAAATTCAGAACGATGTCCACCAAGAAGATGACGTCCACGATGCTGTCCACCACCAGCCACGTCACGTTGTTCTGCTTGGTCTTGAAGGAGACGTTGTACGGCACCATGATGGCCGTGTAGAAGGTGAGGATGAGGATGACCCAGTCCCAGGTGGTCTTGAAGAGGCAGTAGTGCAGGATGATGTGAGGAGGGGTCTTGGGGGTCTCCTGCTTGTACTGAGGTAGGATATCTGAGCCAAGCTGCAGCACCTGCCAAAGATTTCGGCGTTTCAGCAAAACTTAAGAAAACCAACAGATATACAGCGGAGGCCAAAAATACCTCAAGGCTTGAGTTCTGTCCTCCTGGGCTCACCTGCTCCGAGGCAGAAATTTGCTGTGTAACTCTTAAATGTTGAGTCGGTCGAAAAGACTCTCCTAGTTCACTGTCTTGAACAATTTGTCAGTGCCAAAAGTTTGCGCCCTATTACACCTGTCTTTTCCATTCATTTATCACATGCAAATTACATGCATACAGAGTCTTAAATCTAATGTCTCTGTGGAAAAGCCCATGACAGAATCAATGACTAATGCACAATTTTTCCAGCTAAGTTATTAATATAATCATTTATACAGAATATGACAAATCTTCTTTGAATATATGCTAATTCTCACTAAATAAAATATGGAATAAAAATCACATATCCATACCCATACCTCAGCTAAGCGGGAGTGCTTGTGGACATTCTCCCCTTTGTGGACTGTGGGCTGCAGCTGTTGTAATACTCCTCTACTGCTGGTTAGGGCACGAGTCAGACGGGCAAACTTCCCCCAGCCTGAGGACAAACACATATTTCAACGTGTCACATGATGATTTTAGACACTGGGCTGTTTTCTGGTATATTTGAGTGAGTACTAGGTTTTCCAGCTTGGGGAAAGTGCAGACAGAGTCACAGAACCAGGGTCTAAAAATGTAATTCAGGTATGAATGCACAATATTCCGTTTTTTTTTGCTATACATTTCTTCAGTATTCAACAATTGCACAACAGTTCATAACAAGGCCATCGTGCTTGGATTATCGGCTGGGCATGCAGGGCGCAAAGAAAAATAATAATAATTTTTTTAAAAAGCCCCGGGTTTGCGTTGGGATAAATTTTGAATATTTCACTGATTTTAACTGGAATATGTGTCCATGTTGGTAAAATTAAAATTGAAAAGGCCTCTGACTGCAGGGTACCAGACACAACCAAGCTATTAATATGAGATTGCTTGGGCTACCGCCATTTCTAGTCTGCCAATACTGTTATGGGGCCTTTATAACCACAGTCCCTACTCTCTATTAATGCAGTAGGGGCCCATGCTAGTTATTGATGCCTTATGTAAACTACAGCTGCTGTAAAAGAGGCGGCCCAAACTTCAGTCTTTACGGATGTGAGGGACTTTAGCACAGTTCTACCTGTTGATGCAGGGGATTGAGCTACAATCTCAGTTTTGAATTAATTCCACATCCTGTTCATATTGTAAGCGTTGATTTGTAGTTGCTCTCTTACACATATTTACATACTATCATGGCTAAAACAGTTATACGATGAGCATTTTTTTAGTGCTGTGTGCCCGACCTATCTGATGGCTGGTTAATTGACTGAGTCGGTACTTGATGGGGCAGATGCACAATGCACAGGGTCGAATGATGATCGCTGGCAGTTTTGTTTGCACTCTGCATTTTCGAGAAAGCCTAATGTTGCCTCTACTCTTTCTCATATCATAACCTTTGTATTGATATACACGCATTTTTGAATGTAGATCCATTGGGTTTCATATTTTATTGTACATATTTATTTCAAACTGAAAGGTGAGCAATTTTAAAGTATATGAATTTTTTTTTCCATTTAAACCACTGTGGGACTTGTTTTTTGTATTGTTTTCAGTTGGCAGCTTCAGAAGGATATCCTTCCCGACAGAAGATGTGATGTTCAATAAATACTGTCGAAGTTTCATTTGCTGAGTCAAACCTTTGGAAGAATCGTCCTCGATGGGCTGTTTAAAGGCTGTGATGTCGCTGAATGTGCAAAGAAACAGGACCACTTTCTCTTGTTCATTGCGAATGGGAGCAATTTTCACAAAAAACCAAACAGGCGTCCCTGCAAAAAAAGAAAGAAAAACATTTATTGATCTACATCATGTGATTATTTTAGAGATGATGACACTGAATAAGTAATAGCATTGTGTATAATTGTGCAATCCATATTGTATAGTGCGAGTGGAAAGTGGAATTGTACTGGGCTTTCAAAATTTTCCATGTAACACCTGCAAGCAGAGGAAGGTTACAGCTGCAAGCGGAAACAAATACTGCACCATTTTGCTAGGAAAGATTTCTCTGGTCTGGCTCTCAACCAATTAGTACATTTCTACAGAGGTAGAAATGTTCTGGGCTGCCTTTGAACTCCGCTGTATGTTACAGAGGCTCTGAATATATTTGCATGACAAGAGATTGGAAAAATCGCATCTTTCTATTTCTTCACATATGCCAACGCTACTTACTGTTCTTCTTGTACATTAGTATTTCAAATGAATTCATCTCATAGTTCTCAAATGTTAGTCGCACTTTCTCAGTCGTGTCCTTGTCTGTGAGCTCCCCATACATGAAACTGGAAAACACAAAGGGAAATAACATTGTGAATTTTTAATGGACATTGGCATAATGGAAAAGCACAGACATTCTTGCGCTACAGAAAGACTGCTGAGCAAAGCTTGAATGTGTGAATATTTCAATAATTCCTCTGCCAAGTTTTCCCTGGGTAAAATAATGGTATTTTGTTTTGTTTTCAGATTTCTTTGACATCACCGTTTCAGGTCACCATGTTAAAACTCCCAGATCAGGTCCCCTGTTTCCCTCTTTTGCATCCCACATTCTTTAGAAAAAATACTCAGGACTTGAAATAACTGTACATTTCCTCCACAACAAAACGCTAGCAGCATTTTACAGGTACAACGAAACTGTGAGGACCTCCGTGTGCAAAAGCATACTGTAGAATTAGGCTGTATGAAATTAGAGTGGAAGTAGATTGATGCTCATTGAAATATACCATGAAGGCACACAAAGATAAATGTTTCCCAATGTCTAATAAGCTACATGCAAAGTACCTCGCAAAAACAAATTAAACCTGAAGAGGGGTCAAGCCACCGTGAGCACATTTACCCACGCTGCAGAGACATTCATCTCACTTTGCTTGTTACTGCCACCCTTAGTAGCAGCCTGTTCCAGCATGATCTAAATATAACTCTGGAGTTTGTTATGAAATACAAAAGGAAGGCTAAATTTAATGAGACTACATTCTGACGCTGCAGAGAGTGTTCAGAGCGGCGCTTGATGTAATATCACTGATGAGTGTCCTCTCTCACAGCCAGGAGGAACGACACTCTCACACGACTTTCTTCAAAGATAATACTTTTTTTTGTTTTAATGATTTTTCAATTGACTTACCACACAAATGCTAAAAAATACAATCCCACAGGTTTGCCATTGCATGTATATTATGATCAACTAGAGATAAAGGCATGCATGCGTGAAGAGACATAGACACACACACACACACACACAGAGTTTTGGTCGGAAACCAAGAACAGCATCTTTCAATAAGATGGTGACAACATCTTTGATCAACAGCTATAACAAAAAATGTTTAGATATTAGTAAAGACTAAAATGCTCTTGGGAAATGAGTACACATTTTATGTTTAGGCAATCTTCAAAATCACCAAACATCTATATTGTGTGATTTATACAAAAACATATGACTTAAGGCTTCATCATGAGGCTCATAAAGATATCTCTTTCACAGAAAATTAATCTGCACATGGCCAGTCCCACATGAAATGGTTCAAATAATGTGGAAGTAAACAAAAACGTGGGTATAAGCTTTTTTTTAAAAAAGAAAAAGCTTGAAAACCAAATGGACGAACAGCAGGAAAAGATGAAAAGACACAGTATTGTTTGAAGCCGAGTAAATAGGGGTTGCAATACAGAATAGCATTTTTTTTGAGAATTTGAGGAATAGTTTAAGCCTTTTGAAAGTGTCACTGCTATACAAAATTTGGTGTAGAATTATGCGGATGTTTTTGGCATCTTGTAGATCAGGGAAATGATGTTGAGTCATACATCAATTTACTACAATCAATCTTTTCAGAATGTACACAAAAAAAAGCTGCTGCACACCAAATATTTCTATACAAACAGAAGAATATTTTCCACTGGATCTTGAATAACACTCAGAAGATTTTAGGACTGTTTTTCTTACAAAACACAAGGCTCCACTGCAATCTAGCAACCTAAAAATAAACCCAAAATAAATTGTCACACTATCTATTCAATATTTGAATTGGCATGGGTTCTAAAGCTTATGTTTAGGGACCCAAAGGCCTAAATCAGTAATAGCCGCAGTGCTGGCTGTGACAGACACCATCTCCCACAACAGACACCATCTCCCACGCTTTTGAAATCTGGCAGTACCAAGTGTTTCCATGTGATTTAGTGGTTGTTGATATGCTTATTCAGGCATAATGAAGATGACAGAAGTCCAAAAAAGGTTCACTTAAATGGGAATAGTACTCAGTGTAAGAATTCCTACATGTTATTCCTATTTGTGAACATAAACAGGGACACTGTATGGGTCCACAACACCAGTCTTTCATTCAATGACTAGCTCCAGTTGTTACAACTTGATTACATCACATATTTATGCCTTAGTTCTCTGGTTTCTGGCTTTGCAGGAGAGACATTCATGTGTTATGGACTATCTTAGACCATGAGAACACCATATATGAATTCTAATAGTGAGTGGTTTTCTCCGTTTTCATCCGTTCTATTCATTTTCTTGTTGTTCATACAGGTCCGAGTCATGGGGGGCAGCAGGGCAAGCAGAGCGGCCCAGACCTTCTTTTCTCCAGCAGCTTCCTCCAGCTCCTCCTGGCGGATCCTCAGGCACTTCCCAGGTCAGCTGGGAGATGAAGGCCCTCCAACGACTCATGGGTCCGCCCGGGGTCTCCTCCCAGTCAGCCAGGCCCGGTACACCTCTACAGAGAGGAGGCTGAGGGGCATCGTTACCAGCTGCCCACACCACCTCAACTGGCTCCTCTCGATGTGGAGGAGCAGCAGCTCAACTCTGCGCTCCTCAGCCTGTCCCACAGAGAGTGAGCCCAGCAACCCCATGAGGAGAAACTTCATTTTGGCCATCTGTATCCACACTTTCGTTCTGTAGGTCACTACTCAAAGCTCTTCACCATAGTTGAGGTTTGGAACTAAGATCGGTAAATCAAGGGCTTTTTTTGCGGCTCTTTGTAGTTTTCAGTTACAGGTTTTAAGAAACTTAAAAAAAAAAACAACAACCCTATAATAAGCACTTTATCTTGTAATGTTCTGTCTATTTTTCTCTTTATGTCTTTGTTTTATTCTGTTCATTTATAAATTTTATCTCTGTTTTTCTTTTACATTCTTTGATTTACCTGTACAGCACCTTGTAACGTTGGTTTAGAAAGGCGCTACACAAATAAAGTTTACTTACTTACTCACTCTCTTTACCACCACAATCCGATGTAATGCCCACATTATTACAGCTGCTGCCCTTAACCGGCAGTCAATCTCACGATCCGTATATAAAATCAATAGTTAACATGTTTTTGCTGTACTGCTAAGGTGATGTTAACTCCTGCATGAACTCCTCCACTCTCTCTGATAGATGATGAAATCTAAAGACACTGCAATTGTGGCAAAACTGCAAATTAAACACATTTTACTTTGAGATCATAACACGATGTAAAACCACTGCAAATCTCCAATTACAGTACTTAGCTAACAAGCAATCCAACAATCCATGTAAAACGACTCAAGGACCAAACTGACAGCTCCATTATAAGGACATTATCTTAGGGGCCAAAACTGAGGTCTGCTTTGCCAACTTTTTATTGTAGGCTCTTAGGACATAAGAGCAAACGTTCTTCAGAAACACTTCTCTCTGACCAGAATATTGGGCTAGAAAGACTTTAATTATCTCAGCTTGGCCAGCGAAGGTGAAGCTCATCCAGATTACTGACACAGCCTCAAACAGGGAAGACCACAAAGAGGCAGACAGACAGTTCAACTTCACACACATGTAAAACACCAGGTCCAAATCAAGTGAACGAGCTGCTCTTCTGTTTAATGCAGTAAATATCCTTAGAGTGCATGTCATCGCATATGCAACCATAAGAAGGTCTTGGGAAGTCACTGAGTCATTTCTTCAGTCTACTATTATATACAAAATATCTGTCACAAGAAGTTTTAGTTGTTTTCCAGATGGACAAAGAATTCATCTGTGACAACCTCAAAATGTAGTTTGTAAATTTGGGGTGGAGAAAAACAAAAAGGCCAATTATTTGAAGTTTTACTTGTTCCATATATTCTTGCCACTACTATAATTTACTGTCATGTTTCATTAAAAATGACAGATATCACAGACATCTGGTTTATCAATAAATTGATCAACAAATATCAAGACACAAACAACATTATCCACCATTAGAATCTGTGAATATTCATATAACAAACATCTCACCTCCTTTACTTTTAACGAATATTAGTTAAGTTATGCTTGCAAGATTAACTTGCATGTTTTATTCTAACACACATATTTATTCTAGCGTTAATAAACTTACATGCATTCAAGGCACTTACATTTTTTTATTTATCTTTGAGCTACCTTGGAAGACCTTTCTCAAACATTTTTTCAACACATTAACACATTTATTCAAAAACACACAAGCATCCTGTTGCCTACCTGCAGGTGCTGCTTTTCTGCATGACTTCAGCCCTGTGGTACCCCGACAACTTGCAGAAACCATCATTGCTGTAGACGATGGGCCAGTCCACTATCTGAGCATTTCCGAGGACAAAGTTGGTATCTGTTTAAAATTAAAGAGGAAAGAAGAGGCCAAACACTTGAGGGGTTACAGTACACCCTAACAACATCAACGATCTACAAATAATTAAGCAATATAGTTTTGGTGGGGAAAAGGTTGATGCCAATTGCATTTTATCTCAGTCAAAACCAAGGATTTGGGGGAAATGCAATTGAAAAAATATGAAATGGAGAAACAGTTATTCAAATAATAACAAGACAATGCAAATGTGAGAGCAAAAAATGTCATTTGACAAGTTTTGAATGATTGTAAACTGAGCACTGCTACATACCGCTACACATCTTTCATTGCAACAAACTAGAGTCGAGTGCATTTTGAATCTTGTTTATTGGCAATCTTGCCTGCTGTATAGCTGAGCAAAATCATCAGTACTCACGTTTCTGAAGTGTCTGCCCTTGAACATTCCTTCTGTTTTTATTTGTAGTGCAAATATTGGTGTAGTTATTCTGAGAAATGGACAAAATATCTCATCCAATATTAAGAGCCCATTATGTGTGTACGAGTCTGGCTTTTACTGGAAAAGTACACATGCATCTCCTTCATGGATTCTCAACGTGAATCTTGATATGCAATACTGAAGAGAGAAACAATTTTGGGGGGAGGTAATTTGCCGATATTGGCCTTTTATTAAATATCTGATAGTGGCCACTTGTGTCATGCAGTGCTGATATAATGGAGGTTCCTTCCTGACCACAGCTACAAAAAACAGCCTGGAAAACTTGACATGGACGTTTATTTTCTTTCGCTTATTTTCACGTAATTGTTCAGTTAAGTTTCTTTGTAAATTAATTCCTCAGTTAAAGGCAGTAATGTATGCCACAGTTTCCTCTACCATTAAAGGTGCAGTGGGTCACCCTGCCTTAAAGAGCTGCTAACCCACTTTGTTTTATTAGGAGATTTTTAGTGTCCATGATGGTCTAAATGCTGTTTTCAGAGGCTTTTAATTAATACTTTTAATAAGTTGATGTGAAATGCAATGACCAGATTTAAAGGCATTGAATAGGACAGGTTAGCTGATGATGAGAATTGTAAAAAAAAAAAAATCTCACATTAGTGCCTTGAAGGAAAATTTTTCACAGCAAGTCTTAAAGCAATCCACCAAGCTAAGCATAATAAACTATAACAACGTGAGGACAGAGGGGTGAAAGAGCGGGAAAAGGAATTCAAAACACATGACTGCACAGTGACACATGGTGACCGACATTTCTATGATCACATCACAATAAAACACACTGAAATGACAACTACAAGCACATGAGACTGTCGACACAACATGATTGCACAAGACGTTCCATGCCAATGTGTTATTTTACAGTGATCAGATGCGTGTTAATACTGTGGATAAGTATAAGTCATTAACCCTATGATTGTTAATATTCCTGGGATTGTTAATTTACTATTATGTGGTGACCAAAACATTCTAAAAAATCTCAACAAGCCTAATGAATTAGTGCTTTGTAAATTAACAGCATTTGGTATAGAACATTTAATGATACACTACAAAGAGAGAGGGATATTAGAGAGAAAGAAAACATAGGCAGCACTCCAAACTATACTGTATAGTACCTGTCTGTCTATGTGACAGTGTCCAAACTGAAAATGTTAAAAAAAAAAAGAAAAGAAGGGTTAACAAATAACAGTGAGAAACATCCTTGAATGTCAGACAAAAAAAGATGGGAAGTGTCAACCAAAAAAGTGAGCTGCTGTGATCCTAGCGATCGTCACAGTGCCGCTCTTAACCTGAAGAAATGCTACCTCAAAGCATCCTGGGAAGAGGGGAGACGGGAGTCAGATCACGTGACGTTGGCCCTTTTCTATTGCTGTCTGAGGGTTTCTATTGCTGTCTTTGGGAGGAGCTTGATAATATTAACCACCAATTCATAGATGTGTGAAGTTGAGATATACAATATTTTTATTGTGCTTAACACTGTTGCTAAGCATCTTTTTCTGCCATTAGGGAAATTTGAATAGCAATTTTTTGCTGATTTATTCAGACCATGGACTGCAGATTATCATTGAAGTTAAAGCTGCTGGGCCAAAAGGTCACTGGTTCAAGTCCCCAGAGTAAGATACTATAGACTGGGCTGCTGTAAATTAAAGGACTACTTCACTTTACATCACTACAATAATGTACCTTTAAAGACAGAAAACAATCTATGCATAAACAGAATTAACATGTCTTGTAAGTTATTCCTTTTATTTTGGACAGCTAAGCTAAGATGGTGAATTATTGGACATAAATAGATTCATCAAAACTAGAATCAAGAGAGACAACACTGTAATCTTGGACTGTGTCATCAACATGTAGCATGGTGCTGCTCCATTGACAATGAATGAATGAGGGACCAACGTAACGTTATATAAAATGAATACCCCCCCCCCCCCCCCCCCCTCCCTCAACCCCCTCCGCCTCACAGAAGCAGCTCCCTCACAGTGGCATCACAGATTATAGTCTTGGCTCTTTTGTTTCTAGCTTTAGGGAAGATTTACTGCTGGCTAATCCATACTAGACCGCCCAAGGTCACAGGAATAACATATGCACATTTTTAGAGTGGTTTTTCCCTTTTAAAACACACCTTAGAGACCCAGATGGATACCACACATCTAAAGAAAGCCTTGTTCTGAAGAACTGGGTGTCACCTTTTCTGAACAAATTCTTCCCTTGTGTCATAACACATTTTTAATGTAGATATTTACAACAGGGGCAGGCTGACACAGCGGCCTAAGGAGCACACACACACACGCACACACAAAATGCTGTATGTTTGGATCTGGCTCACGGCCTGCTGTCAAGTGTCATACTTCTCCTGTCTTTCCTGTCACTTCCTACTGAATCCAAGAATACAGAAAGGCCAGGGGATTATATTAAAAATGTGTTGACCACAAATGCATGTGGATTATCTAACCTCTTCAAAACTAAAGCCATGACACCCATGTCCAGTTCTTAAAAATTTCTTCAGACCGTTTTGAGGATTTTAGTGGAAAATAGTCTCCAGAGCTGGACGACACACATGAATGAGCCAAAATGACTTCCATTTGTCTGAATAAATTGCAGATTTACTGTTTGACTGGTTAACAAACTAGTTTGTTGCTAACTGGTTAAAACTAAGAGGCCTGGTGTGTGTGTATGCATACATACAAACATGATCAAATGAGGCTGGATACAAGCCATAAATTGCTACCCAAGGAAATGATCAGTCATCAGTTTTACCATTATACATCAAAATCTCCTATGGTGAAATGGTCATTTGGTTGGTTTGCCTGTGGTTTAGTGTCCATATAACTGGAGATGAGGTGATGCTGCCAAGTTTCAGGGGATAATGTCCCATTAGTGTAGTTTTAAAAGATTTTTTAGAAATACAAATAAGAAAAGACACTAGTCTCCATTGGACAGCTGGAGGTTGGGTTTAACAACAGTAAGGTTGGTCTTTAAACTGCATTTAATGGTAATATTAACTTACAAAATCACAAGGCACTTAATAGGCTATTGCTTGACTTCAAACAATACCAGAGAATAAGAGTTAAATTTCCAACCAATCTGTAGCTTGGTGGGGAGAATGGTGGTAAATAATACATTTTTTTTATAAGAGAGATCAGCGGAAGGCCTGCTGATTCCTGTTAAGGCAGAACATTAACGACACTGCTGTATTTAGACTTTCATTTTACACTGAGACATCTCTGCAGGCTTTACTGAAGAACAATCATCTGCTTTCATAATTACACTTTGCTTGAAATAACCTGTAGACTACTGAACCCTCAAGTGTCCCTGACTAGAAATCACTATAATATTCCTATAAAGACTTCCAGCATAGTGTGAGTGTAGTAATCAATGGTAACCTTAACGTACTTTGTGGTATTTGCCTACGCTTTCACTAATTGTCCAATATGGACTCGACTAGGGGCTTTGCTGTAATATTTTAAACATTTTAAAATACATCATAAGATGACTATTTTTGTTTTTCGTAATGGAACTGCCTATTTTAAGCAACAATGTTTTTTTCAAATTAAAGGTTTTTACTCTTAACAGGATTTAGGCAAAACAAGTGCATACACTAAAACTTTTAAATGTATGGAAAGGTGGCCATTCAATCACAATTAACCTGCTTCAATTTCAACTCATTAGCCAAACGAGTAGATTGCCTTTATTAGACATCGGGTAGTTAATAAGTTTCTACAACAGGCTAGGCGATTGTTTGTTGTCTAAAAGCTTCATATGCAAAATAAGCCTAACCCTTACCGTTCGACCGTCTGACAATATTCTCCAAAAAAGTATTCTGAGGGGCCACAAGTCCCCTCCGACCCCCCGCCATGCTGCCGCTTCACTCAGTCCGCTGCGGGGAAATCTTACTCCTAAACCTCTGACCGTCACTCCGGCCGTTCGTCTTCATGGTCTCCCCTGTTTGGAGACGTTGCACGGGGTTCTTGGTGAGGGGCTGTCTGCTTGGTTGTTACCTCAGCCCAGAGAGGAAATGTGGTGCGGTGCGTTGGCGCCTCTACGCACCTCAGCATCCAGGAGAGGATAACGACGCCTGAGCGCACTGAGGTCTGCTCAGGAGGGGCTGGGGCTCCGCGCTGCTCCGAAACATCAACCATTAGAAACACGTGAAGCGCCATCTGCTGCACATGCAGTAACATTACATATACTGTGGGTCCAGTTGTCTGTACACTGATGGAAAATTCAGCATCCTTGCCCAAACCAAAAATGACAGATAAACTATTATAACGTCACTATAAATGTAATTTGTCTATTTACTGCGTAAGACTATACTCTTACACCCAACTCTGAGATGAACTCGAACCCAGACATTGAACAAAATGTTTACCATTTTTCTTTTAATATAGTGACACAGCTGAAAATAAAATACAGTCAACGGTGGACTTGATTCATAATTTATCAGGGTATCTTTCCAGCTGAGATACACAGACCCATCGCACATCAGTTTACAAACAAACGCGAGCTTGTCTACATACATAGACAAATTACATAGCCATGACAAATGAAATAAAGCATTACAAAGACAGTCTCTGCATGTCGATCAAAGTAAGCTTTTCCATTGCTCGCATTAACTTGACCATGTCTTGGTGGTTTTGAGGTGATTCAGGTGGTCCGTTATGTACTTGTGTTCTGGAAAGTTGCATAATTTGCTCTCCTTGAACTTGAGCCAGTTCTGGGCTCTGCGCTCGGCGGCGTGGCCGCACTCCTGCTCCTGACTCATGTACGACCGGCTGATCCAGTACTCGTTCTCAGCCTCGCGCTCCAGATGCTTCAGCGTGTTGCGTTTCATCTGCCAGGTAATGGGTCGTGGGCGGCGGTACTTCCCGATCCACTGCTTCCCCGGGATGCCTTTCCGCAGCAGGACCAGGGTGAGGAACATGGCGGCAAGTTACTTCTGAAAAGGCACACAGTAGCACAATAACAAGAGTTGAGTGAGAACAGCGATGCCAGTGGTATTGTTCATGCCATGTTTGTGTTTATGTAAATGAGCTGTTTTATTATTTGCCTTTACCCACTTAGTCAATATATCCACATTACTGATGATTATTTATCAAAAATCTCATTGTGTAAATATTTAGTGAAAGCACCAATAGTCATCCCTACAATATTGTCGCAATACCGATATCGAGGTATTTGGTCAAAAATATTGTGATATTTGATTGTGTCCATATCGCCCAGCCCTACTTACAACATTTAGCCCACTTCGTAGAAAATACCGAGATATATATCGTGTATCGCCATTCAGCCTAAAAATACCGAGATATGATTTTTGGTCCATATCGCCCAGCCCTACTTGGGACCCAGAGTACTGCTGATTTCCTATCCTATCAGGTAGTTTATTGTAGTTAATTGTACTCACCTGGCATCCCAGATGTAAAATAGTCCCTGATTAGATGGCTACAATGAAAACCAACAGAGCTTTGCTACAGGAGGTTCAGGATTGGAAAAACCCTGATATAGTCCTTGGTTTCTAGATTTAGCAAAGGTCACGATGAGCTGTCCTATGTCCAGTAGCGAATATATATATGTATATGTCTTAAATTCAATAGTGCTCCTCAAATCTTTACAATCAGTTAGAGGCAACTGTTGTTGAGGTAGATGCAGCCATTAGTGCTTGGGTTTTTCTGTTTAAGATTTCACTTAGGTTTTATTTTTTCCCTATCTTAAGGATTACATTTAAGGACGTTGCAATAAACATCTCAAATCGATTCCTTAAGTTAGGGAAAATGCGGAGTGGTTTCCCACATAGGCTACTACCTGAAATACGTTGTCACAGTTGCCATGGTAACAGTGAACCATCTACACTAGCTTGCTGCTGCGCTGACAAGCCAGCGAGCTAACGTTGTTTTTAACCATATAACAGACCAAAAAGTTTAACTAACCTGTAAACTTAATCTCTCATCAGCTGTTGACTGACGCTCTTCAATGAAAATAAACTCAGCTATAGTTACCACTCTTCGATAAGATCTAACGATGCTTGTGAAGGTACATTCAGTGTTTTCCTCTATTTCGTTTGTTAATCCGATAAATCTGTGCAACAGGAAATATTTAGAAATGATTTTAGTAAAATAATTAAATCAAGATGCTTTGTGGAACCGGTAAGGTTTCTATCTAAAACAATACATCTCTGCTTCTATGTTTATACAAAATAGACAGATGAACGTTAGCTCCAGTTCATGATCTGCTCGTCTTCCTGGCGAAACCTAGCGTTAGCGCCTGGATACAAGTTAACCCCACGTTGACAAATTAACGAGTATTTACATAAGGTCCGACAATCAATACACTGGCGACGATAACTATGACCCCAAACGCATATACAAAACCCTTAATTATTTCATTTAGCAAAAGTAAACTAACCAGCAACGTCAGCTACGTTCACACGTAAGCTAACATTAGCGCTAGCTAGCTGTACTGACCAAGGGCAGCATGAAAGAGTCGCATTCGGAATTGCTCACAAAAAAACTTGCAAAGTAACGTTAACAGAGTTGTTCTTTACCTCACCTTCGCACTATGATTGATTTGTTCACTTTCCGCACACCCGATGAAAAACGCTAGGAAACCGACAACATAGGACAACCCTAATGAAAAACGTGAGAGTCAACGGGGTCGAGCCGGAGTGTTATTATACTTCCGGTCTCTTCTACGGCGCACGGGAGGGGTCAAAATAGTCGTTATTCAAAGAGAAAAATGATTCTTAAAGCAGCTGGCTTGTAAATGCCATTGCCGTTTCATACTCTGCGCAGACTGCGCCACAACTCTTGCATCAAGTAGACCAGCAGTACCACAAATCATTTGCATTATCATCATTATTACTTTTGCAGTTTATTTTTTTAAAATTATCGTTTACGGACACAAAACTGACACGTTTTATTGCATACAGTAGTTTCAAATGTAACCTCACATGACATGGTGCCTTCAAGTGTTTTTGTTGTTGTTTATTAACCACAACAAGTGTAAATACAGGCACTTACAATATTATACAATGCAACTATACAGTCAGAACAAACCAAATATGCCAGGGTGGATAAAGTAAACATTACACAACTACTTTACAGCCAGGAGTTGATGGGCCAATCTCACAACATCACTGAAAGACAATAAACTCTTGACCGTAGATGACCGTTCACTCCCTCCCACTAACGTCTGTGTGCTCCTCCCACCCCCATGTTTGGAGGGTGATGAACTTGTTGCTTGATATCAACGCCACTTCCTGGCTGTCTCAGGGTTTGTGTACAAGTCTCCCTCTGCACAACAACACGACCAAGATGTTTCTCTTGCCATTTTTTTCAGCAACCACGTGGGCTCTCCTGGTTCTCTTTCTTGCTCTACTGTTTTGGTGAATAGCGTCTTTCTTTCTCCCACTTTCTTTTGTAATTTCTGACACTTATCTCTTCTGGTTGTCTATTTTGACATTTCGATTATTCGTTAAGCTGTTGTAACCATATTTGTCCCTCAAATAGCTTATTTGTATCTTATATCTGCTGAGCATGATGATTTTCAAACAGAAATTAGGCTTTATATTTTCCCCCAATTGCGTCAGCGCGGCTTGACAGGTTGTTTTTTAAGGTCCTGAATACTGACTCTCATTAGCCTATATGCAACAACATTGCTTTTTTTGTCATATAGGTATGGCACTTCGCCACACAGGTTCTTCAAAAAGCTGGGAATTCCTGGACCAAGGCCCCTACCTTTTATGGGAACAATGCCATACTTTGCCAAAGTAAGTGATCATAAATTGCATGTTTTGGGTCTCCTCGATTCCTCCAATTCCTGTCCATGTTGCCTGTTAGTGCAGTAAGGCGGTATACTGAGGCACATCCCTCAGTTAGGCTGGCTCACACAATTTAAACTGGAATGAAAAGCCGTTACTTGACCTCCTCCTATAAAACATTCATATGTTTGTAAGACTGGCATAACTGATTACATGAGCAGTCTTGGCGCACAGACACAATATAGGCACGACAGCCACGCAATAAAAAGTTGGTCAATGATTTATTGATCTAAATCGATCTCCAGTGCGCCTAATGTGTGATGTAGACATTACGTCATGTTTGTCATATGGCGATGCACAGACCAGCAGCGTTCTACTTTAACCCGAAAGGGGGTCCCGCTGTGAAAACGAAAGTGAAACTCCAAACTCGCACGCGTTGTAACGGAATTTGTAAACATCAACTTGATACTTTTTAATCGGAGATTTATAACACTGCTCAACTCTCAGATATAAAGTTAACGTGAGTGCAGTCAGTGCAGAAACCTAATTGCATATTAAGTTAACTGAGTGGAAAAGATGGAACGCACTCCTGGATTGCTGAGGTGTATTTACTGTCAGCAGTTAATAAACTGGACACTGACACCAATAACACATAATTGAGAGTTATGGAGTTCTGGTTGAAGACGATCCTCCTTGCAATGGGGTCCACCTTTCCTCTCCTCACTAATTATTGCCCAATGGTATTCTATTTTTAGCACCCTGATGAGGAGAGACGTTTTGTCTTTTTTTAAATCCAGTAAAATAAAGGTATTACAGTTGTGCAGACGTTTTGTCATCTGAGGATGTTCAAGTTCCCTGGTTAAGGGTCATACTTGCAGGTATTTCTTGTTATGACAGATGTCCATCAATAGTTCGACTGATGTGGAGATTTGATGTAAAGCGAAAGAAAATGTTTGTTTTACTGGAACAGGATACACCAGTCCCCCATTATAAGGCACAGTAGCCTGCTTGGTCATATTTTGCTTGCCTTACACGTGTTTATACTGGTAGTTGTTGGAACCTCTATGTGTCTCTAAACTTGACACTTTTTTCTGAAATGCCTTGTAGGGACTTCTTCTTTATGACCGTGAGTGCCAGAGCAAGTACGGCGATGTCTGGGGGTAAGTTGTTGCTTAATCCTTCAGGGCCAACTACTGCTGATGCTGTTGCTTGAAGTATTTAAACAACAGATTTATAAAACAGGGTCAAAATTCCTTCTTGTTTGTTTGGAGTTGATTTAATGATTCTGTTATACTATGATAAACTCACTCCAGATAGCGTTTCTAATAAAGGTTAATTTTGGGACTTTGATCAAATAACAATTACTATCATGCACCACAATACAATTTTACTGCATATACAGGTCAGTGAAGTTATAAATTCAAAGTGCAGTACATTCATTGCTCATATGTAACGAGCGTACTGTTTTATACCTTTAACAGCTCATATCTTTGTTAAGATCACATATGGTATAGGCTATTTCTTGGCATCTGCATATCCCAATCAAAAAATCCCTGTAACAAACAACAAAACAATCTGAATACTGCCATGGAAGCAGAATTTGCACAGACTACAAAAACAGTGTTACATGCATCAGTGTCTTGGTTTATAGGATATGAGCTTACAGTATGTAGGTCACTCTAAACAACATACAGTTTATTTGTTTGTTTATTTATTTAAGGATCCACATTAGCTGATGCCGTGGCAAGGCAAGGCAAGGCAGCTTTATTTGTATAGCACATTTCATACACTGGGGCAATTCAAAGTGCTTTACAGAGTGATAAAAATAAATTAAATAAAATAATTAAAAAGTGCAAAAGTACAGACAAGAGATACAAAAGATAAAAGACTTAAAAAGTAAACTAGTGCAGTTCAAATCAAATGAGATAGAAAGATGAAAGAACGCAACAAATACAACAAATACTCCCACTTTTAGATGCACATTGTGAGTGAACCCATATGTTTTTCTGTAATTTTCTTTTCCCCTGTCCTTCCTGATTCTACTCTTGATCTGATATTTATGTCAGATCTCACTGCCTAAGGCAGACGCAAATCATAGATTCTCCTATTGGTCAAAAACCTCACCATCCAGAGATGGATGAGAATCATACAGGGTAAAGCTCTGTCCCCCCCCACATATAGTGTTCATTCATGCGCAAGTAAGCATTACCTGGACAAGACGAATGAAAATTCGTACTTGCCCGTGTCAGCTCTGTTGGGATCCTGAACAGAAAGAGTTAAAATTAAAGTTATTTAAAAGCTAAGCTGAAAAGATAAGTTTTTAGCCATTACAGGGTAGAGTAGTGAGCAGTGTAAAATAAGAAAGTTTTTAGCTTTGACTTAAAAGTGGTCTGAGTCGGGGCTTGTCTAATATCATCTGGGAGGTTATTACAGGTCTGTGTTGCATGATAACAAAACTCTGCTCTACCGTGTTTTGTTATAACTCTTGGGACAGCCAGCAGGCCAGCTCCAGATGTCCTAAGGGTCCTAGAAGGTTCATATGGCACAAGCATGTCAGAGATGTATTTGGGCCCAGAGCCACAGAGTGATTTGTAGACAAGCAGCAAGATTTTGAAATCAATTCTCTGAGTGACTGGTAGCCAGTGTAAGGATTTTAGAACTGGTGTAATGTGGTCGTATTTCTTAGTTTTCGTCAGGACCCTGGCAGCGGCGTTCTGAATAAGTTGGAGTTGCCGAAGAGCTTTTTTTGAAAGCCCTGTGAACAGACCATTGCAGTAATCCAATCTACTGGAAATAAAGGCGTGGGTAAGCCTTTCTAGGTCTTGTTTGGACATTAGTCCTCTGACTCTTGCAATATTTTTTTAGATGGTAGTAAGCTGACGAAGTTACCGATTTGATGTGGCTATTGAAATTTAAATCTGAGTCCAGGATAACGCCAAGATTTCTGGCTTGACTCTTAGTTTTGAGGGACAGGGAGTCAAGGTGAGAGCAGACATTCTGTCTTTCTTTCTGTGCTCCAAAGACAATTATCTCGGTCTTATCTCTGTTTAGTTGGAGAAAATTTTGCTGCATCCAGTCATTGATTTGTTCGACGCAGTGGCAATCAGTTAATCTTCCTGGGGTCCACACCTAAACAGCATGCTTGTTTATCCTGCATAAGTTCAGAATATTAATATGCACGTAGGCTAATCATAATGATAACCAATGTTTATCACAAGTTTAAAACTCCATTCAATAATCCATTGTAAATGAAAGATTAATCCCGCCACAGAAAGATTAATTTCTTTCCTCTGAAACAGTTGACAGAGCTCTGGATGCAAGGTCTGAAATTAGAGCTAAAAAATAGGTATCAACATAGACCTAATCCAGTTTTTTGAGTTGAGATATTATCCATCATTTTTTTTTTTTAATAGTTAATACTTTATATGTTTGTGTTTATGCGCAGGTTGTATGATGCACGTAGGCCAGTGTTAATGGTGGCAGACCCTGAGCTGATTAAAGCTGTTTTGGTGAAGGAGTGCTACTCAGTGTTTACCAACCGCAGGGTAAGAGAGCAATCATATTCCAGTGTTGTGTGCTTGTGTCTCCATGTTGTGGACTAGGGTCCCGATATTACCGTACACCAGGGTATTTGAAAAATCTCAAGGTATATTCAATACCGTGATAACATTTACAATCTGCTTTCTTTCAAAATACCACATTGTGTTTGCTATTTACTGTTGTGTAATACAGCACCGATAGTAGCTGCAGCGCAAATTCCACTGTTATACCCTCAGGAATCGATCTTTGGGGCAACACGCACAGCACCCACTCTGAGCTGAAGGTAAAGGAAATTAAAAAGAAATGCTACTGTACCCGTTTGGTATTTCTTTAATGTAAAGGCAGATGATATCAGAAAACCAGCTGATTTTAGCAAACAATGGAAGTATGAAGAGGGGTCACTATCACCACAGGGTGCGTTTTGTATCTTCACTGTAAATCAATCGTAGTCCTTGTCTACATTTTATATTTCCAAATTTGCTTTAAAATTTGTTGTTAGACTGAATGTGGTCAAGAATAACCCGTCCTCACTGTCATGTAAAAATGTAAGTTAATTGTATTTCATAATTTTAGAATTTAATAAGTAAGATGATATCCTCTTTTACAAGCCAAGCATGGTCACAATCATTTGGGGTTTACTTTAAGGTGATAGTGTCTATGCTGTCATTGTCCACTCTGCCATCCACAGGGTTATAGGGGTAGTGGAGATATTAATTGTTTGTAATGTGTTGCTAAGTATGATGTGTTTGCATTAATATTATGAACTAAATATTTATATACACACACATACACAGAGTTGTGCTCATGCAGAGTTACTCCTGAGTAGGGGGTTGGGAAATGTGAGCAGACACAGGCCAGCAACTTACAGTCCGGCCAGAGAGTGTCAGCACCAGCCTAAGGCTTGACACTGGCACTGTTGTCTTTGTGGAACTCGCTGTGCAGTAGGAAGCAGATGAAATATTTGAAAGCAAGAAGCTTAGACACACTGACCTAGAAGACTGAGCACTAAAGCTGGAAAGACAGAGTACGCCTCGTGGAAGTCAGGTGACTTGGATTCATAGCCATATCCTCTACTTAGTTTACAACAGGCAGTTAGGGATTCATGGTCCAGGATTATATCAGGCCAATAACACAGCTTCTGAGGCAGCTGAAAAAAGCAGGCAGTGGTTCTAGCTGAACATAAATTATACTAGTTAGGGTTCAAAGCATAGAAATCTATCTCTTTACTCTATCCCATGACTAAGACTGGAGTTATATTTCATATGTTGGCATCGCTATGGTAGGAGGTCTGGGTAATCAACACCATTCTCAGCTCTTGGTATAATTATCTTACATAATGAAGCTTATTGTTTGCTAATATAATTCGATTTCTGCACTGCTGAGCAGGCGGTTTCAAGCCAGGCGGATCAGCCGTCCCTTTAGCTTATTGTTGGTGAAAGTTTAGAAATTATTGGTTTATGTTGTGTACTACGTATTTATGCCTATGTGTAGGAACAGGAAGGTGGAGATGAGTACAGTTCGGATCAGTGTTGAGAGCAGGTGAATGCAGCATAGACTGGTAGTTGTTTTGGAGAGTGTTCAGTGTAATGCAGATGTAAATTTTTTCATAAGACAAATAAAAAGAGCAAAAACTGTTGTGTAGTAGTGTGAAGGTACAGTATGAACCAATGTTTTTAACTTTTTGGCCAGAAAAATAGAGATGCAGTAGTCTTGCAAAACTGCAAATTTGGAGAACTAAGATTATCTGTGATTTCAATGAAGATGTATAACCTTGAGCGGCTCCGCATACATTAGTGTTATAAGGGGTTTCATTAGTGGGGCAGACAAAATCTGTTCTCTGCTTTGGCTCTCAGAAACAGTAGAGGACGTATACAACAACCGTATAAAAATCTAACATTCAGTGGTTTTTCCCCTTAATTGTACTCATGTTCACAGGATACTGTTGCAACACTGATGGGGCCTATGGCAGATGGAGTTTCAGTAGTTAAAGACGAAAAGTGGAAAAGAATTCGGAGTACTATATCTCCATGCTTCACCAGCGGCAGGCTGAAACAGGTAATCTTCATATCTGGAGCTCAAACAACAAAACTGCATGCATCACTTTATGAAACATCACAGTCTCTGGGGCTGATGTGTCTCCAAAATGTGTTTAGAAATACAGTATGTGGTGACACACTGACTTGTGTTGTATTTGGTTGTGTTATATTTACTGTACAGTATATGCTATAATATATTGTACTGTAAAAGTATATTTATGCCTCTGTGACCATGTACAGTTGCACTAAAGGTTAGGATAGTAGTTTGCAGAAGTGGTCTGTGTGTCTTTCCCACAAAAAGTCCTGTGGACAACATACACAAGTTGTTTCCAGTGGCTGTCCAGCAAAGGGATGACCCAATTTATCAACAAAATATGATTATTAGTATTATTATGTGCACCCCATGTATTCTGTATACCACTGGGAGTTGGATCATTTATTTTTTATAGATAGATGATAGATCTTGATAAATATATATATGTGGAATGTGGATGTATTCTATATGTATATGTATATGTCTATGTAGATGGATATATGTAGACTATATAGAGATATATCCATATTTAATAAGAGAGATCCATTGAAAGAAGTTGGCAGTGGCACCAATGACAGAAGTAAATGTGTATAGTACATGTTTAATTTAAGTTTATCACACATTAAAGTACAACGTTTCTTTTTTTAAAGGTCTTTCCCATTGTAGTGCGCTATGCAGACCGACTCATTGGGAGCCTAGGACAAAGAAATTTGGATGAATCTGTCGATATTAAAGGGTACGTTGCCACCCTGTTACATACAACAATGTGATTACATTGTTTTTCATGACATAACGTGGAATGCATCATTGAATTATTTCAGTTCAGCATATCTTTTTTCACTTAACCCCCTTAGTTTTTACAGGTAAGCCACATTTCTGTTTTTCTGTTGTAGGTTCATGGCGCCCTACAGTTTAGACGTTGTGACCAGCGCATCCTTCAGCATTGATGCAGACTCTATAAACAATCCAGATGATCCTCTTATTGTTCATCTCAAGAAGATTCTCAACTTCAAAGTGTGGCCTCTTTTTATATTAAGTATGCATTCCATTCACATCCGTTGGAAGTGGAGATCATTTGATTTCATGAGCACCTTGGCATCACTAGTAAATGCGCATTTTGGCTGAAACACTCATATAACACTTTACTCTCCTTTCAGTGGTTTTTCCCTTCACCAGCCGGCTGTTAAGGTTCTTGGACATTAGAATAATGCCAAAAGCCAGCGTGAATTACTTCTATAACATTATCAAGAGATTTAAAGAACAGCATCATGCAGATGAATCTGTAAGCTTTTCATCTATTCCAACTGCATAGACATGAAAAAGGTTCAACATAAAAATACACTCACTAACCTTTTTCTGCTGTTCTTTACCCACACCTTCAAATGAATTCTACTGCATTTGAAAATTTTATTAATAAGCTATGTAGCAAACTTGCAAGCCAAGAATGCAACTTTATGACGGTATGAGGGTTGAAGTGTATGCACTTTTTTGTAACTTGGATGTCGAATATTCTGCTGTCTAGATGCGAGCAGACTTCCTGCAGCTGATGATTCAGAATGAGATCCCAGAGATACAAAATGGTGAACAGCCAAGTAAAGGTATAGTTTCATGACACTTTCAACACTATGGTAATTCTATGGTAAGAGAGGCGGTCAGATGCTCTGAAAAGTCCATCGCACTCCGTTTCCAAAATTAGAATTGAAATTCTGGTTGTTTCGAATTGAATAAGCTATTACTTTTGAATCTTGTTTGCGCAAAAGTTTTTGCAGTTCCACAATATAGGGTAGCAAACATAATTCAGATTTGTCTTCGATAATAATCTATCAGAACTAAAAGGTGCGTGTCTTTATTTGGAACTTTAACAGTCGGTTAACCGATCTCCAGGCTCCTCTGATCAGATTAAAACTAGTGGAGAGAAGTCTACAATAACATAACATACAGTCAATTGCTGAAGGACAACTACTATTCCTCATGCCCATCACCTTTGGGAATAAGCACACTGTTTGAGTATGTATTTCATGTTAAGTTAAATTGTTGCAACAGCAAAATGTTTAAGTCTGTTTAAGTAAAGTTTACTAGATGGTCATCTGTTTGGAATCATTTTATTTCAGGAAAAAGCCTCCTCACCCTCAGCTAATCTTACATGTGGTGTTCCTCAAGGTTCAGTTTTAGGCCCCATTTTATTTTCAATTTTTTGTATTTCTCTTCGCCACATTATTTGTAGTCACTGTGTCACATTTCATTGCTATGCTGATGATATGCGTCTGTTTGAGTAGAGTTTACTTGTTCATTTGTTTGGAATAATTTATCTTCATTTCACTTCATGTTGCAGGTTTGACTGATAAGGAGATCCTTTCCCAGCCTTTTATTTTCATTTTGGGTGGCTATGAGACCACCAGCACCACACTGAACTACATCCTTTATAATCTGGCAACCAACCCTGATGCATTGCAGACCTTGCTGGAAGAGATAGATGCCAACCTACCAAGAGAAGTAATTCTGAATGTGATTTATGTCTTGGTGTGTTCCTGCTGTATCTCACTGGCTCATTTCCCTGCTGTCTTAAACATGCTATAGTACAACCTGTGTTAAAGAAACCCAATGTGGACCCTCTTACTCTTAGTAACTACCAACCGATTTCTAAACTCTCCTATCTAAGGTCTTATAGAAGGTAGTCTCATACCAACTGTTATCTTTTTATGAACACCAACAACATGTTTGCAAAGTTTGAGTCTGGTTTTAGAGCCCTGCACAGCATGGAGACTGCTCTCTTTTTGGTTCTTTTAGATCTCAGTACAGCATTTGATAATGTAGACCATGCCATCCTACTTCAACGCCTTGAACTTTGGGTGGGCGCCATAGATACCACACTCGACTGGTTCCGATCCTACCTCACCAACAGAACATTCTCTGTTGTTTTAGGAAAAGCCTCCTCACCCTCAGCTCATCTTGCATGTGGCATTCCCCAAGGCTCAATTTTAGGCCCCATTTTATTTTCAATTGATTTGCTTCCTCTTGGGAACATTATCGGAAGGGAATGTGTCTCCTTTCATTGCTATGCGGATGACACGCAGCTATATCTTCCCGTCAAGCCCAGTGACCCCAGCTGCCTCAGGTATTGTCTTACTGACATAAACTGTTGACTGTCCCAAAATGTTCTCCATCTTAATGAGAGTAAATCTGAGGTTGTTTTATTTGGCCTTCCAAATGCCATCAGTCAGCTTCAGAATCACCTTGGCAATCTATCAGCTAATGTTACATCGACTGCTAGAAATCTGGGTGTTCTGTTCAATCCAGATCTGCACTTTAAGAACCACATCAAGAACATTGTTCAGGCTTGCCTCTTTCATTTGAGAACCATCTCTAAAATAAGGTAATTCTTATCATTTGCAGACCTTGAGAAGGATGACTCATGCTTTTATCTCAACCTGCTTAGACTATTGTAATTCTCTCTACTAAACCAGGGCTCTCTCTCCCATCTGCAGCTAGTACAGAACGCCGCCGCAAGACCTTTAACCAGATTTATCCTCATCTGCTTATGTTTGTGTTTGATGCTTACTCTACTTTTTGCTTCTAGGCTCCCGTTTCATATGAGGGTCTGATGGGTCTACAGTACCTGAACCAGGTGATATGTGAATCAATGCGTTTAACTCCCACTGCACCTCGGCTTGAGAGGATGTGCAAAAAAACTATCCAACTTAATGGCATCACCATTCCTGAAGGAACCATGGTTGGAGTCCCTGTGTACATGCTGCACAAAGACCCGCGCTATTGGAGGGCACCTGAGCTCTTTAGACCAGAGAGGTATCAACAAATACATATTGCATTGTGCTGCTTTCATTCATTGCACAATGAAATCCTTAGAAAGAGCCTCTTCTTCCTCCTCATCAGATGCTCGATTACAGCATAAAAGAACAACTTTGAAAAAAATGTGATGAGTTTAGCATGACATTTTCATTAAATGTTCTCATTTTGTTGAGTTTACCGCGGACATTCTAGCCTACACAAGGAAAAGTTTGGTGATGTGGATGTTTCATAAATTTTACACGGCTGTTGTGTATGTAAATTTTAATTGACCAAAATTACCCCACATTACGTTCATTTAATTACATTTACTGTATATTGTCCCATTACTGAAACACCGGACCTACAAGCAAATAAACAGTGAAACTTAACAGGTGACAGCCAAAACACACAAAAAGCAATTTTACACATTGTCCCAATACTTTTGCCCCTGACTCAGTAATACTGATTCTGGAGCATATGATAGCTGTTATGATAGCTTTCAGCTTGTTCTACATAGCTGTACTGTCTCAATGGGCACTTAACTATTTTAATAGTATGTGACTAGAATGTGTTCATGTGGTATGTGTGCCTGTCTGTGTTTGCAGGTTCAGTAAAGACAGTGGGGAGGAAGTGAACCCATATGTGTATATGCCATTTGGGCTTGGTCCTCGTAACTGTGTTGGGATGCGCTTCGCTCTCATGGTGATGAAGATGGTTCTTGTGCGTCTCCTGCAGAGTTACAATGTGGAAACCTGCAAAGACACTGTGGTAAGCCTAACAGTACACATACATTTATGTGCATTCACAGTCATATTACTCTGTCTGTTTTGTCACTATTTTTACATCTTTTTTTCCTTTAGCTTCCTTTGGAGTTTAATCTAATATTCCAGCCCAAACAACCAATCAAGCTGAAGTTTGTTCCCAGAGAGCAGTAACCAAGGAGGAGCATCTCTAAATACATCTTGCTTCTGAAATCCTGCCAAATACATCATTTTCACTTGGCTGACTTTATAATGTATGACGACTGCTGACAGTATGGCACTGTTCATTGTATCTTGATGATTACAAACCACACAAATGCGTATCGAAGTTTTTGACCTAGAGTTTGACCAGTTTTTCCTCCATCACAGAAGAGGTTATCTCTCAATTCTACAGGCATTTACAAAATGAGGTTGGCTACTCGCATCTAGAATCTGTTGCTACTATGCACAAAGGCAAGCCAAGAGTCATGGTATGATATCCATCAGCACAGAAACAAAGCCTTCTCATTATCATCTCTTCACTGATGTATGTCTGCTGTGCTCTCTGATCCCAGCATAACGTCTGTCTTCTCCGTGGGGTGAGAAGAGATGTGATTTCCTCTGAAATTATATAAAAAGATATAGCAGCAATTTGGATAATTTTATTTACTATACTATATATACGGTTCCACGTGTCATTCTATATACTGGCTGTTCGATCTCTCTGTCTTTTCACTCTTGACCACTGACAGTGGCACATAACTGTACTTATGCTTGTACCCCATAGTGATTTTTGTAAAACTAGATCATCACTTACTTTGCACATGTGCAATTGATAGGAATCATAGGTGTGATTTGGTATCAGACATAAGACAAGACATAATATCTGAGGAGTTACCTGTTTAACACAATTTATTTGACCATTTACATTTCTGGTATAGTCACATCTTAAAAAGTTTATGTGATGGACAATAAATTTACAAATTTATTGTTTCCGGAAGGAGCAAAGACACTAGGCCAGATATAATGGCAACAGAGCAGATGATGACCTTTGGAAGATGTTTCCACATGTCCTCCAACAGTGGTGCTATTGCGACACCAAGATGACCCATTAAACTGGTGTAGGCCATCCCATTTTGCCTGTTAAGATAGGGAGAAAAACAGTAAATCAGAGGAACTTGCATAATGAAATACTTTATGAAGGAAGAACTGTTTAAATATTAATATATCTGTCCTCTATAGCCATTAAAGAAACTGTCTGTAGCCCTGTCCAAGGAAATATAGACTACTACCAGTGCTACTACAAATCATCATCACTTTTGTATTTTTGGCTGGACTGCAACAGCGGGAATCTATACAATTATATCACCATTTATGTCGATGCATATGCGCGAGCTCAGTCCACCTGAAGCCCTCTGTTCTGTCGGGGGAGAGAGAGACAAACAAGCATGGAGGTTTCATCACGCCAAGGGCTTATTTCCGACCTTCCTGAAGTTTCCCGGGGCCACGGTTATGGCCGGTGCTGCTAGCTGGCCGCCGATTTGTTCCCGCTGATCCGGCCAAAATCCGGCTGGGGTCCCGACGACGATGCGCCCCCGGTGTCCGGCGAACAGCGTTTTCGGCACCGATGGGTAACAGAGCGCCTGGCGCTTGGATCGGCAGGATCAATGCGGGCCGTGGGCGCGGTGGAGACGACAGCGGTGGAGAGAGAGACGGGACGCGCTGGAACGATCAGTATGGCTGTATGGACTATTATTCTGTATTAGCAGTCTACAGCCAGGGGTTAACGTGGGCCGGAACGATCCGGAACAGCGTTCTGGCACCTTTGATTAATAAGTAAATAAATCTGATTGGCAGTTTCATACATAATTATGACAAGCGAGTTCACAGGGCTGCCAACTCTCACGCATTGACCGAGAGACTCACGCAATTTACATTTTTCACACGCTCTCACACTACAAGTCTATTTTCTCACGCAGTGAAAAACAAATTCATAACTGATAACGTCGCGACGTGAAAAAAGGAAACTGACAGCAGGACAGACGAGACAGAGCAGCACCGTGCAGCAGAGTTATTCAGACCAGCTGAATAGCGAGAAATATACACAAATTATTATATTATATTATTATATATATTATATTATTATTATATAATTATTATATTGTAATTTATTCCCATGCATGCTGCTCAGAGTAATCTCAGTCAGCGGCTCTTCTGCGTCTCGTTAATATAGAACCTCCTTGGTCTCTCCCTCTCCTCTCGCACCGTGCGCATGCAGGCAGTAGAGAGAGTGAGTTGCTATGGTTACGGGGACGCTGAAACTTTCTCATGATTCCCAATAATAGATTTTTTTTAGGTTAGTATGCCTATGCAAGATCATGAATGTAAGCACCTCAATGCTGAAATCTAGTAATATAACATAATTTTACATTTTTGGTTAACATTATACAGGGTTGCTGTTTCTTGACTTAATCCAAGAGGTTAGGTGGTGTAGAAATGCAGGAAATTTGTTTTAAATTACTATTTTTTTCTGAACCCCCCCTCCGAAACAGGGTTCCCCCACCTGCCAAATCCCACTTTAACCCCTGTCAACAGCGGAGTTAGTTACACCATTGGTCGGCCGTGGCATGTGGCACACTCATACACGGTCCAGCCATATACTAGGTTTTGACCTAGTCTTGTTTGTGGTGGGGCGGGGCTTGTCTGTCAAAAGTATTTTAGAAACATTCCCACAGCTATGTATCAGATAATATAATTTCAGTGTTGTATTTTACCTGAGAGCCAGGAGTTGATCTGATCAGGTGTCACACAATGCCCTTTACTCCCTCCCTCTAAGGTCTGTGCTCCTCCCACCCCCAGGCATGTTTGGAGAGTGACGAAGCTGCTTGTTCTCAAAAGTCATTTCCTCATATTCTCGTGATTTGTGCACAAGTCTCTCTCGGCACAACAGCACAAGCCAGGATGTTTTTCTTGCCTTTTTTTTCAGCAGCCACCTGGACTCTCCTGGTTCTCTGTGTTACTCTACTGTTATTGTGAGTAGTTTCTTTCTCCCGCTTTATTTAGTCGTTTCTGACACTTCTCAAAGCGCTAGGTTGTCTGTTTTTCAATTATCTTTCTTCGTTAAACTGTGGTCATATCTGTCACATATTCATTAATTTGTCTCTCAAGCATATGTCTAACTACTGAGCAACATCATTTTCAAATGGAAAATAAATTAGATTTAGCTTCAAAACAGTCATTTTAGGGTGTCTGCTTCAGAGCGTATTGGCTTGACAGATTGTTTTTTTAGGTCCTGAATGCAACAGTACTGCAACAAGGGTAATTCCTTCTTTTTGTCATATAGGTATGGCATTTGGCCACATAACCTTTTCAAAAAGCTGGGAATTCCTGGACCAAGACCCCTACCTTTTGTGGGAACAATGCTATACGCTTTAAAAGTAAGTGATCATAAATTTCAATTTCATATTCTTCTCCAAATGTCAATGTTGCATGTTAGTAGCTGGCTAGTAGACTGGAATAAAATGCCAACACTTTACACAACCTCTTATATAATGCAACTGTTTTATGACAGGGTGGCTCATTAATCCCAAATGTCAGCTATTTCATGAGGTCTTTTTAATTTTGGACATTGAGGTGTCAACATTAAGTGAGTGGGATAGATGGAACACATTCCTAGGTTGTTGAGGTGTATTTTGTATACTGTAAATAGTTCATAGACTTGACTCTCTGACACAAATAATACATGATTCAGAGTTATGGAGTTCTGACTGAAGACAATCCTCCTTGCAATGTTTCCTGTGTTTCTTCCCCTCTATTGGGTAATAATTACCCAATGGTATTCTATTCTTAAGACCCTGATCAGGACATGTTTATCAAATAAATCCATCCATTTAAACCCATTAAAATATGAGTTTCATTTGCATCAAGGTAACAGGTGTGCAGACGTTTTGTCATCTGAGGATGTTAAAGTTCCCTGGTTGTGCTTAAAGGGTCATACTAGCAGGATTTTCTTATTATGACAGATGTTCATCAATAGTTGTTCAACTGATGTGGAGATTTGATGTAAAGTGAAAGAAAATGTCCCTTTTACTATAACAGGATACACCAGTCCCCATTATAAGGCACAGTAGCCTGCTTGGTCATATTTTTCTTGCCTTATCTACATTTTATGTTTACTTGCTGTTGGAATCTCTACGTACTGTAACTTTGACACTTCTTTCTGAATTGCCCTGTAGGGACTTCTAAGTTTTGACCGTGAGTGCCAAAGCAAGTACGGTGATGTCTGGGGGTAAGTTGCTGCTTAATCCTTCAGGGCCAATCACTGCAGATGACATTGCTAGATAAGTATTGATAAGTATTTAAAGACCATATTCATAAAACAGGGCCGAAGTTGTTCTTGTTTATCTGTTTGGAGTTAATTTTATGATTCTTTTATGCTACAATAACCTCACTCCAGATAGCATTTCTGGCGTGCTCTTCAAGCCACAAAATTAACTTATATTTCAAGTGAATGTTAATTTTGGGACCTTGATAAAATATCAATCATTGTCATGCACCACATTGTAATAAACAGTTATACCCAGTATAAATTCTGACAAGTAGGATTTAAAGGTGGAAAATTAACTTTTCAGATCATTGCTGTCCCTAATGATAATAATAATAATAATAATAATGATAATAATAATAACAGTATAATTTTACTGCATATACTTAAAGGATAAGGCTGGTGTTTTTTAATGCATTGCTTATCGTCAACAAATCCTATGAAAATAACAAAATCAGTAATGATTTTGTTTTGCCAACAAGTCTCGTCCATGTAGCCGGTGCCCAATGAAGCCATGTCCCAGCAGCCATAGAACTCCATTGTATTAAAAAAAACGATTAAAAACACGTCAAAGAGCCATGGCGTTGCTCTGGGCAGCATATTTCATCATCATGATGCACCAGGGCAGCCGACTTTTTCCTCAAACAACTTAATAAGTTGGCTATAGACGCGTTTGCGATCTCAGGAAAGTAGTTCTGTTGCACCGAAAATAGTCCCCGGCGTAATGAAGAATTTGTTCCCATTTGAATTTGATTTGGTAATAACTACAACAGGCTGACTTTTAGTGGCAACAGTTAGCAATTTTTAAAGTTGAAACTATGTCTTTGTGAGCTGTATTTCAAGGTTTTTAGCTTACAATTGGAGCCAATGACATCCGGGTTGAGGGCTAAAAACGGTACGTGGGAAGTCAGAAAGTAACGGGAGTAGAGCAAACGCATTGTTGATTTTGTTATTTTCATAGGATTTGTTGACAGTAAGCAATGCATTAAAAAACACCAGCCTTATCCTTTAAGCCAGCGGTTCCCAAACTTTTTAGGCGACGCACCCCCTTCTACATCCCGACCGGGTTGACGCACCCCCAATCCCCCACACCTTAAAAAAAACAAAAACAACAACAACGCAACATATCCTATTTATAGCCGCATTAAAGGCATCAAATTTAATCATGCACAAATAATCAGAACACACATAACAAAATATTCAAGAGATCGCAACAATGCGCTCTCACATTCAAATGAAACTGAAACTGCAACAAAGTTTCAATAAATTGCAACAAAGTTACACACAAGCGTCACTTTTAAAGAGCAAAGAGGATTTCAGCATTGAGGTACTTACATCCATGATTTTGCATAGGCATACTAACCTAAAAATTTGTTATTGGGAATCGCGAGAAAGTTTCAGAGCGACAGAGACACAGAGCGTCCCCGTAACCATAGCAACTCACTCTCACTCCTGCCTGGTGCACACAGCGCGAGAAGAGAGGAAGAGATGCAGAAGAGCTGCTAACTGAGAATACTCTGAGCAGCATGCATGGGAATAAATTACAATGTAATACATTTGTGTATATTTCTCGCTATTCAGATGGTCTGAATAACTCTCTGCTGCACGGTGCTGTTCTGTCTTCGCGCCGCAACGTTTATGAATTTGTTTTTCACTGCATGAGAAAATGGACTTGTGGCATGAGAGCGTGTGAAAAATGTCAATTGCGTGAGTCTCACGGTCACTGCGTGATAGTTGGCAGCCCTGTGAACTCGCTTGACGTTATTATGTATGAAACTGCCAATCAGATTTGTTTACGGATCGTTCCGGCCCACTTTAACCCCTGCAATTAATCATACATAACATAGCGGTTACGGAAATTAGAACACCAGTAATTTGAATCAAATTGCAATAAAGTTACACACGATCCACCAAGTAAAGAACAAAGAGAATGACACATGCATAGGCTCAGAAACAGATAACATGGACGAACAGAGGATCCCACAAAGAAAATCCCACTTGAAAAAATTACAGTGAAATGGTGTAATTATTACACCATTATACCACCATTACATTTTTCCTCTCACGCACCCCCTAGAGGCAGCTCGCGCACCCCACTTTGGGAATCCCTGCTTTAAGCAATATCACACGAGAGGGAGTGCTGTTGTACTATATATCAGCACGGCTGTGATTCGGTCGTTCAGATACATCCGTGGTGATATAGAGTACAACGGCACGCCTCGAGTGTGATATTGCTTTTATACAACAGTTGTATAAACAAAGGTATTTATCAAGTAATGGTAATTTGAGACAACAGATGATTTTTGTCTGTTATTTGTCTCCGCCAACAAAAAACAGTTCCCTCAGGATTCCACTACCAAGTGTTGTCAAGCAACAGGTAAACTGTTTCCCGACTGCAGCTAGCTGCTTTGAGGTTTGCACAGACAAATTCATCTTACTTTCTTCCCAATCGTCGTCCTCTGATGACCGGTCATAATTAAGGTCAATGTATCCATATCGCTGTCGTTACTAGGTGCGAATAAAGTTAGAGTTTTGTGTAGCCGTGTATTGGGAATATCTGGTAAGCATTTGTTTGTTGTACAACACTGTATTGTCTGCTAGAAGTGCTAACCAGCTGGTTAGTGAGCTAGCCAGCTGCTCAGTTAACGTCATTTATCCTCACATGAAGTGCTCCAGGCAGCGCTGTTTCCACAAACAAACGCTATTTGTGAACGCAGCCTAATCAAGGTTATATTAGAACACCTGTGAAGCGGAGTGATATGTATAGTAAAAAAAAGTCCCAGTGCTGTTAATGCCTCTTGTCCAATCAAATTACTTGACCGGAACTAACTGTTGTATAAAGGTCAATAAACAATTTATAAATTCAAAGTGCAGTACATTCATTGGTCATATTTAACAAGCATACTGTTTTATGCCTTGATCAAGAGCTCTGACAATCAATTTGAGAAATGCATGTTACCATTAACAGCTCATATCTCTGTTAAGATCACATTTGGCATAGGCTGTTGCATATCCCAAAATATTCTGAATATTGCCATGGAAGCAGAACTTACACACACAACTTACACTGACTACAAAAACTAACTAACTAAATGTAAGTGTTTACATCGCTCAGTGTCTTCTGGTTTATAGGAGTTTACAGCATAGGTCATTGTAAACAGGATATGGCATTTGTGTGAAAAGTTATTCCCGCCACAGAAAGCTCTGTATGCAAGGCCTGTAAGTAGATGTTTGTTACAAATTAGGTATCAACATAGACCTTTTTTAGTAGCTAATACTTTATACTGTGATATTTTTGTGTTTATGCACAGATTGTTTGACGCACGTCAACCAATGTTAATGGTGGCAGACCCTGAGATGATTAAAGCCATTTTTGTGAAGGAGTGCTACTCAGTGTTTACCAACCGCAGGGTAAGAGAGCAATCATACTTCAGTATGTGATGTGTGCTTGTGTCTCCATCTTGTGGACTAGTTTTGGCTGGTGTCCCAATGTTACCATATACCAGGGTATTTGAAACATGTCAAGGAATATTCTTTTTTCTTTTCTTTCTTTCTTTTTATTTCAAAAGAAAGTGTACACTAACCAGCACCAATGTTTAAACACACAAACATAATAGTACACTAATTATCCACATCCCCATCCCCTCCAAAGGTAAAAATTGTGATATTTGGTCCAAGAACAGCTTAAAATTTGGAGGAGATTCCTTTTCCAAAATACAAGAATACATTTCTTAGCAGAATATGTTATAGTGATTAATATTCTGCATGGAGTCTCTGTCCATTGCCAATAGTAGTTGCAGCTTGAGCATGAATTACACTTTTATGCAGCCAAGAAACACACTTTGGGGGGTCACGTGTAACACCCACCCAGATGGTGAAGGAAATTAAAAAGAAATGCTACTTAAAGTCAGATGATATAAGAAAACCAGATGATTTGGGCTAAGTTGCACACAAGCAGGAAGAGGGATCAGTATCACCACAGGGTGCATTTTGTGTCTTCACTGTAAATCAATCCTGAGTTATTATTTTGAGTTATTATTTTGAAATGCTCTGTTTATATTGGTTATTATCATGAACCTAGTGACATGGGTTGCAAATTTTTTTAACAGTCCAGCACTTAGTCCATAGTCTAAGAGGAATACCATTCAAAATATTCATGTACATATTATTCATATGGCCTGAGGGCAGTCAGTATTTGATCAATGATGCTTGCAAAACTACAAATTGGAGAACGAAGACTCACCTGTGATTTCAATGAAGATGTATAACCATGAGCAACTCCACGGGAAATGACAAGTTTGGCCTCATTAAATTATGCTCAGCTTTTGTCCTACCCAAATGAGCTGTATGGTTCCAGCTATGAAGCAGAAAATACCCTTATTCTCAGATAATCATCTTCTGATCACAGTCACTTTTTCTTGTTTCTAATTAGTTCAAGACAGAGATATGCATTGGTGTTGTAAGGGGTTACATTATGGGGCAGACAAAATCTGTTCTCTGCTTTGGCTCTCAGAAACATTAGAGGATGTATAAAACTCTCCTGTATCACAACTACAAACATCTAACATTCAGTGGTCTTTCCTCTTAATTGTACTCATGTTCACAGGATACTGGTACTGAGCTGACGGGGCCTATGGCAGATGCAATTACAGTAGTTAAAGATGAAAGGTGGAAAAGAATGCGGAGTACTATATCTCCATGCTTTACCAGCGGGAGGCTGAAACAGGTAATTATCAGGGTCCAGCAAGGTCCATTCTTATTAAATATTCAGGCCTACTTAAAATACGTGAAATAGTAAGGCATGTCATTCTATACAGTATATACAGTATATATATGTGTGTGTGTGTGTGTGTTATTTATTTATATATATATATGTATATATATATAAACATATTCCTTCCTACATATTTACCCCCAATAATTATAGGGCAATTTTGTATCTATGATTTGTGGCACCAATGACAGAAGTAAATGTGTACAGTTGTTTTTTGATTTGTTTGATTTGATATCACACATTAAAGTACAATGCTTCTTTTTTAAAGGTCTTTCCCGTTGTAGAGCGCTATGCAGACCGACTCATTAGGAGCCTAGGACAAAGAAATTTGGATGAATCTGTCGATATTAAAAAGTATGTTGCCAACCTGTTACACACAACCATATGATTACATTGTTCCTCATGACAATAAATGAACATGGAATACAACATCAAATTATTTCACTTCACCATATCCAGTTTCTTCCATTTAACCCCCTTATCTTTAACAAGAAAGCTGCATTTTTGTTTTTCTGTTGTAGGTTTGTGGCGCCCTACAGTTTAGACGTTGTGACCAGTGCATCTTTCAGCGTTGATGCAGACTCTATAAACAATCCAGATGATCCTCTTATTGTTCATCTCAAGAAGATTCTCAATTTCAGAATGTGGCCTTTTTTTATAATACGTATGCACTTGTATTATTATTACTATTATTGTATGAGCATTTTGGTTGAAACCCTCAAATAACACTTTATTCTCCTTTCAGTGGCTTTTCCCTTCACTGTCCGCCTGTTTAAGCTCTTGGATATTGGAATGATGGCCAAAGACAGTGTGAATTACTTCTACAACATTATCAAGAGATTTAAAGAACAGCATCATGCAGATGAATCTGTAAGCTTTTCATCTATTCCAACTGCATATACATTACAGAACAAGCTATGAATCGCAAGCCACAGCCTCTGTGGGGTGAAAAAGGTTCAACTTAAAAATATACTATTTTTCTGTTGTTCTTTACCCACACCTTCAAATGAATCCTACTGCATTTTAAAATCATATTAATAAGCTATGTAGCAAACTTGCAGGCCATGAATACAACTTTCTGAATGTATGAGGGTTGAAGTATATGCACTTTTTTGTAACTTGTGTTGGATGTTGAATATTCTCTGTGCTGTCTAGATTCGAGCAGACTTCTTGCAGCTGATGATTCAGAACGAGATCCCAGACATACAAAATGGTGAACAGCCAAGTAAAGGTATAGTTTCATGACGCTTTCATCACTGTGGTAATTCATAGAGGCCTAATAAGCTATTACTTTCTATAAATATCCTTGTAATGTACAGTTTAACAAATTTTAGCCCAGTACTGTCAGGGAGGTGCAGTGTCATTTCTGTAGTGTTATGGCCACTCATTAAAGCCATAAGAACAATGGAAGACCACACAGTTAGGATTGAGTTAAGATAGCCTAAGTGTTCAATTTTAGGCACCATTTTATTTTCAATTAATTTATTTCTCTTGGCCACAATATTTGTAGTCACTGTGTCACCTGTCCTGGTGCCACATCCTATCTGAAAAGGCCTTTACTGACACAAAGTGCTAGGTGTCCCAAAATTTTCTCCACCTTCAGCAATCTGAGGTTGTTTTATTAGGCCCTCCAAATGCAATCAGATTCGGCATTACCTTGGCAGTCTATCAGCTAATGCTACATCCACTGCTAGAAATCTGGATGTTCTGTTTGACCCAGATCTACGCTTTAAGAACCACGTCAAGAAAAAGTTGTTCAGGCTTGCCCCCAGTTGAGAACCATCTCTAAAAGGTTAGACTTTTAACCAGATCCAGGCAGAGTGGTCATATCACCCCTATCCTGGCCTCACTACACTGGCTACCTGAGAAATTTAGAATAGATTTTTAAATTTTACTGACCACCTTCAAGACACTCGCTGGATTAGCACCAACCTATATCTCATACCTTTTAATTTCCTTTGAGCCAAACCACAGCCTCAGATCTTCAGGCAGGAGTCTCCTAGTTGTCTCCACAGTCCAAACTAAAAAATAAAGGTGACTGTGCCTTCTCAGTTAGAGCACCTGTACTGTGGGACAATCTGCCTGAGGAAATCAGATCTGCTACCTCAGTCTTCTTTTATACGATTGCCTTTTCTTTGATGTTTTTGTTATTGCTTTCTGTTGGGGGGGGGGGGTGATAATAGTAATAACAATTATTATTATTATTATTATTATTGTTATTTAACTTTATTTTATTTTTGTGCAGGTTTGACTGATCATGAGATCCTTTCCCAGGCCTTTATTTTCATCTTTGGTGGCTATGAGACCAACAGTACCACTCTGACTTACATCCTTTATAATCTGGCAACCAACCCTGATGCATTGCAGACCTTGCAGGAAGAGATAGATGTCAACCTACCAAGAGATGTAATTCTGCCTGTGATTTGCTGCTGTTTGTATCTTGGTCTGCTCCTGCTATCTATGGGCCGCCTCCTATAGCTGAAGCCAAGCTGATTAGTGATGCAAAGTTTGGCTCTTTTATGAGATTCGGTTATTTATGAGTCACTCAGTGAAAAGATTCATTCAGTTGATTCTTCCATTCAGTTGATTCAGTTGGCCATTATGTGAGGGTGAGAGAGAGAAGACTCCCGGAGAAGTAGACAACAGAGTGTCTCTCATTCAATGAGAACTGTGTAGGCTCAATCAATGAGAAGTGATCGTGTAGATTAGAAGAACCAAGCGCATTTATTTCTCCATCGCTTGTCGACTTATATAACATTACAAAAGTAGGAAATGTTACAAATAACTGAACTAAAATAAATAGGTTGGGCCAAATAAAAAGCGAGTATGAATAAAAAAACAACACAGAAGTGAAATAGGAAATATTAGAGACTTCCAGGTCATATGGATCCCATGCTGTGCATATTCCAGATTTCATTTTTTTTAAATCTGCACACACTTGAGCTCTACACTTAATTCAAAGAAACATTTTAGCAGTTGAATGGTGAGTAAAACAAATAAATATAAAACATGTTTATTTTCATAAATATGCAAACAAAATATATGATTAGGGTGCACACAGTAGTTTAAGATGTAGCCTAAATGACTGCTTCTCTAACAATAAGTTTGTGGAATAAGCAAAATTATTTACTAGGTGGAGGAATGCAAAGTGCTAATTAGTCAGCTCGCTAGTAGAATTACTCACATCTGACTGCATATTCGGTTGTAGTGTAAACATCGTGCTGCAGTGCACACTGCAAGGGTTAGCCCAGAAGCTGCTGACTCGCTTACTCACTCAACAGCAACGAGTCGAGAGGAAGAGCCTGTTTGCGACAACTCAATTTCCTCAACCCGCTCACAGCTCCTTTCGTTCGCAAATCGAGACTTGATTCTTGAATGGCTGCATGTGGTGCTGCGGAGCCGTGAACGAACGACTTGGCGGACTGAGTCCTGAGTCCCAGTTCCATATGTAGAGTTGTTGGCACAAAGAAATTGTTCACAAATCTTCCATCACAGATCTTCCAATACAACAGCTGATGTCAGACTTACCACACACCTCTGTCTTTTACACACTGAAGAACGCAACTGGTTTCATATTGCCTGGAGAATTTCCTAAAGCCTTTGTACACGGTCCAAATGATCAGATCGCTGAATGACATTTTAACTTTGTGACTGTGACACGTGTGTGTATTTTATGTTTACAATGCAATATCAATAGTTCAGCTTGGTCCCAGGTTCATGTAACAGTTTTTACACTTGACAGATATTATCAGCTGTCAATTATAGTTAAAAAGAGGACATCGGAGACATAAGGTTTCTGCTACACACAGCCAATATTAAATTTTTATATAGTTCTTATCCTTATCTGCTTGTGTTTGTGTTTGATGCCTACTCTACCTTTTGCCTCTAGGCTCCCACTTCATATGAGGGTCTGATGGGTCTACAGTACCTGGACCAGGTGATATGCGAGTCAATGCGTGTAATTCCCTCTGCACCTCGGCTTGAGAGGATGTGCAAAAAAACTATCCAAATCAACGGCATCACCATCCCTGAAGGAATCATGGTTGGAGTCCCTGTGTCCATGCTACACAAAGACCCGCGCTACTGGAGTGCGCCTGAGCTCTTCAGACCAGAGAGGTATCATACTGCATTGTGTTTTGCTTTTAGCTATTACGTAATGGAATCACTGAGAAAGAGCCTCCTCATTAGGCCGGCGTTACAAGGTGAAACTCTTCACGCAACTTGCGTTAGTAAGTTGGGTGAAGATGCACCTTTACTGTTACACAATGCAATTCAAATGCAATCCAAACTACACGCAGCAACACGCTCTACAATAGTTTAAATGGTGGAAAGTCATGTTTTACATTGTTTACATTTTGTGTTGACATTAAATTTAAAAGTAAGTGATTCAGCATGTTATCTCTTCGCTGTGGTGTAATAACATAACATAAGCTATGTCCACAGTTAGCGGTTAAGCTAACGCCAGCTAATGTTCACTGCCAAGTTGGGTAATATATAATGTAATACATAATAAGGTAGTATATATAATGTACTACCTGGAATACGACAATATTTAAATGTAAATTTAATCCACAGACCTTCAAAATACTGGATGCCTGATTTATTTTTCTTGGATGTAGGCTACAGTCACAAGCTGTATGCCATCCATTGTTTTTCTTTGTTACTCTATCAGCTGGCCGTAGTAGAGCTGGCCCAACTGAAGGTCACGTGACATGATATCAGTGTTTTGATTGGCTGTTGCATGAACCAAGTGCAAAAAGTTAAAACAGTTTCAACTTGATGCAACCAGGTTGCGCGTAACGTCAACAAACAGTAAACAGTGTATACAAATTATATAAAGTATTTTAAAAAAAAAACAGTACAGAGTGTATACACAAACAAACACAGTCAAAAATAAAATAAAATAAATAATAATAATAATAAAATAAAATAAATAAATACATAATAATAAATAAATAAATAAAAATAAAAATAGGACACATACAGAACATATACAGTATACAGTATAAATATAATTCAATGTACAAAGCTGCTTTACATGGTGATTATCGACATCTTACATTAGGTATAACCTAGTTGTTGAAGCAAAGAACCAAGAGGATATTTATTGCCTAGCCTCAACATAATCAATGAAGGGTTGCCATGTCTTATGGAACTTCTCAATGGAACCACGTAGAGTGAATCTGAGTTTTTCCAGTTTAAGGTGTTGCATAACATCTTTAATCAACATAGTGTAAGTGGGAGGCTGTGCCTGTTTCCAGTCCAGGTTGCACATAACTTTTAAGTTAGTTGCAGTTGCATATTAATGATGCCTCTGTTTTGATTGGCTAATCGTTTCAAGAGTGAAACATGAGACACCAAAGCGCCGGCAGAAGAGGCAGCGACAGGTAGGGAAAACTGTCCGCTAATAAAAAATGACAACCGCTCAACCGCTTTGAAAAAAATGCTTTGTTAGTCAATTATTTCTTACAAAAATGATAATGAGCGAAACTTTGTGACGCCACAAAGTTACGGAAGTCCAAACGGCTCATTTAGAGGCTCGCTTTTCTAATATGGATTGTGTGGATTTAGTTGGTGACCGTGCCTTTTGATACTTTCACGATGTTTAGATAGCACATCCAACTCCTTTATAATAAAAGAAAAAAAAGAAAAGAAAAAAATATATAATAAAATGAGGAGCTTTATTAGGGATTAAATATGTATTTACCAACAAAGAATTGTTCAAAAGTGTGTTCAAATGAATCATAATCACATATTGATATTGTCATTCATGTTTTTTATGTATCTTGTTTACTATGTAAAGCGTCTTTGAGTATTTCGAAAAGCGCTATACAAATAAAATGTGTTATCATTATTATTATTATTTTTATTATTATGATTATTATTATTATTATCATAGCCTTTGCTGTGCAGTTCTGTTTCACACCCTAACAAAGGGTATGATGGCTATGATGCTGAAATGCGTAGTTTTCAGTAGAAAATTATTGTTCTAGTATACATACGCAGCTCTACTCTCCTAATGGGGACTTAACTATTTTAACAGTGTGTGTCTAATATGTGTTCATGTGGTATGTGTGTCTGTCTGTATTTGCAGGTTCAGTAAAGACAGTGGGGAGGAAGTGAACCCATATGTGTATATGCCGTTTGGGCTTGGTCCTCGTAACTGTGTTGGGATGCGCTTCGCTGTCATGGTGATGAAGATGGTTCTTGTGCGTCTCCTGCAGAGTTACAATGTGGAAACCTGCAAAGACACTGTGGTAAGCCTAACAGTACACACACACATATTCATGTGAATTCACATTGTTGGACTGTTTTGTCATGTCACTATTTTTACATCTTTTTTTTCCTTTAGCTTCCTTTGGAGTTTAATCTAATGTTCCAGCCCAAACAGCCAATCAAGCTGAAGTTTGTTCCCAGAGAGCAGTAACCAAGGAGGAGCATCTCTAAATACATCTTGCTTCTGAAATCCTGTCTAATACACCATTTCCAGTTTGCTGTCTTTATGATGTATGGTATTTTATATGTATGGTGTTATTCTCTGTGTACCTCAATGAGATGAAACTGCAGCATAGTAATGTTAAGCTTTTTAAATATGCTGATGACATGGCTTTACTCGGTCTATTCTGTAAGGATGATGATGATGACTCTGATGAACATTGGTGTAAATCCAGCTCCTTGCTAATCAATGTTGACAAAACAAAGGAGTCTGTGGACACGGTTGGCTGTTTTAAGTATCTAGGAACATACATTGACAACAAATTGAGTTTCACAGACAATGTTGATTTCATTTGCAAGAAAGCCAGTCAAGGACTGTTTTTAATTAGAAAAGGGGTTTGGGGTCAGTCACTGTTCTGGAAACAGCGTGTCAGCCTAATAGAGAGTATCCTTGTATTCAATATCTCTGTCTGGTATGGAAATTTGACAATGGCAAATAAAAAAAAAAAAGCTAGCCAGGATCATCAAAATGGCAGGGAAGATAGTAGGCCGTCAGCAAAAGTCCCTGGAGGAGTTTGAGCTCCTCCCCTTAGGACGCTACAGAACACCCCTGGCAAACAAAAGGATAGACAAGGGATCTTTTGTAATGCAATTCATTTAATTAACAAGCTGATTTGATGTAATTTGTTTTTATGTTTTTGTTTTATTTTATGAAATTTTGTTTTAACAATAAAGCTGTATTGTATTGTATTGTACCTGCTGACAGTATGGCACTGTTTAGAGTTTAAGATTATACTGTAAAACTTGCTTCTGCCTTAGCCATTTGTGAATTTTCTTTAAATGGACACACTCCAATGTAGATGAACCAAAAAAGTGTATTTTATTCACTCTGCTTCCAAACAATAAATTGCCTTCAAATTTACATTGTATCTTGATGTTTACAAACCACACCAATGCATATCGAAGCTTTTGACCAAGATTCCCAATGAGGTTTGCTACTCCACACTGTGCTCACAACATCTAGTATCTGTTGCTACCATGCACAAAGGCAAGCCAAGAGTCATGGTATGATATCCATCAGCACAGAAACATCTCTTCACTGATGTATGTCTGTTGTGCTCTCTGATCCCAGCATAACGTCTGTCTTCTCCATGGAGTGAGAAGAGATGTGATTTCTTCTGAAATTATGTAAAAGGACATAGCAGCAATTTGGATAATTTTATTTGCCATACTATATCTGCATTGATTCTGTGTATAAACTGTACAATCTGTCAATCTCTTTTAGCTTTTGACCACTTATGTTTGAAGAACCCCGGTAATTTTTGTAAAACTAGATTAATTGTATTTACACACATTACAAATATAAATAAACCTTTTGCAACCTCAAAATGTTTAGCTTTCATTTTACCTCAGAAAATTAATATTAAATTTGGTTTTTTTTTATTCAATCCAACACATGTAAACAAAGTCAACTGTGGGGTGACTGTTTCAATACAGCCAGCATATTTTCATTCCAGACAGGTTCTTTAAGCCAAGCGATTCAAAATAGTACTAACTAGAAAAAAGCTTGATGAGTCTTCCTATTTAAATCAAATTTTTACCTTGGATGTTCAATGTCCTCAATCGTCTCTGGCAGCCTTTCATTGAGTGTTTCTGGAAGGAGCAAAGACACTAGGCCAGATAAAATGGCAACAGAGCAGATGATGACCTCTGGAAGATATTTCCACACATCCTCCAACAGAAGAACGAGTGGTGCTATTGAGACACCAAGACGACTCGTGAAACTGGTGTAGCCCATCCCGTTTTGCCTAGTAAGATAAGGGGGAAAACAGTAAATCAGAGGAATTTACATAGTGAGATACTTTAGGAAGAACTGTTTTGTATTTCTGTTAGGAATCATTCACGTCATAGCTCAACCATTTATGCAAATAGAGATGGCAATACAGTTTGACTTGGTGGTATGGTCCTACTCTTGGGAATGCTCCCTGCTGCAGCATAACACATAGAATACACATGATAAATAAGATGCAGCAAGCATTGCAATAATCCCCATGGGGATTAATTTAGTTTAAGTAAAGACCCTCCAGGTTGCAAACAAACAGAGCAGAACTAAAGCAGGTGGAGGCTGGGGTGGAGGAAACTCTTGCAAATAACAGCAGCAACCATGCAGCAGAAGCACATAACAGTGTTCAGTGTGGATGTGAGTGTGAAGGCCTCTAAATAGACAACCAAATCAGTGCAGTGAGATGCGGTAGGTGTGGCAGCAGTCAGCTGACACAGCACATGTCCTGCCAGAAGTAGGTCATTAGTCCTCTATAGCCATTAAATAAACTGTCTGTAGCCCTATCTGAGGAAAAGGCTCAGGATCTTTAGAGGCCTGCTATTGATCACTAATCAACATCCTTTTTATGATATTGAAAGAGTTTTCATGCCTGAGTTTTTGTTTTTGAGAAATTGACAGGGACAATTAAAATGAAGCACAAAGCAAAGCTGATAAAGTATTCTCTTCTTTTTGCATGATAGCCCTGCTAGTCTCACATTAAACTCCTATGGAATAATGCAGCCAATCTATTTAATTAGTCCAATGTCATAAACAGTGGACCAGATAGGATTTAGCACAACAGGCCTGTTGGAAGTGACATACACCAATTAGGCTACAACTTAACAGAGGATCCTTTGCTGAAAATGAAATAAAAATCTAGATGGTGGATTTAGTGTATGGTGACAATGTAGTGACTTCATGAAAACGCATGGCAGTGACTGACCTTACAACTGTGGGGTAAAGTTCAGTTGTGTAGAGAAAGACAGTAGTGAAGGAAGCTTCTGATAGTCCTTTCCCTAGAATGGCCACAGCAGAACGGACATGCCACAAACCTACATAGAACAAGTATAGTTATAGCAAGAAGATGTAAAGATGTGTTTAGACCATCAAAACATTCAAATTAATTTCAAATTGAAATGAAAATATAAAGATAGATGTAGAAAATGACTGCTTGTGTGTATGGCACATATACACCAAAAAGAGCATGTTTAAGTACTCACAAACCATGTAAAGGTCTGCCTCAATAAAACATGAAGCCTCTTCTGTAAATTGTAACTGAAGGATATCATAGTATTGATGGCAGATTTAATACAAAATCATTTAAGACATGTAATATAACCTTTTGGAACAAAGATGTTTATAGCAATGCAGGTTCCTGTAAGTAAAAGTGTGCCTGCTTGGCACTTTCTCCGTCCAATGATGTTGAGAAGACAATAGGTCGTAATCTTGGCAGGCACTTCAATGGCAGAATAGATGAAGTGGGTGAGGTAGATGTTCAAGCCAAATCCAGTTATGTTCAGGCTGATTCCATAGTATGTTGAGGCTACTCCATACCTGCAAAGTAAGACAGCTGTAATAAAAACCAAACTGATACTTTTTATGTTACAGCTTGCATTTGCCCCTCTCTTTCAACTTTCTCTTGTATCGGGATTTTTAACCAGGAAATCCACTATAAAGCCTCACTGTCCTGTACTCACTGTCCTGTACTGTTGATGCTGGTGCCTATTTAAAGGCCTGTAAAACAGTAGAGGCCAAATGAATGTCTCCAATCAGTGTGACAAATTACCTCTGTGGAGAAAGATACTTTTTTTTTTGTAATTTAACAAGCAAATACCATGAGGAATGACCAAGCTTTGGATATTCTTGAAGCCAGCAGAAGTGATTGATATTTGTGTCATACAGTAGGCTAAATTGTATATTTATAATTATAGATGGTTTTTAGAGGGGGATACCCACCACACAATCCCAGTCAGTAGAGATAATTTTCTCATCTTTGGGGTCTTGATTAGATCAAGGTAAGAGTAGTTGTTTTTTTTCTGGTTTTCCAAGATCTCTATATTGGACAATGTCTGTGTTTTGGTAGAGAAATCAAGTTAGTGATATGTGCATCCAGAGCATTGCCTCATTACAGTCAAAAAGCCACAGTACAGTCTGAATTGTAATAGGAAAGTTACAAGTAAGATTTTTACTTCCCCATAGTACAAAATGACCATAATACATCTGTGGGGGGTTGATTGGGTTGTCGATTAATAGTAATAATCAAGAGGTTGATGGTCATAGGTGGTCAAGAGGTCATAGGTTAGTTAATACCCCTTTAAAAATGCAAAAATATAAATGAGACCAAATAATCCAGTTTGTGTCATTCTGCAGGATCAGCTAGCTAAGTAGCTAACCAACGTGATAGCATTGAAAATACTGCTTCAAATGAAGTCAATTATCAAACTGCAACTTACCTCCAATTTGAATTTAGATGACATTTTTTGTCTCTTGTTGAATCGAGCACATTTATCAAGGTAAAACTGTGCCCTTTCCACTTTACCATTGGCTAAAAGCCACCGGGCAGATTCTGGAGTCCACCTACAATTACAATCAATATATGAGGGGACACATTAATTAGGGCCTAATTCTAATAATATTTTTTGAGAAAATCCTACACATGGAGTTTCATTCCAAATTGCTACATCCTGATTTTGGAAAAATTTTACTACATTACATTAAATGAATCGAACAAATGAAGCAAACTATTTTGTCAGCAGAGATCTTAAGATGACTAATAACTTAGCAGTAAAACATAATGTGCTTTATTTTCATGCATCATCATTCTGTAAGAAAAGTAATACTTTTTTATAATTGGGGACAGCTCATTTTGAAACAAAATGCTTCACATTTAGATCCATTGAGCTCAAAAGGGCAAAATAGGAATTTACAGTGTTGATTTCTTGCAAAACAACAGTACATAACCGTCAAGTCATCCTAGTAAGCTATAAGGAGATATGAAAGATGCTTCTCTTACCACCAAGTCAAAACTGCAAAACCCAGAGGGGCGGTAACAGTCATGATCAGCATCCGCCAGTCATTCACCAGATAGGCAAAACCTGCCAGCAGCATGTTACCTATAGACCAGGCCAGGCTGCCGGTCACACCTATGAGTGACCGATGACGAACGTCAACCCACTCGATGCCTTGATGGGGAGTAAAGGGAAAAACTGGATCAAAAGATATACATTTTACTGTACGTAAATGGATATTTTGCATTTTACAGTTGGATTTCATTTTGTTTTCACTGGTACTGCCTGAATTTTGGTAGAAATATTCCTAACTCATCTTCACTGACCTGAAATCAGATCAGAAAAGCCTGTGCAAAGTACACAGTTATCCTGAACAGATCTGTTCAGGATAACTGTGTACAGTTTGAGCCTGCCCACCCATCTAGTATGTTTGGCAGATATTTGACTCGTATCACAAAATATTCAGTGAACCAAAAAAAAACAAAAGGAGTCTGATCAAAGAAAATTGAATGGCTTTCAGCATGATGATGCTACTTACACCTTAAACACACCATTTTGGAAATAATAATTAATGATGCAAAACTGTAAATGTGTCAGCCTTCATAAAGAAAATGTATATTTGGATATACTTTCACTTCATGAAGTTGGTGGCAGTGAAAACAGTTCCAGGATACAGAAAATGTTTCTTTGGTATATTTAAAAGAAATAAAGGTTTGTGATCTAGATGGTTCATGTTTGAAGTAGCCATATGGAATTTAAATGAGTGGTTTATTTAAATAAATACAAATAGACCAGTCAATAAACCCAAGAGGACTTTAATTACTGTACCTTTGAAACAATGGATGCCAGTAATTGTGACAACAAGTTATTGTAAAATAAGGTTGGGGGGGGGGGGGGGGGGGGGGGGGGATTGAAAAATACACTGATTAAAGTAGTTTTCAAAACGTTTCTGAACACAGTATATAGCTCAGGACTCATGTTGTTCATGGCGTATCTTTGCCAAGGGAGTCAATGATGTAATTCTGGAGAGCGCTGTATGTAGCTTGGCATGTGAAACTACTTACTGAGAACCACTGAGGTTATGCTGATTCCTACAATTCCAAAACCAGTGAGGAATCTCAACGCTGTAAACAGGGAGTATGAGTTTGCGAATGCGCTTGAGAAGCCAAACACAATTGTCATAATGTAAGAGGCCAAGAGAGTGCTTTTCCTGCCAAATCTGGAAGACAGTATATGGAAAATTCAAGACAGTAAATAAAAATAAACAGGAAGATGGAGATTTGTGAGTGACATATGCAATAGGCCCTTTTCACATCTTCATGGCAACAGCATACGCGTTGAGAAACCGGTACATTACAACTTCCTGTTGCGTTATAAATCACTCGACAAACTGCCCAAAATGAACACTGGTGAAGTGCAAAGACTTGCTGACCTGTTTTCATTGACTACAAGGCCACAAGTTCTTCACCTAAAGTTACCTCTTTGGTTATGAAGGTGAGTTTTAGCTTCAGTTTCTCCTCGTCTGCTGTCATTCTCTTGGCAGTCATTTGCATAACGTTACTACATGATGTATGTAGTGCTAGTAACCATAACAATTTTGTTGTTTTTGTTGTCTTTGTTGGATTGGTTTGTCAACAAGTCGCAAAAAGAAAGTTGCCACAGGAATTTGTGATGCACCTGTTTCTCAACATGGAAACTGTTACCATGACAATGAGTATTTTCCAGAAAGCTCCTGCAAAGCCTTCACTTAATGCAAGTGTTATTCTAAACACTTTTATTAACTAAATTAAAATGAACATAAAGACGGAAATTTGTGATTGATATTCTAAAAACCTTATAAGTAAAGGCTTTACAGGCGCACTGAGATCAAATCAGGTAAATGGTAGTTCACATTTTCTTCATCATGTGTATTCACCATTTTTTTTTAAGTTAGGCATCACAGATGCTAAAGTACTTAAGTAGATGTTTTTCACTCTACTCCACTTAGCACTTCTCAGGATGCATGTGCACTCATTTCCCTAATTTGCACACTCAGCCATTTAACACCTTGCAATTGATTTGATGGTTCAAATGACATTGATTAGAATGACCCCAGTTTTCTCACATTAAATCAATTTTGTATTTTATGCTTCACTGTTTGAATGAAAGTTTACGTGTAAAGGAAGACATTTCTGCATAAAAGTGACAAAATATCATTCTCTGATGTAAAATCAATGGATAAGGCCTGATCAATCTTTTGTTTAAGACAGTGGGCCACATAATGCAACATAGCACATTTTATATCAAAGTGATGCTACAGATTGTAAGAGACATTTCCATCCACATACTTATCACAGAAGGCTCCACAAGCTATTGCGCCAAACATCACTCCAAGAAAGAAGACTGTGCCTGTGGCTTTATTCATGCTTTTTCTATCACAGACAAGGTCCCACTAGGAAAGAAGAGCAGCACAGAAGAAAAATGTACTTACTAATGGCCAAGCTCTCAAGAGTCTTTAAGTCCCAGTTTATTCTTATACAAAAAAGTCAGTCAAAACAATCCCAGACTCCAGTATCTCTAGGGAGTACAGTGAAACTAGAATTACAATTAATATGGATTATATGCATTTTGATGTAATATGACACAAAAAAACTTCATTGACTAATGTTAATGCTATTATTTTAGCTTAGTGCATACAAATATGTGTTCATATTTGTATCCCTTATGGTTCATCTGAACTTCGGACCTCTAAACTTACTACTTTTCAAACATGTGTTCAAACATGTGTCAGTAAAATCCAGTGGGGAGAATCTTATGGGTTGCAAGTCAATACCCTTTTATTTGTACCTGCACACAAAATTTACTACTTGATGCAATATAATCTCAGTCATTTTACCTCTGTCGCCAAGGTAGAGGTGAAGGTCGAGTTATCATAAACCCATCCTCTCTGACACTGAACTGTAGGCATGTAGGTTCCATTGGACACATTGGATAGGAGCTGGAACTGCGGCTCTGCAAACATCTCACAGGATTTTGGACTCCCATCTTCTTGTACAGGAAGGCTGACAGCCAGCTTCTCCTCCTGAGTTAAAGTTCTGAAAAGTTCCCCATCGTCCAGTTTGCTGATGTCACAGCGGTGAGGAGGCACCGCACCAATAAAGTTACTCAGCAAGAAGTGGCATGGCAGAACTATTCGAGGGGCGCAGAGTATTACGATGATGACTATTTGAAAAGGCCCAAAACCATCAATTTCCTCCAGAATATTCTCAAACTTCATCTTCAAACTGCATACGGATTCTGCAAAACAGAATAATATTTGCAACAAAACCTACAATAAATGGACAGTGTGGCTGACTTAGAGGCACAAGGGAATAATCTGAAATTACTCACCTGTCGAGAAAATTGATTGAGGGTCTTATTCAAACAGGGTGAATAACAAATGCTAAAATGCTCCTCAGTGTCGCACAAGGTTGTCTCTGTTGAAAAGCCTGCAACTTAAATATGCATCCTGCAGGACCGAACTGCAGGATAGTCTTTGTTTTATTTGCTTTGGCTTTAGTTAACAGGGTTAATCATACCCTATATTTTCTTCACCGAAATTGCCACTAAATTACTCGTCACCTTTGTACATTGTAAAGTTGTGTAATGTTACAAGGTACACATAGTTAAATAGATTACACATTGGACAAATACTGCATTTCCAGCAGCCACCTGAGGCAATTGAGGGAAAAGGTGGTGATGGCAAGGAGCCCCCAAGCTGCAGAGAGTCTCCCATGGTATTAGAACTGTCCCAGAGTTTCTAGAATCGCCCCAGTTTTTTTTTTTTTTTTTTTTTAAATGTCCATGTTGATGATGATTGATTGATGTTGATGATTGTTGTACATTTTGAATTCTGTGCTATTTGATGTTCATCTGACTTTGTTTAAACAAATGTTTTTGAACACTTCTGTATCTGGAAGCTAAATTAAAAATGTTTTTCTGAGCACAGTGGGTCAGAACACAGGCCCTTTTTGACAGAGTTCCCTCACATCATGTTGTGTGTTTTATTAATGTCTGTGCTTGTGTAACATTGGAGGATTCATTGGTCTGCGGTTTTTGGCAACCATGGAAGTCTGTCCCACACAAGGTAGGAGGCATAGATGAGCAGTTGGGGCAATACTGTCTATTGTTTGATGGTCTAATATGGTTATATTTTATGTTTTATGTTTTATTGCTAGTAGTCACTATTTACTGGAATGATTGTAGCGTGTATAGGGGACCACAAATTGTAAATATATCCGTATATGTGTAACATTGTATGTTTAAAGCTATGTCCTATGTCCTTGGAGCTCCCCCGGTGTTGTTTTGTAATTAAAGTGCCCCACCATGCTCTTAAAATGATCTTTGACCTGTCTCCTGTCTCCTCACTGATTCTCCAGTTTAAACTAACTTTACATCCTCTCAGTGGCTTACCTATTATCTCCGCTGTTTTGTTGAGTTAAAGGAGGATGAACCTTTAGACTCACATTTTTTTCAGCTGATTATCAATTTTCATGACAATATTATGATGACACACATCCATCTTGGTCATAATCACATAATCGTTTTTTTTCTGGATTTTCTGCACAAATCCTTTTTACTCTGTTAACCTTTGACTGAGTCGTGTTGTTTTGGTGATTTTCAGAATTTTACACGTCATCATACATACTCCAATCTTTCACACTCACCTCCCACTCCTCATGCCACATGCATTGACCTTTTAAAGTTCTGAAAACCACCTCAAAATGAATGTCACATCATAAGATAGGTGTTACAGTGCATGTTGCACGATGAGAGATCTCAGAAACAGACCCATATCTTTAACTCATGTAAGTGATCAAATGTTGATGTCGTTGAAGCCGATGTATATTGGCATGCCGTAATGAAAGACATCAGTCCTGGTATTCAATAATTTTTAATGCATATGTTATGCATATTGGACATACATGATTACAGAATGTGCTTTTTTTCTAGAAGGGTAGTGATGTCATACGAAGAAGTTTGGGATTGGTTGAGCAGATTTAAGGCAAGCACCGCCCTTGTTGACCCTGGGACAATCAGGATGAGCCACTCACACACAGCCTCTTTCTTTCTCTCTCCCTTTCACACACATACACACACACACACCCGCACACACGCACACACGCACACACACACACACACACACACACACACACACACACACACATACACACACAATCTCACACCAACACATTCCCTATATCTTTATTAGGGGTTGGTCAATAACACTTGTCCAATGATATGCCTTTGTGTGTCTTTGTGTTAAATATTAAACAAAGATTTTACAACATAATAACCTTTACTTTGCTTTGAGTTCTTTGAGTACTTTGAGTAACATGCACTGATTAGTCTTACTTCGTTAATCTATACTTAAAAAGAAATAAAGAGGGGTTTGTTGTCTGAAACAAATATAAATCTATTCTGCAGAAGCCAGATGCTGTTTGATGATGAAGTTTGAGAATATTCTAGAGCACATGATCCGATTTTCAAATGTTCATCATCATAGTGCTCTGTGCCCCTCGCATAGTTCTGCCTTGTACATATGCACTGTATATGTATATATATATTAAATTTGACACTAACTGTAATTGAATGCAACTTTTGTGATTTGTGATCAGATTATGGAGTCCCAGTAAATGTAACTGATAAAATGCAATCCCTGTGTGTCTCTGGCTTAATCAAAAACACAGCAGTCTAATTTGTTATCCTAATGTCTCTAAAGTCAGGTGAGTTTCAAAATAGCTGTGCTTCTAAAAATGCACACTGAATAAAAAAAATGCAACGAAATCGCATGTGTTTGAGGCAGAAATAACTGGAGGTAAATTCCTCCTTTTCCTATATTATCGATTGGGATTTTGTTCACCTGTCTCCCTTAAATCTACAGCATGGTCATGGCTTTATGATTAAAGTAACATGTACTGTGGGGTCTCAGTGCAGAAGCAAGTGAGAGCTACTGCAGTAAGTGTTTTCTTCCACTAGATGACCACCCAGCCACATCTGACACTAACGTCTCTTCTCAAAGGGAGAGGAATCTCAGCATGCCAGCGGTGATTTTCGCTGCTCAAGATCTGGTAAAACAACAACATTCAAAGACAGTAACTGTTCAATATTATTTCACTTCAGTTGGCTAAAACGCACACCATGTACTTTCAATATTGTGGGTTGTGGGTGCATGTCAATTCCCCTTCCCATATTTCCTGTGTTTTTATCCGCTGGGTACTATTTCAAAATGCTGATATTATGATCATATCCAAACCAGGGTTAGACTGGAGTGGAGTCAGTATATTCCCCTCTCACATTACAAAACATGAAGAAAACATACAGTATACCACACAGATGCACACACACACACACACACACACATAGGAGTGTGAAGTTTGAGCAGTCGAGAGAGAAGGTTCTCATGAGAAAGCTGATGTTTACCATCCCGGAAACTCTGGTCTGCTCTGTCTGTGGCTTTCACTTAAACACACACAGAGACACAAGGACACAACGCCATCGCTACCATCTGTCAGTGTGCGTTTCCTCCCCACAGGAAGTGAGCTCTGAAGGTTGTCGAGAGGGTAAAGACAGTCACGAGGTCAAAAGGTCAGTCAAAGATCTGTAAGTGCAGTCTGAACTGTGTAGGATGAGTCTGACGTCAAACAGGCTTCAGCTTGAGATGGCTGCCCAAAGATTAGATAGATAGAGCAGAACTTGGCCGGAAAATGTCACAGCAAAGAAAGATTATATCACTGTGAGCCTTCAATACAACTCAGCTCATTCCTTTGAACATCCTTCATGAGGTTTTCTTTCTTTTGCAATCAGCCATTTTAAAACATTAGCAAACACAATGTACAAAGACGAATATCTATATTGCTCATATACGTATGTGCACCTCCCTCACTATTTTGGGTTTATAGCAGTGGCTGCCTCCTGTTGCCCCACTGCTGGACTTGTTTTTAGTGATTTGGTGGTTCTAAACATTTCTTTTTCACTCTAAAATGTATTATAAGATTATGACACAGGACTGACAGCATGGCTGAGCATATTTTTTTAGGGTTGTAATTTTTGTTTGTTTGTTTGTTTATTTGTCACTGGAGTAAAGCAGACTTTTACTTTAAGTTATGAAGGGTCAAGATGAGAGCTCTAAAAAGTTTATTTTCCCTCTAGTGAATGTAAATGTCTACACAGACATATGTGAATATACCCAAATTGAAATGGTCAAATTAATTCTGGCCTGTGTCCTGTAATGGGATGTTTTTTATTTATTTTTTTATTTTAACCCACCCATGGACCAAAACAAAGAAACCAAGAATTTTGAGCTACCCACAGTTCATATTTTAGGACGCTGAACAGCACACCTTGTCAGTCATAAAAAGTTATGAAACCTGTATATGATTACAAATGTCAAGGAATGTACTTGAATGAAAACATATAGGTGGATGTCTCCACAGTTAAAAAAGCAAAACATTTGCCTCTGATGGAAAAGACAACATTAGTTTTGACAAGGAGACTTCTGAAACACAACCAGATGTGACTGGAGACGTATCAAAGTGAAGGTTTTCACAACCGATATCATTCCTATCCCACACTCATCCAGCACTTACATAACTGAGGAAGAAGAAGAGAAAAAATAAACCTTTTGTCTCTGTCTCTATGTACATCCTGACCAACGATTACGTTATTTGTTGATTTGCAATCTGTAAAGGATATCCTGTCCACTTGAGATGTATTTATTTTTTTCAATATATTGATAGAGTATAATCATTGGCCTCCATCACCACTCGTCCCATCAAAAGGCCGATGTTTGTCCCCTTTCCTGACTGGGCCAAACTTGGTTCTGCGGGGTCAGACAGTCAGATGATTGAGTAATCATTGTGTAAGCTCTTTGTCTTCGTGCCTCCCAGCTCAGAACAATTGCTTAAAAACACAATTCTGACTGGAGAGGCTTGATTTGGCCAAGTATTGTGTTTTGTATGAATTCCTTCAGAAACAGACTGACTGGGAAACAAACATGTGGACAATCAATCTGCCAATATTTAGGATCTGATGTAAGATGTAACTATCCATTGTGCTATAAAAGTAGGGTGAGTGTGTTTGCAAAACCTGGCTCGGCTGTTTGGGGATGAAGGTTAGGGGCGAGGATTTTGACTCAGGCACATGATGTCTCTATAAGGATTAAAAGTTAATTCTTATGTACTATACGTACATGCTTGATTGATTGATTGACTGATTAGTTTATTATCATAAAAAAGAAAAAGAACTCAAATATCACACAAATAAAAGATCCCGCCTTTTTTCCTCATGCTTTACAAATGAAATGAGTAATATGAAAACTGCCTTTTCTAAAACATTGTTCAAGTTTTTCATAATCATCTAGCCAAAAGAAATTCATAAAAACAGCAGTCATTTTGCTATACAGCACATTTCTTAGATCAACATATGCTGGAGAGTAGAACATAAAATGAATCTCATTCTCAGTTTCTCCCAAAGTAGACATGTTCTTTCATCTTAAGAAATGCTAAACCTACCTGTTTCAATGGCTAACGTTAATGTACCTGACCTTAACTGTGCTTACACTGCTTACATTATACTGACACTGCACCTACTTACATATAACCTGCAACAACTCACCCCACAGGCTATTGGCAGTTCAGAAACTGCATTATACCAACAATTGCAGACTTCATGTAAAGAAACAGCTGACCCCACTGTCTTTAAGCAGTCCCTACAATATCATACTACCATAGCTATGTCACTAGAGATGCATTTCCATACTTTGGTATACTTTGCCTTTGCTCTCTTTTGTTTTTGTAATGATGTTTTGTCTAAAGGCCTCATTTTCACTGTGATTAAAAAATTTTTACTGCACCATTTGTGGAATGACTCATTAATCCTCCTCCTTAAAGAAGCATATCAAACTATCTGACTGTCCTTGCTCCTTTCTCCTACCTAATCCTCACCTTGAAATCAGTTTCAAAGCACAATGACATGGAAAATGCTAACCTCTAAAAGCCGTTAATTTCCAGTTTTAGAATCTTGTGTGATGGACTTCATAACTATTTTCTCTGACAACCAAACTCTGACAGCCATCACGACTTAACGTCCATCATGTTAAACTGATGACAGCACAACATGAACAAAAATGTAAGAAAAACATTTTATATTGACAAAAGAAAACAACATCTCTCTCTCTCTCTCTCTCTCTCTCTCTCTCTCAACATGGGAAACTCGGATGTTTGTTTACAGTGAGAGTTGAGCTGCGCTGGGGTCAGCCCCTATCGGAGCAGCTTAATATCCTGGGATTGGACCGGAACATAAACAAGCTGTCCCTGGATCAGTTTATTGGACAACTGTCTTGAGACCCGTTGAGGTCCCATAGGACAGACAGACATATGGCTGGACAGACACACAGACAGACAGGCGGCTGGTTGGACAGAGGGATGGATGGGTCAACTCACAGGATCAGACTGCAGACAGTTTTTTCCACTGCTGTGCCTCATTCCTGTCTCACAGCTGGCTGTACAGTAGTTCTCAGCAGTCACCCAGGAAAGATTTCATGGACAGTGAAGTGCAGGAAGTTGCCTGGATCAACATCAACCCAAACAAACACAAAATTTTCAGTATATGATATTTTGGCATCGTAAAAATCCATTTTAAAGCAGCTTCGGAAACTGTTTTAAACTGATATCAGAGAGAAATTTACATCTCGATTTCACAAAATGATGTTGTTAGCGGCTCTGGACGACTACGGACATCATCTTTGATTTTGGTGATAAAGCTGCACAGGTTTTCAATGGTATTCAACGTCAATTTTTTACTGGGCAGGCTGGTGCAACCTGCAGTTTGTGAAAATACATATACAAATACAACATTCACAAATGCAATATATTTTGAGTAAATAGCCTAATCTTATTAGCATTTCTCATCCTTGAATGACCAGGTAATTTAAATCAGTTGTACATTCATTCATTCATTCATTTGTTTGTTTTCTTTACCTTTGCCTTTTACAGACACTCACATTCATATCTATGGGCAATTTAGAGTCCCCAATTCACTTGCATGTCTTTTGGAGTGTGAGAGAAAACTCAGACTTCCAACACGGGGAAAACATGCAAACTCCACGCACCACAAACAGGGGATTAAACCTGTGTCCTTCTTGCTGTGAGCAACCGTGCTGACCTTCAAAAATATTATTATATAATATAATCAGTGCCATTGTTCTGGGTGGTCTGATGTGTGTGAGAGAAGAGATAGAAACAGAGAGAGAGAGAGAGGGTTTGGGATGAGTTCGTAAATCAGTGGTGCAACACTTGGGAACAGATAACTCTTCCCTCAAACCCGCTGACCTCTCTCTCAGTACGGGGGCAACTGGGCTGAACTGTCCATCTGATTCATTTTTTGAAACCGTCTTTTTTTTCTGAAAAGGGACTGTTACAACAACCGTTACTTTCCCATTACAAACTATTGACATTGGAATAGTTGTAGCTGAGACCCCAATTCTTTGTCTTTCTGATCCTCTTTTTTTAAACAGCAGAGTGGTCAGTCCACTCACCTTTGATATTTTAATTTGATTGGTTGAACTTGCTGAGAAAAGATTATTACTACCAGCCACTAAGAAGAAGAAATGTAGGTCTGAGGAGTGTGCCGTTTACTAATGTCACGTTACAGGATTTCTGGGTAATCAAGTCCTTCAAACTTTCCTTCAAAATTCAAATGTTGCTGCCATGTGGGGCTGTGGCAGACAGGGGAGCTTTGAAATTTCCTTTCCTTTCCTTGTTGCACACATTCTACATAATTAAGTTCAAACACACTCATACACACATGCACACTCGGAGACTCATAGCGTGCAAGTGTTGACAGCAAGCCTGAATATTATTCACTCACCAATGAGGCTCCCTGTTAACTCTGTTGTCTTAGTGTGGTGCCATATTATTACCCACTGTGATCCCAGCATGTCTGTGCATGTGTGTGTGTGTGTGCGTGTGTGTGTGTGTGTGTGTGTGTGTGTGTGTGTGTTTGCGTGCATATTGCTGCCTACTGTGAGCTATAGAGTAGAGATATACAGTAGGGTTACTTCACAAGGTGCTCATTGAAACTCTGCAAAGCCACAAAACAGTACTCATTTGATGTGATGCTGCAAAATGCTGCTAATCAATGCAACGGCTTTGACTGAAATCTTGACTGATTACATAAGAAATTCAAGGCTGTAGATTAAGATACAATATCTGCCTGGATGAAATGGTTGGACTGAATTGCCTTATGTGCCAAAATGAAATTAATAAATTGTGCTTTTGTGAAATAAATAATTATATGAAGCACATTAGGTGCTCCATATTGGACAACTTCAAAAAGTCCCTAGCAAAGCAGTTGTAAATGGGACAGGGAAAATGCAGTATAATGCAGTTCACTGAATCTATTAGACTAATTATGTGGAGTCTATGAGACAATGTGTCTTTGAATAGCTTTTCTTGTTTTTCAATAGAGTGGAACGTCGCTTCCAGCTTTACGCAATGTTCCTGCTCCCAAATTGAGGTGTGTGTGTCTGTGTGTGTGTGTGTGTGTGTGTGTGTGCACATTTTACATTGTGTTCAATGATTAATCATAGACTGTATAATGACCAAATTAGGCCAACTGCCTTGGTTGATACAGCTCATCCTTCTATTTGAAAGGTTATTGGGTGCATTTGGACTGCAGAGAACACAAAGGCGTTGTGATATTGCCTTATAATGTGTGAATTTGCAATTTAAAAGCCCTTAAACTACACCTATCAAAACAAAAACTGATTAATAATATGATAAATTATGTAATAAGGTGATAGTGAATTATTATGCCCTCAACATGTAAGTAACAGAGACGCAGCACTGTGCCTGCCAGTGTCGTCCATCTTGTGGAAGTTTTTGTGGCTGCAAAAGTGAGCCAACGTTGAAAGTCTTTGAGATTTTGGAAGGTTTTCATCCAACATGAATTGTTCAGCACCAGAGGCTGAAGAAAGACCCACCTTGGAAACCTGAATCAGAAGGAAGTTGATTAGGCTGAGACGCCTGTTCCTCCTATTTTACCTCCACCATGTTTTCCTTACTCCCCACCTGAAGCAGACAAAAGGCTCTGAGTCTGCTGGAACAAAGGACTTCTGGATGCAAAAACTGTGTATATGCGTGTGTGTGTGTGTGTGTGTGTGTGTGCGCGCGCATGTTTGTATGAGTGAGAGAAAGAACAGATGCATGCGTCAGTGCCGTTTACTGGTATTTCTGTATGAATTTGTGCACAGTCACACATTTCACATGCACATTGCGCAAATGTGTATGCGTTTGTGTGTGTATGCGTGTGTGTGTGTATGTGTGTGTGTGTTCCCAAGAAGTTTGGGTTCCAGTCCTGGCAGAGGAAGGAAATAACACAAAGAAATAAAGAACAGAAGAAGTCTGTATTTCTGTGTTTTGGTTAATAAACACTTGGCAGCTAAGACCAGTCAGGACATGTTCAGTCAGCTCTGCACTCTGTGGCAGCTGACTGCCATACAGTCTCAATAACACCCTTGGGTAACGCAAGGAAACAAGGAAAGGAAAGAGCTTCCTTAACTCAACTGTTTTGGTTATTTATGTCTTCCAGGACTATCACAACTAACCAGACACTACTGTGAAACCATTAAGCTCAGGACATTGACCCTTCTATAGCAGTGGTTCTCAACGTGGGGTCTGGGGACCACCAGGGGTCCTTGAGAGGGTTCCAGAGGGTCCCTGTTAGACCCACAAAAGTAATAACCCACAAACGTAATACAAATCTGCACCTTTTAATGTAATAATCCCACCAACGTAATAAGTTTCCCACAAACGTAATAGCAGTTGCCTACCGCAAACGTAATACGTCATTTCCCGCAAACGTAATAACTATTACGTTTGCAGGGATTTGTTACGTTTGCGGGAAGGTGAAAATCTTCAGCTTTCAAAATTGTAATAACTTCCCACAAATGTAATAAATCACTAATATAATCAAAATCTGCAGCTTATACAAGTTGCTAACTCTAAATGTCTATGTCTCTATAAATGTCTAACAGCCAATGACATTTTCTTCCCACATATTCTTGTCCTTCAGGTTCTTGCCTGTTTAGACTGATCAAGTGTTGTTGCAATTAAACCCCATCATATTAATTCCAGATTTATTCCAGGTGCTATTACAAAGTCAAGTGTAAAAAATCTCAGGAGAGGCAAAAACAGTATGATGTCACTCTAGCAATGAAAGATTTACAACCAATCATAGTTAACCCTACACAAAAGTTTCAGTACAAACTCACCTGCTATACAATTAAACTATGCACAAGTAAAGAATATAAAGTATTGATTGACAGTAACAGCTGGATATTATTTATCCCTATTACCTAATTTTAATTCCTGTTTGGAGCCAGTAAACTCATTTTTTTAGAATCATTTGTCGTTATAAAGATATGTTTAACTTCTACATGCTTACTTTTTGCTGACAATGAAAAGAATATTTAATCTTAAATCTTTAGAAAGAATTAACAATTCTAAAAACTGTCTGGATGAGTTTATTGGATCCAAAAGAGAGTGAAAATGAGGTAGAATCATGTTTTGGGTGGAGTATCCCTTTAAACACAATAGTGGCCTATGTTTGAACCATTTAAATAAAATATGTCTGCATATCAAAAGCCAAAAACTTGAATATGTATTTTGAACAGTCTTTCATTCTTTGAAATAATGAAAAGGAAACATTTCTCAAGATTTAAGTCTTAAGACTGAAAATTAAAGGCTTGAAAACGATTAATGACTGACATCAGGTGAGCTTAAATTAATGTCAGTGAATGCAGGAAAGAATCTGAATTCCCCTGTACCTGAATGTAACATGTTATTTATCCTTTTATTTTATCTTGGAAATTTTCTGTCACATACGGGGGAATTTAGATTTAGTCATTAATTGTTTGCAAGCCTTTAATTTTCAGAAGTTTTGAGAAATGTTTTGTTTTCATTATTTCAAAGATTGAAAGACTTATGTATGTTCAAAATACATATGTTGGCTTACGATATGCAGACATCTTTTATTTACATGGTTCAAACATAGGCTACTATTGTGTTTAGGGTTAGGGTTAGGCGCTTAACCAACCTGAACACTACATATAAAGAAATGGGAAACAGATTTATTCAACTGAAAATATTACATAGGTGGCACTGGACGCCACAAAAGTTACACAGGTGGAATTTAATACCAGAGGACTGTTGCTGGAGATGTAAGGGTGACGGTGCTTCTATTCTACATATACTCTTGGTCATGTCCTGTAATAAGCAACTGGTGGAAAAATATCCAACAAGTTATATTTGATGTTGTTAAGAGACAATTCCCGATCACTGTGAAGTTGTTTATGCTGGGGTCAACACCTGAACTCATGGACTCAGGTCTCTCCTCCTTTCAAATGAGATGGATTATCCTGGCCATCACAATGGCTAAGCATATTCTCTTGAGACATTGGAAAGAAGACTATCCCCTTTGAAGAGTGGGCTACGACTATGGCTCAGCTGGCTAGTTATGAGAAGGTATCATACAGACTTTTGGATAAGCTTGACCAATTTCTGTTTACCTGGGGCCCATTTATTGACTGATCAAATAGAACTTAGTGGTCAACTTACTGTAGTGAATTGTTTCATTGATTTTTGATGTGGTGTTGCTGTATGATTGTACTGTATTTTTTTTTGTCTGTTTTGTCTGGTTTTCTAACATTTCTAACATTTTAGTTGTCATTGTCGGTTAAGTTTTTAGTTGTCATGTCCTGTCTTTTGCTTGGAAACGTCAATAAAAATGTTCATTACAAAAAATAAATATGCCTTGAATATTTTAGATATGTCTCATGCCTTATGCTGCCTCTTTTGTTTTAATGCTTACTATGTTGTTTGTCTTATATGTCTCTTTATGCTGATTGAAAAAATTCCATTCATGGATAATAAAGTTTCAAACTAACTATTGGTATTGGGGTCCAATATAAATAGAAGTGATTAACTACCTGATTCTCATCAATTTATTATTCAGTCTCTGTTGCATGTCACAGCCCTGGTTACCTCGAATAACTCCACACATCCACAGTGAAGAGAAAGAAATTGGAAAAAAAAAAAATACATTTTGGGGGCTTTAGTCCACTAAATCATTCCAATTTTTCTCCCTGCTTAAAGCACCACCTCCTGCACATGTTACAGCTGGGTCCCACCACAAGAGTCTTAAACTAATTTTGCCCTGATTGGGCCCCTATTACAATGAATGACTGTCCAAGCCTGTCTGAAACTCAATCTTAGTTAAACACGGTTTAGTATTCATGACTCTTGCTGCTTTTTCTATGGCAGATCAATGGAAAAGCCTATAGTCTCTCGACTGAGTGGTTGTAAAATGGGGATTTCAAATAAAAATGTTTTTTTTTTAAAGTTCTGTTGTTTGTGTTCAGTTTGATCTGTAATTGATGGCAGTGGAAGTCTTCCTCACATGATGTTGTGTCCTAAAAAGGCCAAAAACACGAAAAATACCTGAATAGACCTGTGAGACAGGAGACAGTGAGTCTCCGTCCGTCTGTCTGTCTATCTGTGCCAGTCTGCGCCTATCTGTGCCTATCTGTCCATCTGTGCAGGAGGATGTGCGTCAAAAATCCAAGACAAAAACATCAAGCACAATAACAAAGGTGGAGTTAAAAGCTTTGAAACATGTTTTCCATGCAGCGGGAAATCGGGCCAGATTCCACAACCGTTTTTTTAATCACTGGCAAACAATTTCAGAGTGAAGGCCTTGAAGTTGCATTTCAGTGTCAAAGAGCTGTGCCTTTATGGAGGAGAGGCTGATATTTTACTATGATATTTACTGTGTTTCAAAAAGTTAAAAATACAACCCCCCCCCCCCACCCCACCCCACCCCCCGCTCCCACCCCACTCCTGTCTCCACTCTTTCACTGTCTGTCTGTTTTCTATCAAAGACAGATGCACAAATGCCAAAAACCCCAACTCTATACATATTTCTGCCGACATATTTCCCTACTCTGTGTCTGTCTTCACTGTCTCTGTTTCATTTGTAATAGAAATAAAGTAGAGGGAAAGCCCAGTGTCCTCCAGAACGGGACATTATCCTCTTCACCCATTAATCAACGCTGTGTTACAAGAACCCATCCTGACATCTTTCACACCTAAAAGTATTAAAAGATTTGTTCTTATGTGTGCCTCAATATGACTTTTTTTGTGTCCTGGCATGGGGTTTGTTTGGCACTGTTTATAACTTCATGCTCTGTTTAAAATAAAGATAGGATGAATTAGTGAGTGGGCACGACTCTCATTCCTCATATGTGATCACTTCAGCAGATATTAAGATTTGACTGCAGTCCTTAAACCGAAACTGATTGGGACCCGGCTCCCTTTCCTCCTTTTATGGCTGTTCTGTGGTTATTGGCATTGGACAGAAAAGAGAGAGAGGGAGAGAGAGTGAGAGTGAAAGAGAGAGAGGGAGAGAGAGAGAGAGAGAGAGAGAGACGGACAAATGGACAGACAGACAGAAATAGAGATGGCAGAGTAACAAAAAAATGAGAAAGAGTGAGGGAGAAAACAACACAGAACACACTGATATGGAATGTTCTTCAATTAACTGTCTGAAGCTGCTAAATGTTCTGGCTGAATTGCAACTTGAACACACACACACACACACACACACACACACACACACATACAGGCATGCACACACACACACACACACAAAAAAACCCCAACATGCACGCAGACTAGTTTGTGGAATCACTGTTTTCTGTGAGGAACCGCAGACTACTCTGACCCGGCCTACACACAGGTTAAGGCCTACACACACACACACACACACACAAACACACACACAAACACACACACACACACACAATCTCCATTCTCTATCTCTCTCTCTCTTGTCAGAGTAGCATTTTAATATGGATGAATGATGTGCAATGTGAAATGTGCAGCTAAGCATGGATAAAGAATATCTGAGACAGCAACTCACACACACACACACACACACACACACACACACACACACACACACACACACACACACACACACAACCACACAAGGAATATATTTAATTCTGGTGTAAATAGTATGCAAATCAAAGCTCAGCTTCAATTCTTGAACAAAAATCATCAACTGAAATTTTGCTTTTCTTGTTGTGTTCCTTTCTGTCTCTGTAACTGTTATGTATGAAATCATAATAATAAAAAAAGTGGTAAAAAAAAAAATCTTTGATCATAAATAATCACAAACCACAATGTCACATGAAATACAATAAAATACAAGTGGACAGATGAGAGGGTAAGATCAGTATGCTTTAATAAGATATCAGTGCAGAAACACAAACTTCTTATTGGGTTAAATTCCCCATACAGTAATAACAATAATAACAATATGATAATAATAAGGTCAATATGAATTTTTAGCATATTAAAAAAATTGCAGAATCAGCTAATATAACTGTACTGTATGACATCAAAAAAAGAATACAAGAAGCTGAACGTGGATCCCATTAGAAAAAAACACAAAAACAAACCCCCTCGTTACACTGACAAGAGAAAATGCTGATATTGTCTTTAAAGAAGAAGTTCAATGTAGATTAACTCGTGAATTATTTTGTTATTTTGTTTTGGAGACCCTTCAAGTGGCACAGTATCTAGAGTAATAGGACTGGTGATAAGCCTTCTATTGCTAAAATAGATTTTTTTAAATTTTTAAATCGACTTCCATCCAGCCAACTCTTTCCACATACATTAACACAATTTAGTTCAAATCGCATCAGTTGTCCATCTGAGGGTCTGTTCTGCTCTGTGCATGGGAACACAGGCCCACTAGAGTCTGCGGTGGCCTTTCTGGTTTCCAAAAAGCAACTTAGCACCGGGATCATTCTATATTCCATTAAAAGTCAGTGAGAAATAAAGAAAAAACAATAGTAATAGTGCTGATAAAATGTTTTGAAAGCGCTATAAAGTGCTTTTCTGGAAACCCAATCTAACTGACTTTGGTTTCAATTACTAATCATTCAAGTACAGAATAAAAATAATATTTTGAACTCTTTGCTTTAAAAAAAAATCATACAAATAGGAATCCTCCGCTCTGTAGGCTTTCACTTTAGCTTTGAATTAAAAGTTAAAGATAGCGGATCAGGGGCCTCCTGAAGAAATGTATTTGGATTTCATGTTCAACTTGAAAATGTTTATTCCGAAATGAGATATCCACCTTTTTGAAAAAACTGACACTCACTGTTACAAAATGATTACTGACGTGAAAGTAGAGCAAATTACGGGTTGCAATGAAAGTCTTCTTAAGACTGTTTTTGAGGCTGGAATCATTTGTATTTTTGAAATACTGACTGATGAATTTCAAGTAAGACTCAACAGAGTTTTTTCCCCCCAAAATGGGTATGCAGCATTTTAACTGATGAAAAAAATAATTTCTCATATTTTGCATACACCTGATTTAAAGCTGTGAATTTCCATCTATAAAGAAGCACCTTGGGTATTGAAGTCCTAACCGTAGACCTTTTGCAGCATTTCATACTACAGTGCAGTGTTTTTGCTCTGTGCAAAATACAGTATTATCAGCTTTTTTCTGTGTTATCTATACTCTCCTTTCAGGTGTATGCATGTCAAGGTGGGAGCTGAGATAGAGCTAACTTTTAATTTTTTTTTTTTTACAGTAAATGCCCCATCAATCCATCTAAATAAAAAGCCGTACTTTATGTATTAAGCCTGAAATCAAGTAATGTCACCTAGAGCAGTCTGACCATCTCTAGCTACAGCGACTGCGAGGAAACTCACACAGCCATGTGCTCATTGTTCGACGTCTGAGAATAAATAAATAGATGGATAGAAATTATACATCCTTTCATGTTGCGTCCTTGTGTTTAGTTATTCTTGGCCGTGGGGATAATTAAATAGGAAATGTCCCACATTCCATTGGCTTTGGCACAGTAAAGACTAGGAGCTAAGGTTCTCATCGTCTGTCATGTCTTTGGAGTTCACAGCAGATTCAGTCCCTTTAACAACAGAGGCCGATGTTTTGCCTTTGTCAAAATGTACGGTGCGCTGACAGGGAGGCCGGTTAAATTTCACGCCGCGGCTGCTCGGGTTAAAATAGACCGCTGTGGCCGTATGTCTCAACATGTGAGAAAAGGGGAAGAGGACGGGTAAAGGAAAGTGAAGAAGAAAGGCTTAGAAAGAGAGAGAGAGAGATGAGTGATCTGCCGAGCGGAGGAGTGGAGAGATATGCTTCAGTGGGCAGGCTGAGCAGGATGTATCTCTCCTCATCTGTCGCTCAACTCAACATCACTTCCCTCTTCTCATATCTCGATCATATATATTTAAGCCTGTCCGTCTCAGGAGCATGTGTCTGTCTCACACCTCTGTCTTTTGGTTTTCTCGGCTATAATTACCATGCAGCTTGTCTATCTGTTGCTTTGCATGTCTTAAACCTTTCTGATTCAAAACTAATGGAGCGCAATCTTTAATGGCTCCTGTGGGTGAGATTTAACTTTTTTGCTCCAACATACTGGTGTATCTATTTACATAATACTCATTCATAAAAGAAATTGAATTGCCTTGATTTTTGACTAGTTAGACTGTACATTCTCCATCACCAAGACACAGGCCGTCAAACTGTTAAAGGAAACATTGTTTTCTTATATTTGAAAAATCCATAATTTTTCAGTGTATCACCCTCTCTTAACATCTTCAGCATCATCCATATCTCTGACAGTATTGGTCCCTGAAACGCCACAATTAGAGTGCATTTTTAGGCAGCTCCATTGGTGCACTGTAGCCACGGAGCTGTCATTGACTTTGGTGAACAGGGTGTATCAGACACCACTATCCTCCCCAGCGTGTAGAACCTTTATTGTTCAGTCAAATCTTTGTTCAACCAAGCCTAAAACCCACAAGAAGCATCATCAACAGATAGGCTGATGAGCAGGGGAATCCGTTTCCTCAGAAACCTTGCAGCATTCGACTCCGCTGTGACCTCTCTGCCGGTCATCACCAGGGGGCTCTACACTGGGTTCTAACAGGGTTCTAGTGGAAACTGACGGGCATCTACTGTATATCGACCACTCCACTGATGTTCTATTGGGATCTAAACGAATGTGTTAGAGGAGACTATCGAGGACCTTTGGGCTACACAACCTGGGGGATTATTATGGAAGTATCCCAACTGTAAAATCATATCTCCACATTTTAGGATTTTTGCCAATTCAGAACTGTTGTGATACAGATAGAACTGGATCCATGCTTAGGATTTGACTTGTATTTGATTTTGAAGTATCATTAGAAGCAGCATTGTAGAGGCTTTCTATTATCAGATGCATAGCTGGACTTGCTACTGCAGTTTGTTCTGGTTTTGTTCGCTACCGTTAGATCTCTTCCAATCAGCTCTGAATAAATGGCTCACTGTTATGGGTAAATGCTGTGCTGTAGCAGTGTGTTAAGTTGATTTCGTGTACATATGTGCATCTGCATTAACTTTGCTGAACCATGGATGATGAGCTTTGTAGACTCAACCTGTCAGTCACTAGTCAGGAGGAAGTTCCCTCTTTGGTTGCCCCTGACGACAGGTATTAGAAGAAGCAGTTAGGGCGTCCACACAAGGTTAAGTTAGGAAGTTAAATTTAAGCTGAAAAACCAAAGGGAGGATTTAGGATATTCTTCAATAACAGAAAAAGGAGATTTTCCCATCTTTAGCTGAGATAGGAGTGAGATAGGATGGGCAGTTAGGATTTTATCCGGTAATAATCCCCCAGAGGTGAAGGAAGTCGTCTACAGATTGTAGGGAACAAACTCTGTGCACTTGAAGGGCAAACTTCAGGGTCGAGTCTGTATTGAGACAACCACAAGGTAAAAGATAAGGCACATTATACCAGTTAGAAATCAACTTTAAAGAGAATTTCAGCGGCAACATAAAGCAAAACATCAAAATACAATGTTAGTGGAAGTGGATCCAAGAGATGTAATAAAAGTTGGTTCTAAAAATGAAGAACAGATACATTGTCTATGAAGCACCATTGCTTTATATATGCGATTGGAAAACTATGTGATTAACTCTGTGGCAACTTTGCCTTGTTTACAATATTCAAAATGCTACATGTCAAAAAAGTGAAACTTAGAAAACTGTTATTCACCTTTCATCTTATTTTTTTTCTGTCATTTTCTTTTTTGTTTTATCTTCTTAAAGCAAGAACAAAAACAGTACTGGCCTGCCGACAGATTCAATAGATATTTTAAGCATAAAACTCTGGAAAAAAAAAAAAAATGCCACAACACAGGAAACAGCACAAAAAAAGACAAACCAGCACTAAGAGAATTCTGCATCAACATAAAGGAATCGGTTCCATCTGCATCTACAGGGGTAGATAGGACAAAGTACCAGAACACATAAACACTAAAAACACTATCTTCAACATTATAGTTCTGTCTTTTAAATACATAACGTATACGTGTACAAAGCTCTATGATTCATACTCAAAAGTGGTCACCACACAAAGACAATTACCTCAGAAAATAGAGTGAGATTAAGACAAAAAAAGAGATTGCGAGAGAACAGGATATGGGAAAGAGAGAGAGAAGGGAAAACAGGTAAGAAAGTGTAAGTGTTTTCACTGAAGGCATACTGAAGGCATATTCTGAAGGCATATTCTCATTGATATTATCAACAGCATTTTGACGAACAGGGGTCAAATTGCATTTGCTTGTTTCAAAAGAAAATTGAAACCATACTCTCTACTCTAACTATACTCTACACTCTAATCATGAATGCTCAGCAATTTCTCAATGCAGCTAATATCATTTTATGTCAAAGCTTTCTGATATGGGCAGCCGCTCTCCGTCTCGAATCGCAAGAAAACTGGCCTTGTCCTGATCATGAGGAATAATGCGTACACTCCACTTCCAAGTCACTTTACAGGCTGCACTGAAACAAAGGTTGCTGTCCCTATGTACATATGTATAGTGTGATAAGTGCTGACTACATCCTAATCATGGCAGCTGTTCCTGTCCTACACTATCTGTGAGGTCCTGTCGAATTAATGTCTCTTGTGCATTGTAATATGTAATCATATGAGCATCAAAAGTCAAATCGCACATGCTATTTGTCTGGCAAATAAGGCTAATTTTGATGGTAACTCTATAAGCGTTAGCTCAATGGGATAACTGAGCAATAAGGAACAAACCCTGTAGTCACACAAGCTATTTACCTGACCGCCTACCAAGAGAGAGAGAGAGCGAGAGAGAGAGAGAGAGTTTTTTTTAGAAAAAAACAAAGACAGAAGACAGATTTAAGAAGAAAAGGCAGATAAGATAGATAAAAAGAGAGAAAACTTTACAATGTCAAACTTACAGTAGGATACATGTATTGCAATATATGTTTATTAGTGTGCCTACGAGAAAGACACAAAAAAGAAGAACAGAAGAAATAGATAGGTAGAGATATTAAGGCGTAAGGAATAAAGAAAATAAATGAGAAAAGAGAAACAAAATGGTAAGGATATGGTAAAGTGTCCTGTTGATATGGATTAAACAATGTGGGGAGATTTGATAAAAGCAAACATACTGCAGCTCAGTTCAATAAAAGAAAATAGACTCATGATAATAACTAAAATAACAATATAATGCGTATAATTTATGGCAATAAAGTTGACCCAAACAGACCTCAAGCCACGGTTAACTAATTATACAGTGAAAGGCAAAAAGGTGGGCTGGGATGGCGGAGGAGGCCTTGCACCGAGACTCATCCTGAATCAGTGTGATGATATAATGATTCAGGCGGGATGGATTCAGGCAAGAAGAGGCAGAGTTAGGCTGATACTGTCTGTGTGTGTGTGTGTATGTGTGTACGTGTAGAAAAGGCCCGAGGCTGGGAGAAAAAGACAAGAAGCTTGGACTGGGGCTTGAAAATAGCGCTAGAAAAGAGGGCTGAGGGTCTAATTAGCAGGTCAAATACACTAAGCGGAGGATCACAGCGCTCAGCTTTTCTCTTGAGAGCCAGAGGAGTTAGGGTTAGAGTTAAAAAGGTGCGGGGCTGCATAGAGGCCTCGACAGAGAGTGTGAGGGGAGGAGAGAGCTGGGTGAGAGTTTGTGTACTAGACAGGGTCTGGGTAAGACGCAGGTTGCAGGTTTGAATGCGTAGCCTACGTAGCCTGGCTGTGGGTTCTCACCTTGGACACAGACCTTGGGATATGGTTGTAGATGTTTGGCACATGGCAGGGACAGAGTCTGGCTTTAAGGCAGGTTGTGTGTTTGAATCCCACGCCACTAGGTAACCTGGCCCTGATATCTCAGCTTGTTTGGAGGTGGGAGGACAAAGGTCTAGCTCTACGGCTAAGGGTGTAGGCACAGGACTACAAAAAGGGACAGCGACGAGGGCAAGCTAAATAAGGCAGGCTGTGGGTTTGAATACCATTCCCTAGGCGGCTTGGCCTTGGGCTCTCAGGAGGCCCAGAGGTGCACAGGTGGAAATACAGGTCTATAGGTCTAGGCTGCGAGTTGAGGTACAGGGCCGGGAGCAAGTCTGGGAGTCTGACTGGGTTGGAAGCGGCGGCTCTAGGTGGACTGGTCCAGGGCTCGCAGCAGGTCACTGCCCTGGAGGAGGTGCAGGCTGCCCTGCAGCGGGACGTTGACCTCGCAGTCGTAACGGGTCAACTCTGGCAGACAGTAGGACTCGAACGACGGGCCCAGCAGACGACTGGCTACACCTGGAGAAGGACAGACAGACAGAAAGCCAAAAAACAAATCAGTGAGTCAACCAGATACACGGGCAGGCAGGCAAGCAGACACTGACATAAGTAGACTTAAAAGCAAACCGATAGAAGAGCAGGTAAACAGACAAGCGGAGAGATAAGCAGACAGAAACAGAGAATGTGGGGAGCGGAGCGGAGATTATTACATTTCTATCTTCCGAGAGAATAGAGATAAGTGATGACAAAACAGAGGGAAGCTACTCTGACGTCACTGAGATCAGCTCGTGATCTTTGCCATGACGTGAAAGAAGTCAATAAGTCTCTGCCCTGTGGCCATTAGTTAAAACAAAGCGGTGTTCCTCGGTAAAACATGACGCGAACATGATGCTTTATCAGGTGGAATGTTTCCGATGTGAATAAGAATAGGTTCCTGAGAAATGCTTTAAGAACCAGGCGAACCGGTTGCTGCTGGTCCCATCAGCGCTGCGAACGTTCACTTGGAAATGGAAAGGACACCGGGGAGTGGCATCTCAAATGTATTTCAAAAGCAAAAATAGCCTGAGCACAATTCAGTGGTATAAATCTTTTCAATAAAGGTGTGAGAGGTTCGAGGCAGCGCGGCCCGGCTTCAGACTTTTTGGATTCTACGATGTTAACTGAGTTCCTACTGTAAAAAACAGGCCAGCTCACCCTCTGTTTTGTTGGAGGGCAGCATGCGGTATTCTGTGTAGTTGCAGCTCTGTTGGGGAAAGGGCTTCTTATGCGCACCACCTATCACACTTCCTGGATACTGAGACTTCCGGTGTTGCTGCAGGGGGCTGAGACGCTGGGACACACCGCCTGGCAGAGAGAGGGAGAGAAAGAGAAGATTTGTCACATGAAAGCAACAAATAGCCTACAATATTACACCATGAAAAGTCACTTTCTGCTACAAACTGGTCAGATCTGATGCCGCAAAACTAACAATCTCAATCTCATGACTGCATTTTGTCCCTCTGCTTAGAATTTGTGCAGTACAGACAATCTGATTTTGCTTAACACCGGAAAGACAAAGCCACCGTCATTTCACAGCTGTTTTGAATTTTGCAATTGAAATATCTCAGCATTCAAAAAGCCCCTTCATGACTTGTCCTAGACCCACATTCTGTACCAATTGCTATTGTTATATTTTCAAAATCACGCAAGGAAATAGTTGTTATAATTACGTTTAACCCCTTCATGTAGTGGCCTTGTCTTAGATTCCCAAAATCCCATTCACATAAAGGTCCCATCACCTAAACCATCAAGTGTTAATGCACACACATGTACACATACAAACACACACATTACATTATGCCATTTAGCAGACGCTTTTGTCCAAAGCGACTTACACACACACACACACACACACACACACACACACACACACCATACCTGCCAGAGAGCCTGTGCTGAGGGAACGATCCATGGTGACACAACTATCACTCCTCATCTTCTTCCATATCATTTCTGATGGCTTACTTTCACCCTAATACAGACACACACACACACACACACACACACACACAAGAACACACACACACACACACACACAAAGTCAAGCGCTTTGACAGAGAGAGGCTAAGGATTGATCACAGACTCACAGAAGCCATCAAAGTCATATGAGAGGTCTGTAAGAAGCATATTCCAATGAACTTCTATATTATTGTAATGCCAATCATTTTTTTTATATGTGATATGATGTAAAAAAACAAGTATAAAAAGTTGCCAGTGGGGTGAGATAATTTTGTGTGAGGTAATTCTTGAAACAAGTTGATTTGTATTGGAAAACAGTGAAAATATGTCACATTTTAATGATGATGATGTCTTGATTCAATACAAAGTTTAAATTACTTAAGATGGATATTTTTTGCAGTGTATATTACCCAAATTTCATTAATCAGTATTTTAAAAAATAAAGATGATTTTATTCTCAAACATGTCATTGTTTTGTAAGGTCTCAAGATAACTGATAGCTATCTATTTTCATGTCAGTAATAATTTTAAGTAATAAAGTAATTAACACATTTTTCAAATGGTTGATATAATTTTAAAATGAAACTTTTATTACATGTTTTACAAACACAGACATTTCTTTTTTCAGAGAAACTCCAGATGAGACTCACCACAGCCATCTGGGTGAAGGAGCGCTTGATACTGTTGGCCATGGCCACTCTGGCTGGACTCATGTCTCTGTAGGCTTGTACAAAATTCTCCATGGACCTGCTCACACACACACACACACACACACACACACACACACACACACGCACATATACACACGCCACAAGGTTTAAGTTCAACATCCAAACTGTTTTTTTTTTGTTTCTTTTTATAAAATGCTGACAGGTAGTTCTGCTGACAATATGAATAACCATAGGAAGAGGAACATTTGAGAGACATGGTCTATTTATTTATTCCCTTTAGATGCCATGCTCTTTATTTCTCATATGTGTGATTCTGTGTCCCTAGACAAGATAGATTTTGTTTCTTGGATTAAAATTTGAATTTAACTAATGTTTTCATTGCTATTTCACCTCTGTTTCTGCATAAGAGTTGGCATGCTCTGCTGGCAGGACGGGCGCTCCTCTCCTGACAGGCGCTCTGTCAGGTAGGTCTTGGCCGCCCGTGGCTGTTGCTGGTAGGTTAACAGGGGGTCTGGGGGCCACTGGAGGTTCTGCCTGCCACCCATGGAGGACAGAGGGGTGCTGGCTGGGGCCTGGTACGGAGGATTCTGCGTGTGCCCCGACATGTAAGACCCTGTCCTGGGGTCCACGGCCCCCTGGCCGGGGCCCCTCTTCTCCCCCGGAGCCCAGGCTGCAGCCGGCTGGGACTGGTAGTGGCCCTGGGGGTGCGGTGGGGAGGACAGGGGCTGGAAGAGGCTGGCGACGTTGCTGAAGCTGTGCTGGGTGGCTGGGTGGTGGGGGGTCAGGCTGTGGCCCCCCAGGGATCCTGCCGGCCCCCCTTCCAGTGACTCAGACTCTGGGATGATGGGATTGAGCTGGAAGTCCTCTCCGTCCATGGGGATGTAGGGAGCCAAGGTCTCCAGGTCCAAGTCACTCAGGTCCGTCTGGGAGAGGGAAAGGGGCACATGGTGTGTTAAAAATGAAAATGTGTATTTTTATATTAAGTTATACTGGTTATATATTGCAAAGTCATTATGTGTTCTGTGTTGTCTTGAGTGACTTTAACCAAACTATATTTAAGAAATAGAACAGAGGATGGAGGGAGTATGCTGTGGTCGATATCATCATGGCTGTGATGTGGTCACAGACTGACTAATGGAGGCTTTGTTCACCAACTGATTCAGTCCAGCTCTGAGCCTGAGGCAGCTACTAACACCAAACATTTGATAAAAGTGGTACAGCATTCTGGTTAACTCCTTCCTTATACTTGTACATCTTGTTCAGTTTTAACCAACCACTGCATGCCGGCTGGTTGTAGGTGCAGACGACTTTTGTTTTTGGACAGAATTATGTTACTCTAGCACTCTACTTCAGGTCAAAACATTAAAAGCTATGTTTTTAAAGTTTCATTTCACTAGCCTCATTTTTGGACTGTACTGACACTGATTTTGATACAATACTTTGATTCTAGGGTGTAAAACTAACAGATTTTTACCATTAAAATATAACCAGGATATTGTCTTCCAATCATAAATTAGTAAGTAGATAAGTAATACAAGCAAAGTGATGAGGCTCAGCAGTTGTATATTTAATAAATTAATCATTACAACCAAATGTTTACAAATATGCATTACTGTGTTACTTGCAGACCTAATGGTTTGTACAAATTAAGTTACGCAAATGTTCAAAACCTGCCAGCCCACATGGTCAAATTCTTGCCAATGTTTGAGTTAGCAAAATGTTTCCCTAAAGAGGAAAAAGGGAAAAAGCCTGCCAAGTTTTAGGTCAAATTTAATATCAAATGGGCCTCGTGAGATCAGATTAATGTTAGAAGAGGGAGACATAAAGCTTTGGACAAGAGAATTTAGAGATGATGAAAAAGCCTGGTGAATTGTTTTAATGAATTTGAAAGGTTAACTTAGGACACACGCACACACACGCACACACACACACACACACACACACACACACTAACCTCAGTGTTTGCAGGGCTGTTGGAGCCCTCTGTGTCCAGGGCAAAGAGTTTCTCAGTCAGCTCCACCTTCAGGTCGCTCTCGACTGGGCTATAGTAGTCACCTGGGCTACTGGGCTGTAAGGATGGTCGCAGGGAGGGATGGAGAGAGGGATGAAAGGAGGGGGGAAGAGGGAGGGGTGGAGGGAGGAAATGGGGAAAACGGATAAATGAGGGGGAAAAAGACATGGATGGAAGGGTGCAAGGGATAGAAGAGAGAGAAGTAAGGATAGGGGCACGAGAGAGAAGGAGAGAGGAGGAGGAAGGGATGAATGGGAGGAGAAAAAGTATAAGGAAAGAGGTAGGCGGAAGGTGGAAAAGAAGTGAAGGGAGGGATGAATAGAAGGGGAAACAGGGGTGGAGGTGTGGTGAAATGAGGAGGAGGAGGAGGGGATGGAGGGAAGGGAGAGGAATAGAGCAAGCGATGAAGAGAGAATGAAGGGGGAACAAGAGGATAAAGGTGGCGGAAGAGGGATGATGAGGGGCAGAGTACACGGAAGAGAGGAACAACAGAGTGCAGAAAGAGGGGTAAAGCAGAGAGAGAGAGAGAGGAAAGAATGATGAGAAACGAGAGGGAAAGAGAGAGAGAAAACGAGCAAGAGAGAGACAGAGAGAGAGAGAGAGAGATGAGTTATGACAAAGGCGCTATTCACTGCTAACTGACTGTCTGTTTCTTCCAAACATCCACCCCCTCTATTCTCACACACACTGCCCACTGTTGGTGCCCTCCAACTCCCCCCGCAACCCCCACTGCACACAGAGGCAATCTATGAAATAAACATAACCAGTCACTTGCTTGCAAACTAATTAATCCTTTCATTTCTGCATCCAGTAATTCAAATCAACCCTCCCTCCTCTCCCTCCTCTCCCTCCTCCTTGTCCGTACCGTGGAGCAGCTGCTGAGGCTGGGAGTAGCGCTGCCAGGTGGCGGGTTCTGCGGCACGGAGAACGTCCCGGCCATGTTAGCCATGTCCCCTGGCACCGGAGCCGGGGCCGGGCCTGGCGGGGCCGACTTGTGGCTCTCGCTGGCCCAGGACGGAGGCCCCGGAGGCGGCATGGAGGCGGCAGACACCTGGGCGTACGCCGGCGGCTGCTGGGGTTCCTCAAACTGAGGGCGACCTGCAAGGTGCGATCACAGATGACAACAGCCACTTGAGAAGTGAAGGGATTAAGAAGGAAAATACTACGGAGATTATGGTTCCAATATTTTTGAAGGCTGATATGTTTGTACTAAAGCTGCCGATCGGCTTTGTTTTGTGCCGATACTCAGTATTATAAAATTGGACCATTTTCATTTCTCATGAAATCCCAATATTACAAGTATTCAGTGTTTCCCCCAGAATTCTATTCTTGGCAGGGTCGAAGCAGCATTTATATGATAAAGTGACACTAGAACTGACACTAAAAATTTTATTGCAGGATTTGCACACTGTTTTGTAGCTGTGATCAGAAAGGAACCTCCATCATATCAGCAGTGGAACACAACTGGCTGATATTTGATATTTCCTAAAAGGCCAATATCTAATCAAGACATATAGCCTATGTCCAATTATGGTTTCTGTAACTGCACAATGACAACTAGAATTGTCCTTTACATGTTTTTAATATTTCATGACCCTATCCCCCCAAAAAAATGAAAATAAAAGGTATTATATGAAGTCGATGCTGACCAAAGTCGAGGGCGATGATTGCGTCCCCGGGTGTTGGAGCCAGCTGGGTGAGGTCTTCCGGCTCCTCTTTGAGTTTGGTAAAGAGGGCATCGCCCGGCTCTCCGGCCACACCCGCGCCTCCCGCACTGAAGAAGCCGCTCATGTGGCGCGGCTTGAACAGTGACTCCGTCTGCTCCATGGAGAAAATTATCGACTTCTCCTCTATGTCACTGTGGGACGGGAGAAGGAGAGAGAGAGAGAGAGAGAGGATGACAGCAGGTGATATGTGTAATTTCAACTTTACAGTAGGTTGTAAGAAAACGAAAAAAACAAATTTAGAGGGAACTAAGAGTTTCATACAGACAAATGACAGTTCTTACCTGAGGACATAGTTGATGCAGACAATACACTGGGGCTGAGAGTTGCGGCTGTTATAAATGACGGTTCCCTGGGTTTCTACCCAGACGTAGCCTCCATTCTTAGCCAGCATACGGTACTGACCGCTCACCGCCTGACCCTTGGTACACACTGCAGAGAGAGAGAGAGAGAGAGAGAGAGAGAGAGAGAGAGAGAGAGAGAGAGGGAGAGAGGAGGATAAATGAGAGCAGTCAAAAGCAGTGAGTGTGTTCTTGTTTGGTGACACGAAGCAGCTGTGGGGAATGGCATGGTGGCCTACGAGATGATATGGTGGTCTGTGTGTGATATGGAGCTGCTTTCTTCATTGGAGGATTTCAGGTCATTCACATGGCCTCGGCCATAGTTACGCTCAAGATGAGAGTAATGATCCTATAGCCGGTTTTGCCCATGTGCAAGCTCAGAAGTTCAGAGGAAGAGTTTTCTTTGGGGTTTTGTGGTGCACACACACATTGGGCATCAAGGTCCTTTTTGCCCAAAACAACTTTTTTTCAATTCAAGACCACATGAAATGGCATTTTTACTTCCTTGATTTGATGTATTCTGTGTTGAAACAGGATGTTGGGGCGGGACATAACACAGTGAGGGATCATTCAAAAGTCTAAACCAATTGAACATCAGTCAAGGAGAGAAAGGCAGCTATATTTGATGGGAGGGGTGTAGAGGGGGGGCATTGTTAAAAAAATCTGTCATGGTTTTACTGGATGGAATTTCTATTTACGCCTACTAGTGTAGTATGAGGTCACCTTTAAAGATAATCTGTTTTCCAGGAAGTAAAAATAATGGGAGTTCATTTCATGGGGACTTTAATATGGGTGGGATTAATGCATTCAAAATACATGGTGCTGTCTTTGCCTTTCCTGCTAATTTACATTTCAGGATGGATAGGATGAAGGATGCGGTATGAAATAATCTGATATCATCAGATGGGGGTACTGTGGTGGATTCAAAATACAAACCAAAACTTGGGTTAGAGGTTCAACTCTCATAACCACTGGAGAGCCCTTGAGACCCAATATCCTTATGATCAGCAAGTGGCTACTGAAGGCTTAGGTCTAAAATGCACAGCCCGCTATTCCATTCTGTTAATATATTGTGTCAATCACAGAGATTTCATTAAACTTGTAATCCTGCAGCATTACAAAAGCACTGAAACACACAATGCTGTCAAAACCTCAAACCATCCCGTGTGTCTGTTTTGTATTTGCGTTAAATTAAAACTTAAATCATAGATTTTGTTCAGTAAAAAAAAAAAACAAGCATTTATTTTCTTTGCGAAGCTCTGAAAAGAACCAAAGATTGGTTAGTGGGAGAAAGTGGGATGTTTGACTTGAGCTGAGAAGGAGATGTGCTGGCTGCGGCCCAAGGTCCAGCACTGCCGTGGGAAAGAAGCAGGACTGCGGTCATAGAGTGTACATAAGGGCAGTGACTCTGTGTGTGTGTGTGTGTGTGTGTGTGTGTGTGTGTGTGTGTGTTGAGGGCAGCTCAGGGCAACATTACATGCAGCACAAAACGCTGCTAACATGTGCTGATCGACAGGCAAGTCACGTTGGCCATGAGAGCGGGTCGTCTGTGTGCACGCATGCATATGTGTGTGTGTGTGTGTGTGTGTGTGTGTGTAGGTGTGTGTGTGTGTGTGTGTGTGTGTGCGTGAGTGAGTGTGTCCAGTGACGGAAGCCACATAGAGAGCTCTTTATCTCAGCAGACTTAGGACTGCAGACATGGATGAGTAAGAATTGAGGGACAGGAACACACACAGATAGAAAAAACACACAAATCCACATGCACTAACAAAATAAAAAGCACAGACACACACACACACACACACACACACACACACACACTGCTGTCACGTTGCAGGGGTATATGTGGTTTTGAAGAACTAAGTCATGTCAGTCATTTTTCTTCTCTTGTTCTGTTGCTTTCATTGTGAGCTTCTAATGACAGTACTGTCACTGAAGACAAAAGCCATGACACTTCTCTCATACACACACACACACACACACACACACACACACACACACACACACACAAACACTCACACACGCAGAGTGTCATTAGAGCATAATGGAGGCCACCTGGCCCCCTGTCCACTCTGTGTGTGTTTGTGGCAGCAGATGTGCAAGCGTTATCAGGCCATCGCTGGCTACATTTAATACAATAAAAGACTTCTTAATACCATGCTCTGCTCTCTCTCTCTCTCTCTCTCTCTCTCTCTCTCTCTCTCTCTCTCTCTCTCTCTCTCACACACACACACAAAAACAGTAACACTCAAACGCACTGATACATGCATATAAACACCTGCCGCACCTGGCACACATGCATATACACAGACACAAAATCACAAAACGCACATACACACATAAACGATGGGCAGAAGAAAAGGAGAAGAGCATAGAGAGAAAAGATAAACAATAAAGACAAAAAACTATAGACATCACATATTCCAACACTTCTCTTTTTGAATCGACAAGGCTATGCAGTGCCGGCTTGGTCAGAGCATCTATGTGCATTCTGTATGTGAATAATATGAGTGTGTGTGTGTGTGTGTGTGTGTGTGCGTGTGTGTGTACTCACAGTTCTGGTGGCTCTTGGTGACGCTGTCTGAGTCCAGGGCGTGGTAAAGATCGTAGACGGAACGGCCCAGCAGATCCTCAGGAGTGTAACCCATCAACTCTGTTACCCTGCAACACACACACACACACACACATACACACACACTTTTTTCACTTTCCTGTGTCTTCCTTCTTGCACGCAACACTGAAAACACACATATCCTTTCTCAGAACAGAACTTCAAAAGGCTTCACACACGATTTACAAATCAAAAAAGAGGGCTGGATATTCTTCCAAAATGAGAAGTGCTCACATTGAATCTCTCTCTCTCTCTCTCTCTCTCTCTCTCTCTCTCTCTCTCTCTCTCACTCTCTCTCTCTCTCCTCCCTCTGTTTCTGGGAAATGTTAATCTCTTCCCGTCACTCTCATCACGAGTTCACTTTGTTAGCGAGGATCTTGATACTGGCATCAAGTTGCCTTTTAAATTTAAATCTTTTTAAATCCCTTCTTTTCATCTATTCCTCTCTTGTCTTTTCCCAGTAATAAATACCTCATGAACAGGTTTGAGGATAATTGATGACACGTTACGGAATTGCAGCAATCTGATTACAACAAAAGCTGCCTGTAATCAATTGCATTTACGGTGAAAAACACAGAAAGTATTTTGAAATGACCCCCAAAATGGAAAGGTTTCATGGGTATAAGGTGACGGATGTTGACATCTGATAGCCAGCGGTTAACAAAATGAACTGAGGGCAAACTGCAATCTGGATTGATGCTCATATTCAGATATTTCTACATGGGTTCTCTGTAACTGTGTGAACAGTAGAGAAGGTAAATTACAGCAAAGAACAAGTTCCCATATTGTGTACATGTACACTGGAATCAACTATTCATTAGCATATTCTACAGATTTTGGTGGCAGAGTTAACAAGCTTGAACTTTGTATTGGATTATGTTACTTATTATAATTTTAAGCACCTAATCAGTAATATGTAATTGATTTAATCTTGAAATTGGTAGTAGAGATTGATTGTTGACAGCACATTCCCAAAAAACTTTGAAAATTGGTATTAAGAACTCTGGGGGCTGTAGTAATGTTAATTTGTCTCTTTTTAGTTTCTTTTTGCCTTGTGGAAAAAAGCTGTATTGAGCCTAGACTTATCAAGATGTGGCGGTGTGGAGATTAACAATTATGTGGATGACGGTGTGTGTGATAAAAAGAAAGAGAGAAGAAGAAGAAAGAGAGAGACAGAGAGAGAGAGACAGAGAGAGCTCTGGTGATGCAGGGGCTCTTGTCCACAGGTTACATAACACAGACAGCTGCAAGCCTCAGACTGGAGGGGGGGAGAGTGCAGAAAATGGGAGAGGGTAGGAAAAGAGGAGAGGATGAGAGAGAAAAGAGGATGAGAGAGGAAAGAGGATGAGAGAGGAAAGTGGACGGGAAAGGAGAGGAGAGGAGAGGAGAGGAGAGGACAGGAGAGGAGACCCATATAAATACAGTGCCAAAATAAAAGTTGAGATGCATTGTTTTGTGAAATCAGGACCTAAATATCTTAAAACAGTTTCTAAAGCTGGTTTAACATGATTTTTACGAAGCCATAATATCATATTGAGAACATTTCGTGTTTGTTTTGCTTGATGTTTAGCCGCGTCATGTAAACCTAAGGGGTTGGACTTGGCCTCCTCTTACACATCGCTGTCTGTCAAACGCTTGCTGGGTTCTCTCTCTCTCTCTCTTTCTTGCTCTTTGGGCTTCACTTTTTTCCTCTTTTCTTGCTCTCTCTCTCTCTCTGTCCCTCTCTTCTTCCCTCTACCTCTTACAGTGCCAGGCATGAGGTAAGGAAACTGTCTCTCCATTCACTAATGAGTCCCCAGTAAGTGCCCACTGAGCCCGGCGGGCGACCTACCCACAATAAACTCATTTGTGTAATTGGAGAAGATTTGGGCAGCTATTAAATTCCACTAAAGAGACGAAAAAAAGAAAATGGGCCCTTGTTTGTAGCCTGATCTCGCATACACACGCACCTGCATGCGCTAGCACACATTCACTCTTCTCCACAGGAAACCTTTGTCTTGCGTGAGCAGCTTGATAAGATTGTGTGTGTGTGTGTGTGTGTGTGTGTGTGTGTGCGTCATCACCTCCTTGTACTAGTAGGAGATAAAAATTTGGGTGCAATCTAACCGGTTCCTTGGCCTCAAGATGGCTGTTGTGTGTGTGAAGGAGTCGGCCCCGAAGCGACATAACATATAACATCCATCACCATGGTGACACAGACATGACAGCGGGTAGTGATTCTGGGTTGTCACGGTGACATGTTGTCATAAAGCCTATTTGACAGATTTGAGAAATGCTGTTACATGTGTGTGTTTGCGTGTTTCTGTGTGTGTGTGTGTGTGTGTGTGTGTGTGTGTCTACATCTCTGTCTGTGAGTGGTAACACTTGGCACAGTCTGACGATGCCGTGCGAGCAGCATATTAAAGTATTAATGTGTCATCTTTAGCTTCTATTTCCCACCGGCTTCCCTGCCAAACTAAACTGATTCAGTCAGCAAGCAATCAGTCAACAGGTCTGTGTATGTATGTGTGTGTGTGTGTGTGTGTGTGTGTGTGTATGTGTGTGTGTTTGTGTGTGTCTGGAATTTGTGCTGTAGAGACAGGACTGTGTTTTAACTGACTGTGGTTCTTTATCTTGTACAGTACCTCAATATAAACAAAATAAAAATCAAAACAAAATCATTATCTTTTCTCTATTTGCGTGTGTGTTTGTGCATGCGTGTCTGTCTTTGATTGTGTATTGGGAGTGCTTTAATAAAATTTGCCAGTATTCATGTGTACACATTCATGTGTCTGTAATGTAGGGCAACTTCATGCTGCGTGTATCAGACTTTTTGTGTGTCTGACCTGCATAAGTGTGTGTGTGTGTGTGTGTGTGTGTGTGTGTGTGTCTATCTCCCCACCTCTCGTCACAGTAGGTGAACTTCATGTCCATGCTGTGTCTGCTGAGGAAGGTCTTGCTGTCCAGCGGCGTGTCGATGTTGGATGGGTGTGGGATGGGTTCACACATCAGGACCGCACAGGTGAGCGGGGGCTCTTTGAAGCCACACAGCACACGGGGAGGGCAGCTGTTGTACATCTTCAGGTGGCCGGTGCAGTGCAGCACCTGGAGGGATGAACGCAATACACATGCTGAGGAGATAACCCGGCAAGGAGAAAGCTGCATGCTGTACTGCACGATGGGTCATGTCTTTGGTATTCTGATCTGTGGTGAAATATACAACTCATGTGCTGCATTGACAGTAAAGGGAAGACTGACTCAGCAATACAGTACAATGTTTAAGCTTTCACCCTGAAGTGAGCTGTACTTTATATTAGTGGTGAGACCTATGACCCAGAAAATGTGCTCACACCCACAGAAACTTCTTCTTTCTCATGTTTTTTTATTTCTACATCAGTGTAACACCATAGTTTCAGGGCTATAAGGGACAAGACCGTATGCTCACCAGCACAAACTCATCTATCCGAGGGCATGGTGGATATTCAAATTTGTTTTGATTTTGTCCTTTTAGTCACTATATAGTGAGAGTTTCTTAAGTTACAGACTTGAATCTTTAATATGTAGTGTTAAGCAGCTCACACATTTAGCATCTTGCTCTCTAGTTGGCTACTATTTAGGCTTCTTAACATTTTTCCCTAGCTAACTAGTGTATCGCTTATATGTACATACAGTATGCTAAGGATTCATAGTAAAGTTAAACTAGTATATGAAAAGCTAAACTACGACGAGATGTTATATAAGGGTTTCACTGCAATATGATCTACGTCCATTTTGAGAAAAAATATGTTGCTTGAAATATAAAATATTCAGAATATGTAACATCTCTTTCTTACCTTCCAGCTGGCTGACTTGAGGTTGACGGTGCGTCCTCTGTTGGTCACGGTGCATTTCATCCTCATGAAGAAATCACGCTCAGTGCTCAGCTCTTTGCCCTTCTTACCAAAGCCGCTGCCTGGAAAACACATGCAGACAGAAAGGAGAGTAAAATCCATATTGCTTCCCTGTGATATAATGTATAATTATACATATACCATATATATACACACACATATAGTATAGTATAATTCCCTATGTTACTGCTATAATGATTCATAATTATTTTGCCATAAAGTAGTCAATTGATTCTAAATATTCAGACGCCGCATAGCAAAAACTGAACAAGAAAATTCTAGTATTACAGTAAATTGATTTAAAATAAAATAGTTTTTGGCAATGATCACTAATTTACCATCATTACAGCTCATTAACCTGACTTTTATCTCTGACCTCACATTATCACTCACCTTACACTGTAAAACACAGACAGTGATGTGCAATTGCAATGTAATCATTTACTAGAACTTACTGATTTAACTGGCTGCTGCAGATCTACTTGTTAACTGCTGGTGAATTGATCTGACATTTTTACTAAATGAACACCAATTCAACCTAAATTATTACCTCTTTTCTATTACCTTACTGTTTCCAAAAAAGAACACTAAATAATCAATCCTTGTCTCCAGTGTGGTTTCTGCATAATAAACCGGTAAGAACTTATACATTATTTTGTCATTTAGGATGATAACTGCCTTCTGATTACAAAGTATACACTATTATTGTAAGTATACACATTATTGCCTCATTTACATTTCTTTACACCTAAAAAAAAATCACTACAGTCATGTTTTTTACTGTAATATCTGTTTCCTTAGCATTACTTTAGATTCGTCATACATTTCAGGTTAATGAATGGTAACGACAGTAAATTATCGGCCTGTAAATTGACACTGCACATTACCTTTACGTTATTTCAATGCTATTTTCTCTTTTTTTATTCAAGAATTTCATAAAATGTTGTTAACTTAAGTTTCATAGACTACTGTGTTATCCTCCTTATCTGCCTCTGTCTTATGTTACTGGGAAAACGGTTCCACTCGGTCAAGGTTTAGACTCGCTGAGGTCACACACACACACACACACACACACACACACACACACACACAGAAGACAGGAACACTGGCCAAGTGGTTACATCATAAGGTCAGAGTTCAGCCTCCAAGCTGCCGCAACAGAGTGGAGTGGTGAATTGTGTGTGTGTGTGTGTGTGTGTGTGTGTGTGTGTGAATATGGCCTGGTTTTCATAACTAAATAAGTGTGTGTATATCTTTATATAGTAACAGTAAAAAACAATAAAAAACTTGCAAGGGCATTTTTTCAGTCCTCACATAAGAAAAAGTGTGTGTGCACGTGTGTGTGTGTGTGTCAGTGTATAAAAGAAAGTGTCCCACCCGTGTGTTTTGTGGACATTGCTGATAAGACGTATCAAGGAAGGGATATTGCGTGTGTGTGTGTGTGTGTGCGTGTGTGTGTGTGTGTGCAGCAGAGTACCAAGTAGGGGGTGACGCCGGAGTAAGGCCTGACACTGCCTACGTGTGGACACAACAACAGTGCCCACACGCACACACACGCACACACACACACACACACACACACACACACACACACACACACACACCTAGACACACAAAAATAACCCTTGTTCTATCAACACTGTCAGGAAGGGGGCCTTGGAGGTACAGATCACTCCGGTGTGGTCCAGAGAGAAAGAGAGTGAATTGAGAGAGAGAAAGAGAGAGAGAGAGAGAGAGAGAGAGAGAGAGAGAGAGAGAGAGAGAGAGGCAGACAGGCAGGCAGACAGGCAGACAGGGAGGGAGGGAGGGAGGGAGGGAGGGAGGTAGAGACCGAGCCAAGAAAGCAGCCAGTGTGTGTGTATAAAAGACTGCTATCATTATTTTCTCATGCCGTACAATACAAACCCCAGCCGGCGCAGATATTATTTTGGTACGTTACACAATTACATTCATGTTTATTTTGATAGTGGAAACCCGCTCAGCGCAGGCAGAGAAAATGCTGCATGTGTGTCGCTCTGGATCTTTAACAAACGGTTTCTCAAGTGTGCGTGTGTGTGTGTGTGTGTGTGTGTGTGTGTGTGTGTGTGTCCATCCGCGAACAGTGTGGCATACCATGTTCCCTATCTGAAAGAGATAATGCCCTGTTCCTCTCTCACTCTCTTTCTCACTCTTTCTCTCTCTCTCTCTCTCTCTCCCTCCTTTGCTTCTCATCCACATCCTCAAAGCCCTTATCAATGACTTTCCCTCGTCCCCGCACACGTACACACCGGTCCCACACACACTTTTCTCGTCCCTCACACACTTATCTCCTTTTGATTTCATGTTCTGTCTCTATATGGTCTCTGCCTCACCTCTGCTGTGGACTCTCCTTCTTAATATAGCAAATATTGTATACAATATTACATGCCCAGTTAATGTTTGCATAATTTTTAAAGCACAAGTGCGGCCACAAGTGAATGTGCTAGACTAATAACTCCAATGTAATTTATTTGCATTTATTTGATTAGTGTGTGAAGCCTATGAACTCTTCTGTGTCATTTAATTTAATATTGCACTGTACAATGCTCTATTCAGATTCACTAGATTCCATTTTATTCAATTAATTTCTTTTCTTTTCTTTTCTGTTCTAATCTGTGATATTTTGAGTTAGAGTAAGATAGATAGACAGATAGATAGACAGATGGATAGATAGATACATTGATAGATAGATAGACAGATAGATAGATAGATACATCGATAGACAGATAGAAAGACAGATGGATAGATAGATAGACAGACAGACAGACAGACAGATAGATAGATATATATATATATAGATAGATAGATAGATAGATAGACAGTTTTTGAATAAAAAAGAGCATGAAATATGGCATATACGATATATGGCATTAATATTAGGATCTGAGGACAACTGAGGTTTGATGATGAAAACCGATAGTGAAAACAAGGATGAGAATTATATATGGATTAAATATGGGAGGAAGAATGGCAGTGAGGGTGAGGAGTGATGGGTGAGTCTAGGTGCTAACCAGCTGTCTTCAGGCTGAGGTTTTCTCTGATCTCATCATGGTCACATGGGTGGGTGAAGTCAAAGATGCTGTGACCAGTCAGCTCCACCTGAAAAATAGTGAAATATAAATGGCTTCAAGTTATAGTCCACAACATTTTAATACAATCACATGTTACACTCTATCACTGATTGATATGACACAACAGTGATTCAGCCTATCCCTAATTCACAAACGCTTTTAAATTTGCTGGTGTTGCATTGGCCTTTCCCTGGAAAAAATCCTCTGCTGCACGGGAAGTGATGCATGATGAGTTTTACATTTCCAGCATCGGCGGTTTGTTTGGCAAAAACAGAAGAACTGAGAAATCAGCATTTAAGCAGCGAGAGCCGTCGGGGCTGAACGGACAAAGAAACAGAAAAAGAGCTGCTCAAACTTCATCGGGAGAAACTCACAAGGAAAAAGCCAAAAGCCAAGTGATCTCTGGGAAATGCAGTGCGAAAACACAACTTATCACCCAAGATGTAGCGCCAAAATCAACAAAACAAGGATCTCCCAAAGATCTCTCAAAGATGTTGTTTTTTTTCCCAGCTTTGCTCTACTCTTTACAAACACTTTCAACTCTTGTGCAAATTCCTTTTCTAGCTGGCGGTGAGTAAGCGCTGGGTGGATTGGGCGTTATTTACCGTCCGTGTCTGGCCTGAACACACCGCTGGCAGGAGCGGTATTTCACACAAACGTGACAGGCGAGTCTGAGTGACAGTTTACATCCATGTCTCCCTGTCTCCCTGTCTGTCTGTCTGCCTGAGATGACGTCGTCCTGTCTGCATGTGTCCGCCTGTCTGCCTGACGTTCTGCTTATTTGTGCAAGTTCTGTTCTATTCTGTTCATTTCTATTCTATTCTATTCTATTCTTCAGGAGGGAAAAAAATAGTTTGGAGAGCTGTATACGCCAAGGAAATTCCAACAATTACTGATCTGTAAAAGATATTTTCTGTGGTCTTGTGGTCTTCTTATCATTGTGATTCTTATGAACATCTATAGGGATCTACTCTATTCTATTCTATTCTATTCTGTTGTGTTCGATTGTATTCTATTCTTCAAGAGGTTCTTCAAGGGAATAAAATACTTGGAGAGCTGGATCGCCAAGGAAATTCCAACAATTACTGATCTGTAAAAGATATTTTCTGTGGTCTTCTTATCATTATGATTCTTTTGAATCCTGAGTTAGTTCCGTTCTGTTCTATTCTGTTCTGTTCTATTCTGTTCTATTCTGTTCTATTCTATTCTATTCTTCAGGACGTCCCTCAAGGCAATAAAATACTTGGGGAGCAGTATCGCATAGGAAATTCTGCCTTAAATTATAGCATGATCTGTAAAAGATCTTTTCTGTGGTCTTGTGGTCTTCTTATCTTTGTGATTCTTATGAACCCTGAGTGTAAGGATCTATTCTATTCTATTCTATTCTATTTTTCAGGAGGTCCCTCAAGGAAATAAAATACTTGGAGAGCTGTATCGCATAGGAAATTCCAACAATTACAGCTGATCTGTAAAAGATATTTTCTGTGGTCGGGTGGTCTTCTTATCTTTGTGATTCTTATGAACCTCTACAGGGATCTATTCTGTTCTATTCTATCATTTGCTAGTCTTCTGTCATGGTTGCTGTGGTACCTGTGTGAGTCCCATGAACTTGTTGATGTTCTCAGACAGGAAGATCATGTCTCCGTCGGACGTTACCACGGTGACGAAGCCCTCCAGAGACTTGAGGTACAGGCTGTCCATCTGTCTGTCCTCCTCGCATTCACTGCTGCTGCAGCCTGGAGACAGACAGAGAGACAGACAGGGAGGGTTACAGACCATTTCTCTCTTTCTCTATGTTGAGTATAAATGGGTATAATTTGTGTGTGTGTGTGTCTGATGTGTGTGTGTGTGTGTGTGCGTGTGCGTCAGGCTTGTTTTGCAACTTGAAGCTTTGGCTTGGGGCCAAAACAAACCAGTGCAGCTTCTTCCTGTGTCTCAGACCACTCCCGACCCCATCACCCACCCTCACACACACACACACACACACACACACACACACACACACAAATGACTGTCCACTTTTAGAACATTAGTTACATATTATGCAATTATTGTCAAATACATGCAGTACAGTATCCAAACATTTACATACAGAGTCCAGTATGCCCAAGATGTTGAAAATCTGCCAACGCTCAACTCTCAACCGCAAGACTCCTTGCAGTGCTAATTGATACACAAGTGAAAAAACAGAGATAGCGCCTATCTGGCCCCAGCTCAAGAGGGAGTGTGTGTGAGTGTGTGTGTGTGTGTTGAGTGTGCGTAGATGGTGGCTCCATGCTGAACAAAGCCCAGTGGCCGAGGGGGTGGAGGGTGGGAAGCCTGCAATTCCTCCAGTGTGCTTCCCGGAGATAAGAGCGGCCGGTTCTCAAGGCCCCAGCGAGGCCCGGGGCTGGAGTTTGGAGCGGGGCCCAGACCGTGTTTCAACCCCCGGGGGAGCGCAGGACTTTCTCATGGGCCTTGGGGAGCCGTCGGCAGCTGGGAGACTCGAGCTCCACTCCAAAGACCACCGGCACCTTTGGCCTAAATACTTAGCTGCGATTACCGGTCATTTGGGCCGCTTTCTTCTCCTCTGTTGCTCTTTGGTTGTGTAACCGCCCTCGTTTCAAAATAATGGAGTGCGGAAAAGATCGTTTGACAGAGACGACTGCTGTTTTTGACTTTTCTGCCATACTGGACAGTGTATGTACAGTAGTGGAGAGTGATGGGAGAGATGAGAGAGCTGAGAGCGAGACTTTTCTCTTCTCTTCGTTATGTTTTTCTGAGGTTTTATTTTCTGTTTGCTCTCATAACAGTTTGAAACAGTCAGAAAACTTGAACTAGACAAGCTTCAGAGTGTACCGCCTTACAAAAAGGTCACAAGAAGCCATATTAACATCATCCACCCTCTGATCTGGGCTACAGTGAGAGAGGACTCAAATTTCATATCTTCCATCTTCAAATTTCAAGATAAAGGACAAGATAACATTCATTTAGGTTTCTCAATGAATGAAAAGGGTATATGACACACTTTTTTTCACTCATCAATATTATGCAAATAAATTGTATCAATGAGCTAAAGTAAGGGTTCCTAAGCTTTTCACACTCGGGAACCCTAAATTGAGTATATTTACTCTCACCATAGAACCATAATCTTGTGGTGGGGAACCACATGAAACAGAAATATGACTCATTGTTTAAGCAACATTGGCTGTAATGCGTCTTAATCACTAAATCAATTTCTGGAGATTCATGATTGAGGCTGACTTAAACCTGAAAATTTGAGCAAATCTGAACCAAGCCTTTGAGTTTGAACTTAAGGCCAACCCTGCTAATAATTTCTGACTATAATTTACTGATAACAGCATATTTCTTACAACATTTTTAAATCAAAGCCTTAGTCAAACTCCTGCTATTAAGTGAGAAATACAGCCAGCTCCTAATCGGTGCATCATTATGAGCCTAAGCTCCCAACTGAGCTGACGTTACATAACAGAGGTGTTCCCCTGCAGCTGCTTGCATGTGCGCCTGGGTGCATGTGTGTATATGTGTGTGCATGTGTGTGTGTGTACCAGTGTCCCAGTGTGTGTATGGCGCCAAGGCAGGCCGGTGTTATGGCTAGCGGGGTAACGCCAGCGCCAGCCGAACGATGGGCAGAACTGCTCGCTTCCTCTCCAATCTCTCTCTCCATCGCAGAGCAATCAGAGTAACACAGGCCAGATAACGCTCTATCTCCTGCTGCATCGCTGCTCTTTACTCGGCCACTAATCTCCCTGTCCTCTCCTCCCTCCTCCTCCTCTCCTCCCTCCTCCTCCTCTCCTCCCTCCTCTCCTCCTCCTCCTCCCTCCTCCTGCCCCTCTCACTTAGTGCTTGTCTGTCCTTATCCCCTCTCCTCCTCCTCCTCCTCTCTCTAGCGTCTCGCATTTCTCCTCTCTCTCTAACTTCTCTCCTTACCCCTGTTTCCACTCGTCCCACCTTCCACGGCCTCTTCCTCTCCCTCCTCTCCTACCCACATCCCCTCTTCACCCCCCCCTCATCTCCCCTCCTTCCCCTATGGCCCCCCCCTCTACTGCGCTGCGAGAGAGTATCTGATAATTGTCTAGAATTTCCAGAAATGAATGATACCCTCTCCGCAACACCCCTATCCCCTCTGCCTTCCTATATTGAATTTGACTGCTAATCACACAGTACTGCAGCTGTTGTGAAAATGGTTTTAGGGTAGCTACTGGTTTAGAAAACACTTCATACACTTGAGCTACATCCGAAGTTTCAAGAGTGCTGTCCGTTCACTGAGAACAGGAGTTTTACAGACAGTTTAAAATGTTAAAATTGACAAAAACACAAATTAGCTACCCAGAGACGGTGTATTGGTTCAGTTTATTTGCATGTGATCTCAGCTTTCTGGCTCCCTAAATTGATCAACTGCCTTAATCTCTTCTGTGGAGAATACAGTAACGTTAGGCTAGTAATTTATTAGAAAATGCTAGAGTATGTGTTGTCTTGCAATCATGAAAAGATGTAGCTATATACCTAATTTAACCTAATTAACCTCATTTTGAATGCCGAATTGAGTGAAACAGGAGGCAGAGCTCACCTGGCTGAAACAGGCAGTAGTGGAAAGTAGAAAGTAGTAGAGAGTAAGGGTGTGGAGGTGGTGGATCTGTGAATACATTTGGCTTCAGCTCCGCCTACCGAGGTTCAGTTCCCAACTCAAAAAATATGTAATTGTAGTTGTCTAACCTTAACCAAAATTTGAATTACGTAACCGTGACCCTAACCTTAACCTAAGTTGTTTTAGATACAATTTAACCCTAATCTAAACCATTATCATAACCAAAGCTGTTTTAATTCAATTAACAAAAGTTTTAACACAGTGATAGGCCATGTGTAGGTATAGTACCAATTAAGATATCATACAAATGATTGTATGAGAACATATGGGCTATATACATCACCATATCACTGCAATCCATGCAAACTAATAGACAAAAAACACTTAATTAAAATCACAGCTAAGGTGTGAAGATTTATAGTTAAAGTTACATTTTCACACTAATACAGCTTTTACTTTATTTGATTAATTATATACTGCTCAATAAAGAACAGAGTTGATTTCTGACTTTTACCAAACCGTGACAAAGTTTCCTAGCGTCCGGGAATAGAGGAGTGAAGTGTCTCACTTCCAGCTGCCCCGACTCTTAAAGCTTACTGCACTGTGGTAAAAACTAGTAATGTGAGCGGACTGCCTTCTCTCCTGCGTAAAAGGAATGTACAAACTGTTTCGTAGCTGCGTCAGGGAAAAGAAAAAAGTTTTATAAGTGCGGTGGGACTGTGTTGGTTACTGATGTTGCTGCTGTGCAGTTTGCGGCACTCTGATCTTTTTTCGAGACGCAGACACAGCGGAGAACAATAGCTCCGCTCCTTTGTCAGGCTTCCGCAGCTTCTGATTATAAATAAAACAAGAGGAAGGAGGACAAGTGTACAGAAAGGGGCCAACTAATACCTTCCTACCTCTCTACACAATCAGTCACACAGACCAACACACACACACACACACACACAAATGATTTATTTATGTCCACATAAATACAAGCATACAAAGGACATAAACATTATAAATCCAGTGAAATATTAGGACACCTGTTACATAACAGTGCCTATTTGGCAACCACAGTGATGCACGCACAAACACACACACACACACACACACACACACACACACATCATCTGCCCAACTATTGTGCCAAAGAACTTTCTGGAGGCAACCTCTTTGTTCCAAATTTGCATTGAGCCTCATTTTTAATATTTCCTTGTGGGTAAAACATTCAAACACACTGGACTACAGCTTGCATGTGCTTGTATCTGTGTTTGTTTGTGTGTGTGTGTGTGTGTGTGTGTGTACAGTATGTACCTGTGGCGAGCAGCTTGCGTGTGCGCAGGAAGCTGATGGCCAGCCTCATGATGGAGGCCTTGTCCAGGTGGGAGCTGACGCTGTGGGGTAGAGGCAGCTGGTGGGCCAGTTCGTAGAAAACCTCCGTCTCCTTGCTGCGCCTGCAGCGCGCCGCGTCCCGCGACTTCTCCTTACGCCGCTCCGAGCTGCTCCTGCCCAGGAGACAGGACAGGCTGGTTAGAAGTTTAAATTTGTTTGTGACGAGAAAAATCTGCGGTTTTGCTGATACACAGGATTGCTACACATTTTCCATTTCAGAAAAATTCCATAGTTTTTCCAGACCTTAATTTCTTGGCTTCATTTGAATATTTTGGTTAATATTTACTGTAATATTGTGTGTGCTGATAGTGATTGAGAAATATGACTGTTAACCTTATCACTCCATACAGTGACAGCAAATATCACATGACACGTGACATGACAGTGAGTCTACAACTATATAAAATGTGTGTTGGGATGGAGCAACAATGATATTTTCATAATTGTTCCAAACTTTTTGTGCCGTTTTTCTTTTAAAAATTCTCAAATTATTTTCCCCTACTTATCTATATATATACACACTCTCTCTCTCTCTCTTTCTCCTTTGGTATTTATGCATAATATGTTACATTCTCCATGCTGATAAGTGTTACAGAAAAAAGATTTGCACACTATTTTTATCTTCATGCTTAAGTTATGATCTCAACTCAATAACTACACTAGGCCCAGGTCTGATACTGCACGCCTTAAACTCAACTAAACTGGTATAAACTGCAGCTCTGATGTTTTTAATGACTGAAAATAAATTCACATAACATCAATCGCTTCTGCACAACGGCCAAAAAAAGAAGAAGCACAAGATACGATGACAGTACAGCTCGATCACTATTTGGCCAAGGATCATGACTTTGTTCTAATCTGTCTTTCTCAAGGCTCGCATCTCTCAGCCTGTCTGTCTCTTTGAAGGTGGGGCGGTCCCTGCATGTCTAACACTGAGGGAAGTTGCAGCGATTATGAGAAACTTTTTCTTCTCAGTTAAGCTGGTATCTCACAAAATCTTCCCTGTGCGCTAAACAAAAAAATCTGAAATGTGAGAAAGAGAAACGGCAAGTGAGGGAGAGACTGAGAGAGACAGACAGAGAATGAGAGAGAGAGAGAGAGAGAGAGAGAGAGAGGATAACGGCTGCTAAAGATGCATCAACATAACCCGTTTCCTGTGTTTCCTGTCTGAAAAGTTTCCATCACCAAAATCAGGTTAGTGCCCTTGCAGTGCTGACGCACACCTCTCAGAACACACACACACACACACACACACACACACACACACACACACACACACACACACACACACACACACACACTGTCCTCAGTACAGGGTAAATAATTAGCAAAAATGACAAAGCAGTACTCGCCCCAAAAAGGTTCTTCCCTGAACACACACTGCTACTGACACAAACACGTGGCATATACACACACACGCACACACACGCGCGCGTACGCACACACACACACACACACACACACACACACACACACACACACACACACACACACACACACACACACACAGGGTTGCAGGGATTGACATTGCTGAGAGGTTTAGGGGAGTGAAGCATGGAGACAGGGCCTTTAGCACCTTGTCATCATGTGCTGGATTAGAATGAGAGAAAGGGAGAAAGATAAATGAGAGAGGGAGAGAGAGAGAAACTTGTAAATTTAAAGAGAGTGAAAACATAAAATGGGCAACACAATCTATATGTATTGATACAGGAAGCTTTAGTTTTACCATTCTTAGCATGAAAAACATTATCTTCCCTTAACCCATTCCATATATACTGTAAATCCTCATGGAGGGACTTTTCATTCTGATATGGGTTTAGGTCTCCAGGCCTCAAACATCTGAACATGGTGTTTAAAAATATTTGCTCTCCTTTGCTCTTCCTGTAGAATATGTTATATTCACCTGAAATACACTGTCATCATCAATATAAAAAATGTGAGACATGATAATTTAGATGCTGAACTTTGTCTCTTTCCGTATATAATTCTCACTAAGGTCACTGTTTTCCTTCATGTTTAAGTTGTTTCACATAGCGCTGATTCCCACTTCTTGTGTTTGTTAAACCTGCTCATTGATTTTGATTGAGCAAGGGCTATTGAGCAATGGTTCACTGAAAATTGGACATGACAGTATAAAACTAGGTGGTTGGAGCACAGCCATGAAGTGCAGATGGTGGTTAGCAGTGCAGTTTTATAGCTGGTACTCTATGGGAATAGTTTTCTACCTCTAAAAACAGAGAAGGTGGGCCCGACGTGTGGCAGCAACTGATTATTTTTAATTTGTTCAGGTTAATTTGATTAAGTTGATTGTTAAAAGAAGAAGCCTATATGCTAACAAGCAAAAAACAAACACTAACCCCCCCAAAAAAATCTAAATTCTGCAATATATTTGTGTGTAAAAAAAAAAGCTGTATATGTCACATTCTGGAAATTAGCTTGTGACTCACTGAAAATCTTGTCATGACCCCCTTGGAGGTCCCAACCCCAGTTTGAGAACCACTGCTGTATGGTGAGGTGATGCCGTCTCCACACACTAAAGACAACACTCACACTGAGTCTCAAGTCTCAAAGCTCCCAAACAAGAAATCAGAGCTCATCTTGGTGGACAGTACCCAGGGTGATTTTCCAAGAATATGGGTTCATTTTCTGGTTCCACACAACAATGGAACAGACCTCATTCTGATGTAAAAGCTCAAACAAACATTCAGTGAGTCCAGAAATTCAATCTGTCTCCAGTGATCCAAAAGAGCAGCACAAGAAACCATACATGGACATCCTAGACTGGAGTTTTGGTTTATCTGGGTTCTGGCTTTGGCAAAGGGTCGCTCATGCTCGTATTCATTGTTTAACATTTAACAACAACCTGGATAGCCCCGCCAAAGGCCTCAAGGCAAGTATGTTCAACCAGAATGATGCAGAATCATCACAAACAGATGCAGCAGAGACAGTAACAGCATCATGTAGTAGTAGTAGTAGCTTTTATTAGTGCTTCGCAGTCATTTACAGACTGAAATTACACAACAATTTACATACATATAGCATATCAAAACAGCAGGGAGATAAAATACATTTTCAATAATTGTGAAAGTAGTAGCATATACCCGTGGTTCTCAATGTGGGGTCTGGGGACCACCAGGAGTCCTTGAGTGGGTTCCAGGGGGTCCCCAGCAAATTGATGAAGTGTTAAACTTCACCATTATTTCATTTACAAGAAGTTAACACAATTAGAGAATGCAGAAGAATGACTATTTTGATCTTAGTTTCACTGTTATCTCTCTACCTACAATACAGACGGTCATGGAATTCTGGATAAAATCATATCTAACAATAAAAATATTCTCAGATTTGGGTCCAAGAGATAAAATCTCATGAAATGGGGGTCCGTGGTCCTAATATGCACTAAATTACGGTCCTTGATATGAAAAAGGTTGAGAATCACTGGCATATACAATCTACAATGAAATGTAAACAGGGTAGTCAGGCCAGATCTAGTGCAAATCCTATGAATATCATAAACATGAATATATATCATAAACATATTACCACACAATTTTCCCATAAGCAACTTTATAAAATTCTATGTTTACATTAATAGTAGTCAACCAATGGCCTATCAGCTAAGGCACAGTGTAACACCCCATTATCATTTCAGGCCAGCAGGATCGCAGGCAGCCAACACAGTTCTATGCACAACTTGCAGATGGCTGTAGCTTGTGTGGATTTGCATGGGACAATGGCAACAAGTCACCAGTAATAACACAATTTCAATTACAGCGTTATAGAGACCAGAAAAAGATGCCACTGTCACATTTAGGGTTTTTATTTAGGGTTAGTTGGCATCAGTCTATGTTTGCAAAGGATTGCTACTCACTACAATCATATAACTTTGCCTGCATGGGCACATATTCCAGTTGAAATTGGTGAGATATTGTAACTTGGGGCTTTCAGGGCCCTTGCTGGTTCGGGACCCCAAGGCCACGTGCCCTGCATGGCAATACAGGCATGCATAGGAATCCGATTATTTCCTTTAATGAAATGCTTATTTTGTAACTCCAGCTGTGTGAATGGCAAAAACATATCGGCGCTGTCAGGTGAAAACTTTGTATCTCAAAAATATACATTTTTCAGGATCAAAGAAAGCAGCCTCATTTTTAGCTATACAATCATGCATTTTTGAGTTTATCCAAAAATGGTTTTATGAGCCTAGGGATGGCAGAATTTTCTCAACCCACAGAAGACCATGCAATCCTTCAACTGTGTCAAAAGTGAGGACATGAAAATCACCAAAATTGAGTTACGAAGTTTTCAAATGACAGCAGCGATATGATATTATCTGTCCCAAGACAAACACATTTTTTGGTATCATGCAGCCTGTGCTATCTCCAAGTTTTTCCAAGGACCTCGGAGATAAATAAATTATCATTTTTCTGTCACCAAGACATAAAACCCAGGATTTGTTAACACAGTAACAGCTCACTTTAAGAGCCTCCACAAGTCCCACAAGGATGATTAAGGAGTTATGGCAGTAGCACGGAGGCTTCAAGGGGAAGCTTTATTTCACAGTCCCAAAGCGCGCATTGTGTTGTCTTTCAGCAGGAACCAAGTCAATGACAGGATTATGATATTGATTAAATGAAAGGAAGATAAAAAAGAAAACACATCCTTCTGGTTGTGTTGTGTTGTTGCTTAATGTCTGAAACGATACCAGCAGGCCTGTAAAATCAGACTCTGCATATTTTTTTCTCACAAACCACTTAAAACCTGTGAACATGAGGTGTTAAAAACTTAGGAAGTTACTAGAAATGTGTGAAATGCTCTTCCTCACTTCAAAAGGTTTCAAAAAGCCTCAGTAAAAAGAGACAGACACAGTTTAGCTCTGCTTTTTAAGAATAGCATTCAACTCTCCTGCATGCTTCATATATTAATATCAACAAATAATTGATGATGTCAAATTGACACAAACACACACACGGCATGATCCTTCACTTATAACCTTCTAAGGCTCATTTAAGGGTTTTTATGATCCCTGAACAGCTTACTTTGCTTTTAGTTGCCTGTACGCAGCATAAAATGAGGATATCTTCCAGACACAAAAGAGTATGTGTCTGTGTGTGCACAGTATATGGTTTGTCGGCGGTTTTATTGTGGTGAGGCACGTGGCACTGGCCTGGTGAACTTTTGATGCCCTGCCACTGTGGTGACATATCACAGTTTGTCACAGCGAATCATAGCTGTTACAAACTTTCAACATGCAATAACAGGAAAAACGTCACAAAATGACAAAAAATGGAAATGGCAACTGGCTCGCATTCACATTCATGAGCACACAGTGTAAGTGCCCCCACACACACACACACACACACACACACACACACACACACACGCATCCTCGCACACACAGAGACACAACGCCCACAGTGTAGGAGATAAGTTCAGTGCCCGAGACTTTTAAAAGCCACAGAGATAAGAAAACGAATTAAGTGCCAAAACAAATAAGAAATGATGAAATACTACACAAGCTTAAAGGTAAATGACAAAAAGTAACAACAAGATCCCCTTTAACCTAATATGTGTTCCTGTCGCTAGGAGTCAATAAACTAAGAGGTGGGTGAGAAGAGAAGAGAAGAGAAGAGAAGAGAAGAGAAGAGAAGAGAAGAGAAGAGAAGAGAAGAGAAGAGAAGAGAAGAGAAGAAAATTTATCTGAAGTTGCATGGTTGGGGCTAGTGTAATGGTTAAGGTTAGGCATGTAGTGGTGAGGGTTCAAGGCGTACAGAGTGTGTGTTTAACATTCAACAGAATGTACGTGTGGGCATGTGCACGCATGCATGTGTGTGTGCGTCTGTGTGTGTGTGTTTCCGTGTGTGTTCTGAGAAATAGGTTGGTGTGTGTCAGTCCATTTGAATTTGAGCCAGGGCACCAGAACTTTTTATTCACTCAATCCAACAATAGACTTCAACATTGCCAACATTAACAAAAACTACACGCACGCACACACGCACGCATGGATGCACGCGCGCACACACACACACACACACACACACACACACAGGCACGTGAGCACATGCACACACCATTAGTCTGGTTTGTTGATGGAGTATCTGGGCCAAGACGGAGTCAAGGAGGCCATGTTCTAAAAATGAGTGCTTTCCTCTCCTCCAGCCGACATTTTCTCCTTCCTTTGCCCCCCCACCCCCACCACCAAAACCACCTTAACCCCAACAGGACCAGGAGGACAAGATAGCTGAAGAGACCTGGAAAGCAGCAGCACCTAAGACGCTGTCTGTAGTCACTTTTACAGTGTCTCCACAAATTATTAAAGGACAATACCACTGCCAGCCAGATGGGAAAAGTAACTGGCTAAGGGATGTTTGTGGCGGCAAGATAATTTTTTTTTATTTTTATGAAAGCATGACAATTAAAATAACATGAATAAACATTTTTATTAAAGGCTCAATGCTCAATTGAAAAATAAACGGATAATCTTTATTAACTGTGAATGTTTAATGTACTTTCTTGAGTCAGTGCAGAAATGCAATTTTTAATTGTAGGAAATAAGTAGGCTAAAACAAATATATTATAACAAATAGTAATAAATATAAGAACAAAGTTCATATTTTAGTCTTCTCAGAGCAATACTGGATCTCTCCTGAGATCCAATAATTATGGAAACATAAATCAGTTTAAATATGAGAGAGGTTTCAGTTAGTCCAAGTAGGGTGCAGCAGAACCGGACTGGACAACTTTTTGTTATGTGACATAAGGTGAAACACTCGTTACGTTACATAACATTACCATCGTTAATTTGAAAGAGACAGAGGTAAGTGTTGTGAGACATTCTCAATTTTTCTATCCAGTCTGTTTCCTCAACATTGCGGTTGTTCCTATCAAGTCCATGCTGTGAAAAAAGAGAATGTGACGCTGCTGTCAGTGGCGGTTTATTAAGACTTTATGGGTAAATTGACGCCTCTGGTTACTGGTGTCAAGTAAACCGAAAATACAGGCAATGGTAACCACCATATTGATCTGAAGTAAATGTTACTATGGTTACAGACATTATTTACAGCCATCGCGAGATCGTAGGAGTGGAGTGACTCCCGTGTACCATACATACAGCCTTAGTGACATTCAGTTATAAAAGGAGGTGGGTAGACGGCTAAATAGCCGGCAGCCGGCGCTTGGGGAACCCCCTGCTCTGAGGGAGTCCTGTGACACCTTAAACCACATCTAATCTGGCCTGCTGAGCAAAGCTTGTTTATAAGACCAGACCAAGTTATGGCAAGTCAGGGAAACCAAGCCATGCTGCATTAAAAAAATAGGTCAAAATCAACCGCTTCACATCTAAAAACATCATCAACGATGGTTGCGGGTTTCAGCAAGTCTCTGCTCTGATTTGAAAACATGGCTCCAGTGTTTTAAACCCACAGCTTCGGCTCCACCCGCGCTCCAGGCACCATACAGCCGTCCACACACACACACACACACACACACACACACACACACACACACACACACACGGACACACACAGACACACGTTTGTGTGCACATCCACACACATTAGGGGAAGCTATCATAAAATTAACAGGGAAGGCAGACCACAGAACACCATTATCTCATCAACTGCATCCCCCATCACTCTGTTTCCCTGCCTCTCTCGCTCTCTCTGAAGTTTAAACTCATTAACCCCGACTGTTTGACACAGTCAGTCACCAAAACCCTCATTACTGCTGCAGCAGCGAAGGCCTGCAGATTGGAGACCAGACAGTTATTGTCTAAAGATGGTTTGACTGCTTAGACTCAATGAAGTGAACTGGAACAGCTAATGTCTACTAGCTCCTGGATGTGTGTGTGTGTGTGTGTGTGTGTGTGGTGCCACTCTTTGATTGTCTGGGTCCATTGTTGCGCTGCGGTCCCAGCGGACTGTTTGAGGATACAAAACAATGGGAGTCACAGCGCTTCGCTAGGGCACCAAGCCTTCTGATGTACTCAACGACCCCTCACACACACACACACACACACACACACACACATACACCGACAATACCGGCACAGACACACACGCTCATCATGTATACCCATATGAACACACACACACACACACTCACACATACACACACTCCAACAAGACTGTACACAAAACAGTCCGGCTGTAGAGTGTACTGGGTTCAAGCAGTCAAGCTGTGTATGGAAAATAACTGTCCGGTCAGCAATCTCAGACTTTAGCCAATCACTGTTCCAGTCAGTCATTCAACTCATCCCAATAAGACTCGGCTGTTGGCTGCTGGGCGTCCACCAAGCGTTCCAGAAAAGCACTCAGAGGTTTGTGTGTTTTCTTTTTTAAGGCTATTTTTAAGGCCTTTCTCCTATTTCAGCAGACAGTGGAGCGGGACAGGCGAGAGGGGATGACCCGTGACAAAGGGTGTCAGCTGGATGTGTGGTGTGATGATGATGCAATGTGATGTCATGTGGGGATCAATATATTCTCTCCTTGTTATTGTTATTGTTGTTTAAAAATTACACCAGCTTCTGGCAAAAAAACAAGCTCAACTTGCCGCTGTGGGACAGTAAGATTAGAAGCAATTTCACATCCGCGTGTTCAGTATTTAAGACTCTACGGTGCTTTTGTGATGATGGAAAGCTGGCCACTATAAATACACAGTGTGGTGAAGTGTTATCATACACCACTGCAAACTAAATAAATACTGGGCACGCACAGAGGTGAAATCGCTCGCTGTCAACGTGAAATCCCCGGTCTATTGAAGCTGTCAAAGGTAAAACTATCTCCAGCAACACGCCAACTAGGACACAGAGAGGATGCAAGGAGCTAGAAATTCATGTTTGACCTGAACCTGTGACTCCTCACTGTCCTTAAGCTGTGGGACAAAAATGCAGGGGAATGTCAACATGCCACTATGAAATGCCAGCTATGCCAGCTATTACTGACGACTTAACATTCCCCACTGGAGAAAACTGTGGTCATCTGAGGTCTAGCTGGAGTAAGGGAGCGAGAGATGGAGGGGTAATGGAGGTAGAGAGGAAGAAAAAAAAGAGAGTGAACTTTATTATATTCAGGTTAGATTTACTGATATAGATCTGGCTGAGATACTGAACTCCAGGCATTCAATTTCCATTAATGTTCTCCATTACCATTTTTTCAGAGGACCAGGATAAAGAATCACTGCTCTATACCACATCAATATTAAAACTGCACAGTGCAACATTTTTCACATTAAAATAGCAATAAATAGGCTAAATAATATACAACATATATTACCTGTCCGTGTCTGTCTGTGAACCTGTATGCCTAAAGGACTTGTAATACAATTAGCTGCCTTAAATGGATTGAGAATATTGTTACCAAAACATTTTACACAAAAACACATTTATCAAGCTTTGCTGACAGTCAAAATGACTGAAAAAAAGAAAAATAAAGAAGAATAAAAGAATAAAGTGTTTACGCATAGTCACATACACACACACACACACACACACACACACACACACACACATGCACACACACACACACACACACAAACACACATAGACACACACACCTCTTGACACAGAATTTCAGCTCCAGCTAATTAGTGATGTGGCCAATAAACAACATGTATGTCAACAACATATATGTCACTGCAAGCCCCTGTGACGACTAAGAAGGTCACACACACACACACACACACACACACACACACACACACACACACACACACACACTAAAATAGGCAGTGTGCACCTCATGCCATCCCAGCACTGTGTTGGCAGAAATCCCACTGGATTTATCTCCTGCCCTTTGAGCAACAAACTAACAGATGAACGCACACAACCAAGCCAGGGGTCAAACACACTTCACGTTTCTGTCACTCTGACTTCACCTGCAACACTACCCCCACCCCCCCACCACACACACAGACACACACACACACACACACACACACACACACACACACACATACACACATACACAATGAGATCACTGCTACAGACCTCAAGAGTAACCATGTGTTTCCAATGCCCAAATCATCATCAGCTCTTGGTTCTGTGGTTGCACAAGAAGAAGACAAGTTTTGACAACCTGACAATTTGACAATATTTTTCCCATTAGTACCCATTCCCCCTCTAATCAGGTTGATCTAGACAAATATATGTTGTGACATCCTGAATATATGACCTCTGTCTTGTTGTAAAATCACTCTACCCACATTGGTAGCCCTACATACACCTGGAAAGACAACGTTACCGAAACTAGAATTCAAAAAGTCCACACACATTGATCTGTGGCCTGAGAACACATGACTCAACATCAATGTGAGTCAATGTGAGGAACGTGAACCTGCCGGGACCAAAACATTACACGATAGCGGCTTTCATTTCAAATCTTGCCAGAAAATGACGTAAAAGGAGAGATAACATTCTTTTATTTGCTCTAATTCACCGGCACATCCTCACGCTGCTTTTACACCTTTCAGAATAGCAGCCTAAGCTGAGTCGATGCAGGCTGCCGACTAGTTACATCATCCTCACACACGCAAACACTGCATGCATACTATACTCCTCAAAAGAGATCTGCAGTGTGTGTGTGTGTGTGTGCATAAGGCAGGATTTACCTTTTCATAGTATTTTACAGTAAGCCCTCTAAGATTTTTTTGTGCTGTAAGATAGAGATAGATACAACAGGCAGACGGATATACAGACAGACAGATAGACAGATAGATAGATAGATAGATAGATAGACAGATAGATAGATAGATAGATAGATAGATAGATAGATCGACAGACAGGCAGACAGACAGGCAGGCAGATCATAAGGCTGGTAGAAAATTCATACCTGACATTCTGAAACCTCCCTGACAGAAGTAGCGCTGTCACTCTAAACCACAGCAAGTCACAAGGCCACCCAGCACATTGTTAGTACAGATGAGGAGACACAAAGTCCCTAAGGCAGGAGGCCGCACACACACACACACACACACACACATACAGAGAGAGTGTGTGTGCGAGAGTGGTGACAGTGGCATTAACTTATTGAAGGGAGATAATAGCAGGCTGCCCGTCTCTGTTGTTTACTGAGCGATTGTATTCTAACAAAGCATGACTTTTTAACAATGTCTCAAACAAAACAGAGGTAACAAGAAAGTCACTGTTATTTTTTATCACCAGTCAGTTACCTCCACTCCATAATTGTACAGTATGTAGACTGTCTGTTGCTGAAGTTGCTTCTCTCTTGTTTTCATCCCTGATACATGAATAGATTGTTTGGCACGTGTTTTGCTTTTTCCACTTTGTCACGGCACTCTCAAACCCTCACTTCTCATTTTTAGCTATTTGCATTGTTGATGATGCATGAATTTAAACTTATTCCAGTGTTGCACCTGTTTTAAGTTGCTCTTAATGCCTCAAATGTGAATGTGTAGTTGAGCTATGGCCAAATCAGAGCCTAACACTTGCAATAAGTCATTATTTAATATCTATTCATTATTATTTAATGGGTAAGTAGCAACTAATTTATGCTTAATGATTTCCTAAATTATATAGTGTATAGTATTTAATAATAAATCGATTAATCATTTCTATATAGTTTTATAACTCCTAAGAAATGAAATCACTGCTTTTTGATTGCCTTGGTTAACAATAAATACAATATAAATAATCATTATAGTTCCAATTATAAGTTGTAATTGATGTTTACAATGGTTATAATGGTTAATAAGTGTTTTGAAAAACATAAATGAACCTTATCCTGGCCAATCTTATAACTCTGGTATGACTCAGATGTTTACAATGCATGTGATTTGAGCCCAATGTTTTTCTATTCAAAGCTCCCTTCATTAGTTCCTGATCTTACTGATGACTGATAACTATTCTATTTGTTTTTTTAGTGAAAGTCTGCATGACAGCAGCTGTCTTCCCTGCCCTCATCTCCTGTTCATTCTTCATTCTCTGAAAACCCTCCAGCCTCTTCAATCTCTTCTTTCCCTCTCTCTCTCTCTCTCTCTCTCTCTCTGTCTCTTCTGCTTTTGATTAACCTGTCAATCAAAGCCTTTAAACTGGAGCCTCAGGGCTATGCTGAAGCTGACGTAAGCAATCACATGTGCACATGCAAGGATGCACACACACACACACACACACACACACACACACACACACACACACACACAATATCAGAATCTATGGAGTTCTCCTTTTCAGCCCAAATCTAATGGAATTTAGTGATTTTATAGCCAGTTGGGACAGAGAAACTATTCGCACAGAGACCAACTCAAACGAACAAGCAAACAAATAACAAAATAGACTGAAATAGATGGACAAACAGAAGGACAGATACCCAAACAGATAGATACACAGACAGGCAGACAGAAAGGCAAGTAAACAGACAAATTAGATGAGCGAACAGACAAACAAACAAACAAACCAATAAATGGAGGGAACAACTGCTGCTGTCTGGTTAATGTCTCTGCCCGTCTTTCTGCCTGAGGCACCAGTGTTACCGTTAATGAGACTGTTAATACAGGTTTCCCCCAGAGCGTTCTCCTTCTGCCAAACTGAAGGGAAACATTACTCTGGATTGCAAAAGTGTTCATGTATTAATATAAAAAAAAAAAAAATCAGCCTCACAGACACAAACAATACACAGGTCTTATTAAAGGAGAACACTGACGTCACTAAGAGTTATAGCCAATTTACTTGTCTCTATGTTTACATTACCCCCAATCATTTTGCAATGCATGCTGTATGTAATAAGATTTTTTTTACATTTACTCGTTTTAAAATATGCTATCAAAGACGCCCCAAATAAAAAGACACGGATGTGACAATAAAGTTTGTAAGCCGACATGTTTTTAAGGATTTTTTTTCCTGCTGGTTTTATTTCCATTTTTTTCCTGCGGGTGTCAGGTGATTGACGGAAAGCAGAGCGTAATGTAATGCAGCACGGATATATGAAAACTCAGCTGAGGCACATAAAATAACTCTCTGATAAAAAAAAACAAATTAAGGCTTCCTGTTTACTGTGATGGATTATCTGGCTCAGGAAATTTTCTCTCCGTGGAAGTTGTTTTTCATACTGTACGAGAATGAATGGCAGCAAACGGCTTACTCTGAAGGGAGGAGAACCAGTGCTGATATCTCAACCAACTACGCTGTGTGGAGACACCAGCAGGAATAATGTAAAGGAGAGGGGCAATTTAGACGATTGGTACAAACACAGGTATTATCCTGGGAAAGACATCAAATGACAGCTCATATATGGTGTGTGTTGTGGTGAGGAATTGACTGTGTATTACTTGACTATGATACAACTCAGGAACCATGTTTTCAGCTATTAGAAACATCAAGGGAACACATTCATCACACTGGTCAGCAGACAACAATCCCACAGCCTGTTCAATGATGAAGGCAATCCAAAGAGCATTTGGTAATCGGCAGACTAGACTTCAACCTCAGGCTGCTCTAATGAAAATAACCAAGAATCCAGTTATTGTGAAATGTGGGCCGATACGCAACTAGATAACATGATGCAACTGAGTGTGCAAAATCTTTCACTTGACAGCCAGTGATGACTATTCCTGAAACTATGGTGGTGTAAAGTGTTATGACATCTGAGCAGGTGCAGTTTACTGTTGTTGGTCATCACTGTTCAGAGACTATGACGTGATTTTAACTTTTCTTCTTTTCATGGACATGTCTCCTCTCCTCTTGCTCACAACTTTACGGCTAGTTCAGGCCTGGATTGAATTTTCAGGCATGTTGATGCAACACACACACACACACACACACACACACACACACACACACACACACGGACATTAACTCCTGTTTGGTGTCTGTGTGAGTGGTTATTGTGATAACAAGCAGAGAGATGCTTATAGGAAACAGAGCCCTTGCCCCCATAACCAGACCAGGTGTAAGTGTGTGTGTGTGTGTGTGTGTGTGTGTGTGTGTGTGTGTGAGTGTGTGGCTAGAAATGGACAGTTGGGCCAGAGTACAGGTGAATTGATAACAGCTTTTCATGGACAGTACTACAACTGCGATATTCTGCCACCATGATCATAAATTCTGTATTATACTCTATTATATTATATTCTATTCTATTCCTTTATATTTATACTGTAGACCAGGGATTCCCAAAGTGTGGTGTGCGTACCCCTTGGGGTGCTCGAGCTGCCTCTAGGGGGTGCGGGAGAGGAAAAATGTAATGGTGGTGTAATGGTGTAATAATTACACCATTTCACTGTAATTTTTTGAAGTGGGATTTTCTTTGTGGGATCCTCTTTTTGTCCATGTTATCTGTTTCTGAGCCTATGCATGTGTCATTCTCTTTGTTCTTTATGTGGTGGATCGTGTGTAACTTTATTGCAATTTGATTCAAATTTCTGGTGTTCTAATTTCCGTAACCGCTAGGTTATGTATGATTAATTATAATTTAAACTTGATGCAATTTTTCTTTAATGCGGCTGAAAATATAACAGCATTTTTTCCCATCTTCTCTCATGATGGGCCTATCTGCCTCTGAGCCTGCGCGTGTGGCCTCGCCCTCACCCATCCTCTTTGCTCTTTAAAAGTGACGGCTTGTGCGTAACTTTGTTGCAATTTATTGAAACTTTGTTGCAGTTTCAGTTTCATTTCAATGTGAGAGCGCATTGTTGCGATATCTTGTATATTTTGTTAGGTGTGTTCTGATTATTTGTGCACGATTAAACTTGATGCCTTTAATGTGGCTATAAATAGGCTATGTTGCGTTTTTCTTTTTGAAGGTGTGGGGGATTGGGGGTGCATCAACCCGGTCTGGATGTAGAAGGGGGTGCGTTGCCTAAAAAGTTTGGGAACCGCTGCTGTAGACTATTGAATTCTACTCTGACCAGGCTAATCACTTAAAACATTTGACTTAGCTGCATCTTGTCTTTTCCATTACTGTTCTGCCAGCTACTCCAGATCCATAATTATGTCACTTTTGTGTTTGTATATTTTCACATCAATATTTGAATTTGAAATAACCATAACGGTGGTTTAGGGTCAAAAAAGGCCATCTAGTATGCCACTACCCAAAATACACAGACATACACACAAACACACACACACGCACGTCTACTCACATACACACACACACACACACACACACACACACACACACACACACACACACACACACACACACACACACCTTTCCTTGCTTACAGTGGGCCTTCCTGTAGTTGTGGCGCCTGGTCTAACACAAACAGAAAGCAACAATACAGTGCTGCCTAATCTGTGATCCTGAGGAACACAGAGTTCTGGAAACACAGCCAAACACACACACACACACACACACACACACACACACACACACATGGCCAAACAAACAGCCATCCTAGACAGGGGCCCCGACTTCAGCTCAATCAGGGGAAGAAAGATGCAGGAGATTGCTGATGTTTCTGATAGTCCGTGAAAGAGAGGCGCATGCACACACACACACACACACACACACACACACACACACACACACACATTCTGGCACAAACAAACAAACCCACCCACGCCACGCTGATGGTTGGGATAGACTGGCTGAGTGAAAGAGAGGCACAGAGAGGAGGGAGACTGAGGGACACAGAGAGAGGGAGAGGGAGAGAGAGAGAGAGAGAGAGAGAGAGAGAGAGAGAGACAGAGAGAGAGAGAGACGCCACAGGTGGTGTGAGGGAAGTCAGCTGGCCAGACTTGGTCCCTCCATCAGAATACCAAACAAGATGTGCTTTGCCCAGCACACCCGTGATTTAAAACAGGCAGGGAGACGGGACCAAGATAGACTCTGGGAAATGAAATAAGATAGATGGGAGAGCACTTACACAAGTGTAATCTGCAGATAAGGATTAAAGAGACTTAGAGAGAAAGGAATGCACCTCTCTTCCTCTGTTTCACTTCTTTCAAGTAAGATTTGAGGTTTAATGAAGCTTCTTAATGCCACTCTCACATGCAACTTAGCTTTGGCATGGTAAAAGGAGAATACCGGTGTCATCAAGAGTTATATCCCAGCACTTACTACTGTCCATCTGTAGTTTACATTTCCCCAGTAGTTTTGCAATGACGTATGTAATAAAATTTTTTAACATTTACTTGTTTGCCGACAAACTTTACGGTGTCAAACCGAGCTTGAAATGAATTGCTGTCCCCGGCCAACAAAGCAGGGAGAAGAATACATGGATGTGGCAATAAATTTTTTAAGGCGACATGTTTGTGAGGGATTATTTCCTGGCAGAGACTTCCATTTCTTCCTGTGGGTGTTAGGTGATTGACAGTAAGCACGGCGTATTGTAAAACTGAATGGCAGCAAATGGGTTCTTTTGAAGGGAGGAAAACAAGCGCTGATATCTGCAACGATGCTGAACCTGTGCAGAGCAGACACCAGCAGGAATAATGTAAAGGAGAAGGACAACTTAGACGACTGATACAAACCTACAAAACCACAGGTATTATCCTGGATTTCAGCCGTTTTTTTGAATCTCTGGTGTACATTCACCTCTTTTTAGTCCTTCTCAGGGTCACAAATTCTCCTTGGGCTTTGAAATTGTCTGAAATGGACGTTGAAAATAAGGCTAGAAGGATAAAAGCTGTTTGCCCTGAAGACACAGGGGTGGACAGGGTACAAACACACACACACAAACACACACACACACACACACACACACACAGTCTCACTTACATGCACAAGAGTAAGCGAGAGTGGTGAAAATTGTATTGCTGGTGAGATGGTAAAGACATACGCTAAGTAATGTTAAGGAAAAGAACTACAAAGATAAAACAGAGAAGCGACAAAGTCCGTCATTTTGTGGGGCTGGAGCTGGGCCAGGTGACATGCTGGAGCAAGGCCATTATGGTAGCAGAGGAAGAGGAAGTCGGGGAGCTGGCGGACGGGAAATAGGAAATAGGAAATGGCAAGGAGACAGAGTTCTGAAGGAGGGGAGAGAGGAGGGAACGTGGTCGAACGTGGAGGCATGGGGGGGGGGGGGGGGGTGCGGCAACAAAGAGGCAGTTGGGATTTGAGGGTAAATATGAGAGAATGTGATATGAACAAAGAGATACAGAAAACACGTGAGCCATCAAGACACAGAGCGGTGAAGGTGAAGAAAATGGGGGAAGAATGGATGAGATAAAAATAACAATGGAAAGATGCAGAGAGAGGTTTCCCAGACCATCTCCTCCTCTCTTCCCCTGCTGTTTCCCCTTGCTGTGCTGGGGGGGGTTTGAAGTCCAGAAGGGGCTGGAGGACTTTCCGTGTTGCAGACCAGACCCCCCTAGACTTCACAGGGCCTCGGGATGGGCAGAAGTCTGCTTACTGTTTGGCCATACATTATTATTTCTGCTCTTGTCTCGTACTTATTCACTTTGTCGAAACATTGAGCCTCCTCCTTTTCTTTCGTTTAAGGCCCTCTCTCTCTCTCTCTCTCTCTCTCTCTCTCTCTCTCACCCTCGCCTTGTCTGCCTTGTTTCCCTGTTGCTTTTCAAGGAGCGTGTTTGTTCTTTGAAAGTAATCGTATATTTAAATAAAAAATATGTCTACCTTTTCTCCTCAGCTCTTCCCCCATCATACTGTACATGATCATATTAGGATCATGGGAATATTTTCGTACATCCGCTGTCTCTCTCTTATACGTCTTACTGAAAATATTTCATAAAAGATGAACAATCTATGTTTCAATATTTTAATCATCCAACCAGAAGAAGGCTTATAGTGCATTTGTCATGATAATTATGATGAAAAAGGGAATGAGTGATTTTCAAATTAATTTTACAACTTGTCTAATAAATTTCCTGAAAGTTGCCACATAACATTGCCACAACATCAAAAGACAAGACAGGACATCACCCATGTAAAAAGAGGCACGATAGAAATATTTAATTCCTTTACCCCTTTTCTTTGGCCCAAAATACAAAGTTACACACATACATGCACTACAGCACCCATATAGTCCAGGGGCCAATACTGATATTTTCACAAATTGGTACCACCCAAGGTGGCCAAACAATTTTGGTATTTTTGTCTTCCTACATGTCTCTAGTTTATATTTTGGTATGATAACCCTGCCTATCTTGTAGCTTAATGATAGTTATCACTCGGCGGAGGTGTTTGGAGTGCAATCCCAGTGTACCACATCCAATGGATCATGGATGGAAGATTCATGATGGAGATCTGGCCATTGAGTGGATGCGTGGTACGCCTGCACCAGAGGCTGTGTTGGACCTGCTATCCTGCTCATGTGTACGATCATGCAAATTACCAGACTGCCCATGCCTTGGAAATGGTCTGAAATTCACAGACATGTGTAAGCTGCAAACCTGCAGCAACCAAGCAAATGAACTAGAATTTTTTTTAGAGCTGAATGATAGTGATGTGGATGATTGTGACACAGAGTAAGTTTGTCCCAATTACATTTTTTCTCCAAGTGAAAACAAGAGTAAGTTTAGTTCCGATTGAGATGCCTAGACACGTTGCACTTTTTTTGTATAGTTTATTGTATACTAAATTTGTCCTCTGCATTTGACCCATCCTATACACACACTAGGTGCCCGGGGACCAACTCCAGTTCTTTTGCCTTGGTCAGGGGCACTGACATACATGTCTTTGATGGTGGGAGGAAACGGGAGCACCCGGTGGAAACCACGGGGAGAACATGCAAACTCCACACAGAAAGGACCTGGGACAGACCGGGGTTCAGACCCAGGACCTTCTTGCTGTGAGGCAACATTGCTAACCACTGAGCCACCGTGCCGTCCCACTTGAAAGACTGGAGATCATAGTTAGGAGGAAAGACGGAGAATGGAAGATTGTTCCAGAGTGTACCAGTAGTGTATATAAAGGATTGGAAATACTGGTTAACTCTTGCATTAGAGAGTTGGACAGAAAAGGGGTGTGATTGTGTAGCAAGCTTTGTGTTCTGCACCCTCCTTAAAGGAGGAGGCATACTACGTGAGAGTTCAGAAGAGCAGTGTCCATTGTAATAACAATAGGGGACCAAGTCAGTTAAAGGAGGAGAGTTGATGAGACAAATAGCCTTTGAGAAGCCTTCTTGAGAAGTGTTGTATGGGGAAGAAACTGCTTGTAGCCTTTTCTGATAATTGTTTATGCTTATGCTCTTATAACTGTGTAACTTTATACCAATGCTTGAGTGTATGAAAGATAAAACACATTGGATACATATTCACTGTTTGTAAGACCATTGGTTTCCAAAAATATTGTCTAGAAGTCATAATAAATGATATATACAGAAATCAGGGTTTTGTCATTTTATACGGGGGTAGGTTTGTTTACAGAATGATAACTATCATTAAGCTACAAGATAGGCAGGGTTATCATACCAAAATATAAACTAGAGACATGTAGGAAGACAAAAATACCAAAATTGTTTGTGAAAATATCAGTATTTGCTCCTGGACTAATTTTGAATTTTCCTTTACAAAAGTCATTACGCTACAAGGCTGGAGAGACATCATATATTAATGTTTTCATATTGACCCTATTAACATTCTGGAACCACTAATGTTTGGCCACCTTAGGTGGTACAAAAATCTGGATTGACCCCTGGACTAATAGCAGGCCCTGAATTTTGACCTGAATAAAATAAACAAACAGGATTATCAGTCCTCTGCCTACTTTTGCTGAAATGTGGTAATCACCGGAAACATTTTAAGCCTTTAATTAGCCTTTAAATTCTGTCTCATTCCCTAACAGAGACGCTCTGAGTTGCTCTTGGCTAACTAGCAGTGATGTGTTAAATAGCTGCCGGCCTGGCAGGGCCCCGAAAATCTCTCTCTGCCTCTACCTCTACCTTCAAAGTACAAAGTCCACCAGTGTTCATAAGTGCGCCACAGCCTCACTGCTAACTTTAAGTAGCTCCTTCAGCCTCTCACTGGCCCCTGCTGTCCCTCCTGGCTCCTTAGAGAACTAGTCACAATAAACCACATGCTCAAAACTAGAGGAGTCCCACAGCTGGGAAACATGCTGTATCTGTATCTCCATCGCTTCTCTAGTTGATAACACTCTCTCTCTCTCTCTCTCTCTCCAGCCACTCTCTTCACTCGCTCTATGCCCTTTTATCTTTTTTGTCCTACTTTGTCTGTCTCTCAGTCTCCCTCTATTCTGTCTCTCTCTCTAGTTAATGACTCTCTCTCTCTCTCTCTCTCTCTATCTCTCTCTCTCGACTACTCACAATAAACTCTGCTTAAGGGCTTTAAACCCAAAGACAAACAGTGGAGTGTTGTAGCACAAAAGCAGTTTCTTAACCACAGAGCAACCCGTTCCAAGACTAGAAACACACTGAAGTGGCTTATTATGTTGCTAAGTGTATAAAGTGTGTGCGTGTGTGTGTGTGTGTGTGTGTGTGTGTGTGTGTGTGTGTGTAACCAAGTATATAGCTAAAATAGCTAAAGTGGTACTGAAAATTTTCTCCAGTGCTTGAATCTGGTACTGAGAGCCACTTGTAACTTACCAGAAATCAAAACAGACTTGATTTTCTGCCTCTTTCTCTAATGGATTATATCTCATTTTGTGCACAATGAGCCTGAACTAATGGTGTAAGTCTATGTTGTTCAGTAAAGTAATAGATTGTATCGGTCAATCATACATAAAGTTTAGCCCTGGGACTCATTACTGGCAGTGGTGAAGTGGTACTCTACACCCTAATACCAACAATACAAGAGCTTTTTTTTTTTACACAGTGATAAGGGAAAATGATTTGGGAAATGTGATACCTATCCAACCCTTGATTACTGAAATGATTACTGTCAAGAAAATCAAGCTGACAATGAGATATTATTGAACCTATTAGCTATTCTAAGATATTTGTTTATAAACCAGTAATATTATTGAGGATAAGATAAGCAGTATTTTCAAAATCAACAGCATATCAAGTAAATTTTTTCTCCCAAAAATGATTGAAAGGGCATTTCATATCAGACAATACATACTATGATATCAAAACAAAACAAAATGCATTCTGGGGCTGAAAAATGTATTTCATACTTTTATAAAAGTTATAGCCATAGCATTACATAACAAACAGCACCACCTACTTTCTCCTGAGCAGGTGAATGCAGGTGGAACCTATGATCCTTTATTGATTTTAACTATTTAGTTATATTGAGTTAACTGGGTCACAAAGTTCACAAATCATCGTCACCGTTTCGTCAAGTAACAAGACTCTCTCTTTTCTTATCTATTTTATCACTCTAATTTACAACAAAACGTATAACCAAGCCATGTTCTGCCAAGGGAGACTTTGTTTCATTCTTTGTGCATGTTTCTTTCAACTTATGGGTATGGTGGTGACTGAACAGCACTGAAGTGCCCATAATCAATAGAGAATATCTTCAAAGGTACTTTGAAGATATTCGGTTGTTTTTATACAACAGGTGTGTACTGTCTGAATTTTCGTTTTCTGAAGTAGTATAAAAGAAAAATCACAAAGCTACATAACCACAAGCGTTTAGCAACCAATACAGCATAACTAGCCATGCTTTATGGGAAATAGCTGTTGGAATACATACTGAAAAATCAGATTGCTTGGCTGAAACCACTGTATAATATTGTGTCATTAACCGAATATCACATATTGAATTGTTTGATAGTATATCTTTACCTTCCAATTCTATGCTGTGGCACATCAGTGTAGCCCCACAGTCCTCTAACTTGCCTCCTTCTAAATAAATGGAGAATACTAGAATAGGACTAATAGCATTCCAAATAAAATCTACTCTATCACCTTGAATCATAGGAGGATGATGAACTCTCACACCCCCACTGTCTTGACTTCTTCCTCCTATTTTTGGTTGCAGGTGAAAGTCAGCAACAGTATAGAATACTCATCATAAAAACCACAAATCAGAGTTTTATCTGTCTATAAAAAGAAACTAAAAATCCAGCCACAGCTGTACTGGTAGGCATTTGGGGACTAGTCTCTCTCTCCCCCCGCCTCTCTCTCTCTCTCTCTCTCTCTCTCTTTCTCTCCTTGCATTCCTCTGTCCTTCAGAGGGCAGGTTGAAAGGGCGCTATAAGTGGGGTGATGTTTGGGTAGTGTTTGGAGGCCGGGTTGGCAGGGGTTAGCACACAAAAGAGGCATGACGGCACGGTGCCAAGCAGGCCCCGGCTAGCAGCAGAAGGCCGCTGTGGTGTGAATCGCTGAGTTGACAGGCCGAGCGCGACACAGGGCCGGAGCTGGCTCTTTCTTTTTTTTGTCAACTTGTCTTTCTTTGCATTCTTTTACGGATTTGTGTTTATCTCCATTTCTCTGTCCGGTTAATTCTTACATGAACTCATCCTCTTGTTCTCTATCTCCCTCTCTCTCTCTGTGCCTTGAACCCAAAGCCTCGTCAGACAACTCTCTCTCTCTCTCTCTCTCTCTCTCTCTCTCTCCAGCTCTCTCTTTCTCTCTCGTTTTTCAGTCACTTATTCTCTCTCGCCCTCCCACTCCCTCCGTTCTCCTGTCAGATGAGTTTTGAGAACAGAGCACGCCACAAAAGTAAGACACCCCATAATAAGCAGTGACACAACAGCAAAGAAATAAAACAACAACAGCAATAAAGCAGCGAAAAGAGTGTTTACAGGTCATTTAAAACCAGACAGTATTTTTGTTTTTTTACTGCTTTAAGTTGAAAATGATGATGATGGTGGTGAAGGAAAAGATGATTACGATGATGATGATCCCAGTGAGAATGGTGATGATGATGATGGTGGTGGTGCATGGAAGATTATATTAATTATGTGTGATGAAGACTGTGATGATGATGATGATAAACTAGCAGGATTACGGAGAGAGAGAAAAGAAGACATTCCTCTTTTCGAGACTAACTCGTTGAAACACTATCCAACTGGATCCATGCTTTCACTGTCATGTAACATATCTATGTGACAACTGCCAGGACTGTGACCTTTGTGACAATGTTTCCACTGGAATCAGAAGCTGAAAGCGGTAAACAGGGTTCCTGCGTTACCCTGCAGGTTCTTAAATTATTTCTGGTAGCAGTATAGGCTCGGGGTGGGGAAGATAAATATAGTCAATATTGGAAAAGAATGAGCACATACAACATCAGAAGCACTGCTAATATGTTACTACCAATATGTTAACCAATAACATCTTTCTACCAATTAGACCAATATATCAGGCCGATATCGATTCTTACTTAAAAATCGGATATCATCCAATTAGTGTCATTCAACTCGGATATGATAGATTTGATGCAGGCTGCTTGATTCCATATTTATTGCATAATTACAGTAATCAATACAACACTGGTTGTCTATGGGAAGCCCTTAACCAGAATTGATTGTAATACATTATTTTGATTGGATTCCACACAAGTATGCGTCAATATGTCATCATCATCCTGGGGTTCAATGGATCGTTTTAGCGTCTCATGGTCCAAACATGATTCAGATGCTTTTTCTGCCCTGCCAAGAATAAAATGCTGGAGGAAACAGTGAATACTTTTTTTTTATCTACTGGCATGAAAATTGTCAAATTGAAACATATTGAATATTGGCACAAAATACTTTTTAGGCTGTAGGTTGTTTCCACATCAGATTCCAGATGGAGATAGGATTTCATTTTTTGTGAAAGAGTCAAGTGCTTAACTGTTGGCTTTTCCATGCAAATCAGTTACAGCGGAAGCATTTTTGAGGGGATAAAACATTCATCGTTCTATTTTTGAGCGCTTGTATTTTGAGTATACTGTATGTGTAGTGTCTTTTCTAGTGAAGCCTGGTCTGATTTTGATGCATTTGATTTTCAGCGCATACTACTCACTTTGACCTGTCTTGTCAAGGAGCAAATTTTCATTCCCGATTGATTTAATAAGGAACTCAACATTTTCCTTTTCGGTAAGGAATGACTCCTCATCCCAATAAGACAGGAACATATAAACATTAAGCACAAGACACTTCCACTAAGTAGACAAACACATAAAACTTTCCAGTGAGTGGATCCTCTCGTAACAACGCACGGTTCCATGAAACCATTCTTAAATATTGCCTCTATAATAAACACAGCAGTGCGAGCCAGGGCAGCAGCCATGAATCACACGACTTATCAGAGCAATTAGGACTTCCAGGCAGAAGCAGTGACAATATACGAGTGTGGAATGCAGAAAGACACACACACACACACACACACACACACACACACACACACACACACACACACACAGAGGAAAATACAAACACACCAATGAGGAGACAAAAATAGTGCACTCACACACACACACACACACACACACATACACACATACACATACACACACACACACACACACACAGAGAGGCTTTTCATCTGCACCCTGACAGAGGCACTTGCAGGTCTCCTTCCCTAAAATGGCCGATAGCTCTCCAGTGGAAGCAAATGGGAACCACTCTGTTTCGCGGCCAGAGGAAATTCTCTTCTTCTCCTCCTCCTCCTCCTCTCGCTTTCTTAATCTCTCTGTCATTCTCACCGTATCATTTTCTCGCTCTCCCTCCCTTTATCCCTACCGTTTTCTCTCTCTCTCTCTCTCTCTCTCTCTCTCTGTGACTCTCTCTTTCTCTCTCTGTCTCTCGCTCTTTATTCCCCCCCTGATGACAGAGACTCCAGTGTTTCTGCAACTCTTTCTTAATACCTGCTCTGTTTATGTTTAGGGCCTGATCTGATAGTGTGTGTAAGGGTGGACTGGATAGACAAGAAGGCGTCAGGGGGCGAGGTCAACTCCCAAAGTCCCTGCTGATTCCAATCGCTTTTCTTCCTCGGCGGTGTGAAAGTTGAAAAAAAAAAAAACTATGACAGCAGAGATCACTTTCCTCTCGCTCTCTAGTTCTCTTCTCCCAGTTTCTACATCTCTTAATTAGCTGTCCCACTTGAGTGAATCACTCAAGTGTTCACAGTGACTTTTTCATCACCTCATAGACACACACACACACACCCGCATTACACACACTGACACATACCACTCGAACACAAGCAGACCACACAATCAATGTTGGACACAAATCGATCATCCTATTGCAAGAAAAAAAGGCAGACCACAGAAAGAAAGAACAAATTAAAGAGAGAGTTTTAAGAGAGGTGAGAGGTTAATTCTTTCTCCCTCTGGCACGTGTGATTAAGCCGTGTATTAGTGACATGAATGGGACAAATTGGAACCGGTAAATAAGTTATTAGGGGAGATGAGCTCGTGACTTCAACACGACTGGTGAACAATTATCCCTATCCCACACCACAGGGGGAAAAAACAGAAGCACACAATTCAGGGAGACTCCTGCTAAGGCACATGGTATGAATACTTTGGATAATGGCTGTATATCGAAGTATTTGTTCAAAAATATAAATATAAATATACACTTTAAATACATACAAATAAATAAATCAAGCTTAGTAGAATAAGGGCTAGATGATTAAGTGCCTTGAGGCAAATTTGTATCAACCTCTTTAGATGCTATAAATGGGTCATCTGTAATTACATTTAATTTCCATGGGGAATAGTACAAAATAGCAGGTGTGTGAATACAAAATACCCTCCATGTAATGTTCATCTGTGTCTGACAAGCAGGTTTTTAGTACATTATTTGATTTGCATTATAGCCTTGTGTTCTTAGGCTGATTAAAGCAAACAAAACTTACATGAGCACATGAACTTAAATCACCAAATATATCACTGATTTTTTAAATCTGATTCAGCAGTCTGGTAGAGCTCATGGTCATGATTAGACGACTCTAATCTGCTCCATAGGAAATCAGTCTTGTGGCAATTTTGCGTATAAGATACCCACAAGCCTAGAAACTTCCTGACCAAGTTATTTTCTGTCTACATGAGTCATCGCTTATTGTGCCGAGCAGGTAGCAAGTTTACAATGTCGCAATACCAGGTTTTAAATACTTCTTATCTCTTCTCTTCATAAAAAAAAGATCAGAAAGGTCTTGAATACCATATCTGTCCCCTCTCTAAAGAAATCTTAATCTGGAGAACTTGCTCTGATCTGGTCAAAACTCTGTGTAGAGTTAGTGGTTTTGAGAGAGGCAGGCCTGCTGCTTTTTTGTGTTAAATCTGAGTCTAGTTTGCAGTAGTTTGTCTATTCAGCATCCTCTCCTCTCTCCAGGGAAAATGTCTTCTGTGGCTCTGTGGAAGTTTGTTGGACACTAAACCACAACATCACAGCTTCATCTAAAGAAACAGCAGCTTCCATAAAAAAACTATAATAGGCTATATTACTGTATGTTACTAAGCTATGCACTGCACATACTGTATAGTTTAACTGCAAAAACGAATGTGATTTCTTATGGGCTACTTAGCAGGGAAGGATATATTTTCCAGTGAGAGCTTTCTTAGCATTTAAACCTTTCATTGATATTTCAAGGAATAATGACATATGAAAAATAAAATGAAAAATAAAACAGTGATCAGAAATTATTCTTGATTATGTTATGGTTTCTAATACCACCTGCCTTTATAGATTTTATAATGACTTATAAATCCCTTATACTGTTTGTACTACTTGTCTGGGTTTTGTCCATGTAGGCTGCGGTTTCACTACCACCGTTGCAACTATTGAGCAACTGGTTTTACAGGCCTATTAAAGTTGTATCCAACTTCTGTTGGGGAGTGTGTTCAAACAGGTTAAATGTAAAAAAGAATATGTTCATTGCATCATGATTATAACAAAGTGAAACCTTTACCTACGTTGGAGACATATATTCTATCAATTATACCTATAGATTGCTTTACTTAATTGATTATCAACCAACACCCAATTTCTACGGTCCAGGTCTCTAAACCATTTTACTTTTTTCATTATAAACACATTAACACGGTCATTGTTTTCCTAATAAATTCCATATAAAACCGTTAGCTGTGACTGCAACTTGTCATACCAGCCACTCTCTACCGGTCAAGTCCCAGCGCTGCGGTGCGCTGCAGCAACAGGTTTCCCACTGTCTCAGCAGCCAAACTGTCAGGCGATTCATACCCTAAATAAACAAATACAAGCGCCTAAAACTGGGTTACATAAACTTCACATAAGCCCTTGAGCCTCCCTGACCGTATTAAGTAGCCTAACGCATAGCCTACTGTACATTTACCAGAGAGAGAGAAAAGTCTGACTTACCTCTTTTTCTCCTTATCGGCCGTCATGTTCTCTGTTATGCAAAATAACCCACTTGACAATGGCGTAATTCCCGAAAGTCTAAGTCCAACTTCAGACAGGAGTTTCAACAGAAAGGGAAATAGCCTACATGCAGATGCAGACAGTGCAGTGAGGCGCGCACTCTTGTTTTTTTTGCGGTCAAAACAAGCCACTCAGATTATGTCATTAAACCTATTCCACCAGTTCAGTCCATATTACCGGGCAGGTTTGGGCTAAAACACTGGAGGGGATCGGGGCTATACAGTCTCAGAGCACTGCCGAGGATTGTATAGCCTTTCACCCAGTTCACCCGGAGATAAGTCCACAGTCTGTTTCAACGTTGCGAACTGTCGGTAAAAGCCGCTTGTCAAAAGTTTCCTCGCTGGCTGGTCTGAAACTCCCAAAGCCCCCTCGCGCTCCGTCCTCCTCTGCGCGGCGCTCAGCTGGCCCGCTGACAGCCGCTGTTCAATCCCGCCACGCTGATTGGTGCAAAGCGCCGCCGGGCACCGCCTCCAGCAGACCCGCCCCCCCCCCCCACCCGCTGCACCGACTGTCGGTCAACCCACCCACCTGTACACCCAACCCCCCTACCCCTCCCCTCCCCCTCAGCCCTCCCTCCTCTAGGCTGATGGTGCTCTCCCTGTCCCATGTAGGCTAATGTCTGTAGTGCTGGATGGGCCGGGGCAGATCGTTTGTGTTGTAATACTACTACTATTACAACTACCACTACTTCTACTACTAATGTTTCCTTTTGCTTAGTTTTACCGTTTTCAACAGTGTATGTGTCCAATGGTGGATAAACTAGTCAAATCGTTTACTTGAGCAGGAAGAATACCATAGTGGAAAAATACTCCAGTAAAAGTAAAAGTCCTGGATTCAAAATTTTACTTCAGTAAAAGTAGACTATATAAGTATTGGCAGTAAAATGTACTTAGGTATCAAAAGTAAAAATAGGCTACTTTAACTGAAGAATGGTCCTTTTCAGAGAGTTAAATTACTGATGCATTCAACTGTAGGAAGTATTTTAATGTTGTTCAGGTGGTGCTAAGTCTAACTACTCCATGTGGGCTACTGCTGGGGAGTTTAAACTTTAATTTTACAAGCTTATATGTTTTCCTTGAAAAACTTAATTCTGCAAAGTAACTAGTAACTACAGCTGTCAGATAAATGTAGTGGAGTAAAAAGTACAATATTTCCCTCTGAACTGTACTGGAAGTCTCACAAAATGGAAATACTCCAGTACCTCTAAATTGTACTTAAGTGCACTTGAGTAAATGTACTTGTTACTTTCCACCTCTGATTGTGTCTCATAACTCATAACCGAGCGGCCCCCATGCCTTGGATTGAATCAAGTTTATTTATTTGATGGTCATGGGGAGTGACGCATTAATAATATTCTATTATATGTCTACTGTCATAGTCAGTTCTTATACACTCAACTCTGTTCTGGCTGCAGGCCTCTAGTTACATATTTATACCTATTTATACCCTGGAACAAGATGCAATACTCTCTAGGCCTGTATATATTCCTGTTTATTATGATTATTATTTTTCCTCTATTACTGACTTCTATAGCTTCCCAGTCAGGTTCCAACAGCAAACCATAGCCTACTATATAAGCCTATTTCTTACATTTTTTATATATTACTTATACATACATATTGCTTCTTGATATGCTACCACAAAAAGAGACCTATTCCTTAATTCTACTTAAAAAAAAATGTATACACTGCAATGTATAAGTCTGACTTGTGAGTCTAATAAAGATATTAATAGACTTGAGGGTGGCGCAGTGGCTCAGCGCCAGCAGGAGGAACGACCCTGGTTTGATTCCCAGTGTTGTGCCAAAATTTCCACTAAAAAAGTGTTTGCCCCGGTGGTAAGGCAAGGCAAGGCAAGGTAAGCTTATTTATATAGCACATTTCATACGCAACGGCAATTCAAACGGTGGTGTGCCTTGCTGTGATCGTCCCGTGGGAGACATGCACTCACTAAATGTATAGCCTGAAAACTTGCGGTTTGAGATAAGATCACGAACAAGTGTGAGCTGCATTCATTATGAGCCAACTAGGCAGGTTGTGTTCGGTGGGCTACTTTCATCCTGAGTCTGAATCTGGTGAAATGCTTTTTTAAAATGTTGTCTGACTCTTTTCAAAAGCCAGTAATAGGAAAAGACACAAACACTGAAATGATTTTGTTATTTTCTTCCCTGGCGTGAAATCAACACAAAGACACACCGCCAAGGGAAACATATTTTTTAAGGGGAAAAACAAGCCCTGTGATGGTCTGGTGACCTTTGCAGGGTGTTTCCCTGCTTTCCGCCCAGTGTATACTGAGATAGGCTCTAGGATCCCTGACCACAAAGACCCAGTTTCCTTTGGTCTGAAGTCTAGATTTAGGAATGACCAGAAGACTCCTGCCCAGATCTGAACTTCTGAAACTAACAGTTAAACAGTTAAGTGATGCCAGAATTGATGGGATGCGATTGCTTCTGTTAACATCAGTTAAAATCCGAGCTGCTGCTTTCTGTATAAGCTAGAGATGTTGGAGAGACTTTTGGTCGAGGCAGAAATAAAAGTTAGTGGCAGCAGTCTAGACACAACTCTCTTTACCTGAACATCAAAAGATAAAAGGTCTGCATGAAAGATGTGCCCTACATTTCTGGTAGCTGGCTTGATATTAGCGGGTGGAGTATCAAGTTTATTTAGAATCATATGTATGGTATTATAGGGGGAAAATAGTCCTATATGATTCTTTATCAAATCAGCAGAACTAAAAATCACTTTAAGTTGCACAATTAAGAGTAAACATGCATTTGTGTTTGTATATGTTTGTCAGTCAATACATAATTCAACATATAACAGTCCTATCACATTCATAATGCAACATATTGCATGTTGTATTATAAGCCATGCCCTTTTCTGCTGGGATTAGGCTTTAAAGTAAAGATAGTGCAAGGCCAAGAGAGATATTACTTAGGCTCATCATGTCTTACTGTAAAGCAGTGGTTCTTGAGAGGGGTCCTGAGCAAATTGGTTAATTGCTAAACTTCACCATTATTTCATTTACAAGACATTTACAGTTTCACTGTTATCTCTCTACCTACAATACAGATAGTCATGGAGTTATGGACAAAATCATATCTAACAATAAAAATATTCTCAGATTTAGGTCTGAGCGACAAAATCTTATCAAATGGGGGTCCGTGGCTCTAATGTGTAGGGGTCCTTGATATGAAAAAGGTTGAGAATCACTGTCTTAAAGGAATACACCAAGTTTTAGGGAAAATGGCCAGCTGGTCAGTCGGTTTAGTGAGGAGAGTGAGGAGAGCATAGACACAAGTAGTTCAACACAGTATGTTATGTTTGTATCATATTTCGTGTAAATTTTACCAATCTCCTACATAAATTTGCCAGGCTTGACCGCATTTGATTTAAGATTACTTTTACCATTTAGCTTTACAGCTGCTACATTGTTGGGTTCAACTGACTAATCTGCCTTACAACGTAAACATTTAAAGGCTATAATCTATATTCATGCTGAGGTAAAATAAAAAAAATGTTACCTGATATATTAGAGAGAAAAACTACAAGTGAGTGCACCCTCATAAAAGTTACCGTTTTGCCCACCAAGGCCTAAAGATGTGCGACAGCTTCAGTGAAATTCCACACCAGGGTTTAGTTTCACACCTGCAATCATTTTTAGAAGAGCAGGTTCCAGCACATTTTTCACAAGGACGATAAGTAAATTTGGCAAAAAACACTGGCTTTCCTTGTCAACTCGTCAAACTTTTAGAGCATGAACAATTTGGATGGAAAATATTACGTTAGTGGCCAATTTATACGCATACTCCTGCTTGACCTACACACACATACACCCTTACATGTGTATTTCTTGAGAGAGGTCAGAGTGCAGGGTCAGCTACAGGAGCTGCAGGGTTTAATGCCTTGCTCAAGGACACTTCAGCAGAATTGGTGGGCAAAATACTTTCATTATTAGCCAGGAACCCAACCTGTGGTCTGCCCCAATTTCTGACTTACAGTTCCTTTTAATCCTAGATATACTTTAAAGAGCTTGGGCCCCAAAAGTCAGGAGGATAAATAGCAGATTCAGATGTAAAACGCTAAATAGAAATATACAAAACAGACATTTGTTTTTGACATCATGATATTTAATTGGTTTCCAAAAATCAAAATACACCTTCACATCCTTTTAGAATACAGTACATTTGGCACGCAGCGCAAAAAATGATTACATCAACATAACACAAACGAAGGGCATAAAAGGAATTCATAAAGGAAAAAAATAAAATAAACACAGGGCAGGTGACGAAATGTACAGACAAAGCTTCACAAATACAGGGACTGCAAAAACAATACCATGTACATACAGTAACATACTGCATATGACCCGAGGAAGGTGCTATGTTTGATACTGTACGTAAAAACATAATACTATTAACGTTTCCGTTGTTTGAAATCAACCTCATGCCATTGCGTGTAATATACAAATTCAGTTCAACTCGCTTCATTGACACTGACAACCAATCAAAAGGAGCTTCCTACTTGGAGTATTCTTCCTTTTTTCCTCTCACAAACATGAAGATAGTCAAAGTAAAGGGATTGTGAGTGGAAAATTTGGAGTTAGCATTTGGCATTTAGCGTTGAGGACCTCTGGGAGAGAACATCCATTTTGGGTCGTAGTGGGACTGAGGGTCTGACATTTCAGATTGAAACTAAACTAAGATGCATCAGGAGACACATTCAAAACAGTGAGTGGGGAGAGAAGAGAAGAGAAGAGAAGAGAAGAGGAGGGAAGAAGAGAGACGAGAAGAGAAGAGAAGAGAAGAGAAGAGGAGGGAAGAGATCATAAAAGAACAGAAAAATAAAATCATGGACACCAGGAAATAAAGATAAAACCTGAAAAAGAAAATTGGAGTTGGTAGAAATTGGTTGCCAGTAATACTCTCCTAAACAGTATTACATTTGCACTGCTATGCATACTAACTGTACTGGATGATTCACTGACACAGGTGTGTGTGTGTGTGTGTGTGTGTGTGTGTGTGTGTGTGTGTGTGTGTGTATGTATGGGGGGTGGAGGGTGGGTATGTGTCAAGCGATAAATTGTTTTTCCTACCACTACAGCTACAGAATCTGAACTCTACTACAACTTCTATTATTACTACTTCTACTACCATTACTAATACTACTGCGGTTGCTATGTCTTCTACTACTGTCAGTACACGTACAGTGCTACCTTTGTCTCAGCCTTTGCTATTGTCCTATTTGCATGGCCTGCCAGGCTACATGGTAACTCGCCTGCTACAGATATAAATGTAGATAACACACGCACACATCACTTTTTTTGTTTGTGGAGCTGGGAAAACATGCATCCCCAAGTCCTACATTCATAGAAGAAAGCACTATTCCACACAAATACATTGCCTCTGCACCTATTTATTTGTTGAGGCTCCTACCTCACATCCCTACAGTTAAGTAATGCACTAATTAAATTGGGTATGCAAAAATATATTTGTGCATAAATGGTCTTGAGGCAATTTAACTGACTGAAATATTGACTAAACAGGTGCAGAGGAAATCTCTGTGTGTGGGATAATTCTCTCTTCCATGAGCCCTTACAGCCCAGAAATAAAATGTACTGTATAGTTCCAGCAGCATCACCTTGTACCTCTGTGTGTGTGTGTGTGTGTGTGTGTGCGTGCGTGAGGTTTGAAGGAAGCACAAACAGCTGAAAACCAATGGTGGAAAGAAAGAAAGAAAGAAAGAAAGAAAGAAAGAAAAAGAAAGAAAGACACGCACATAAAAAACAATCAAGCAGCAGAACAGGCTTTGGTGGAAAAAAAAATGTGTGACAAAAAAAAAAAAAAGAAACAGTCTTACAAACACAGAGTATTGCACATGGACTTTTCTTGAAGATTTTTAGATTCTATTCAATACACTATAATATCATACGCCTGACCATGCAACACGGGGTAACGCCTCTGGAGTTTTCTCTGAGGATTGTTTGCTAGATGAGCTTATTAATTAATTTATATACAAGGTGTGGGCTGTACAGGGAGGAGTGGGCGGGTCAGATACACGGTCACCTCGGTCACTCTTTCGACCCCACGTGCGCGCGAGTCTTGCTGCATAGCGGGAAATCAAACAGATTTCAAACACGTCAGCAACAAGACCATCCAGTAAAAACAAGATGACAACAACAGAAAATACGTACATTTAAATAAAAATAAAACATCGTAAAATATCGAGAGAGGGCACTTCTTCTGGACCCCGCTGCCAATGCCACACGCATACAAACACACCGCAGAACAAATACATTCAGTTTAACGCACATTCGTTCACGTGTACTAACACATTCACCTCTGCTAAAATCCATGACATTCATTTGGAATCACGTGGATTTGGATTTCATGAACAGGCCCGAGGCCTTAGTGACCGCAGGTCCAGTACAGTAACTGATCACACAGTTACACACACAAGGCATTTCATGATCAAGTGGTCATGGACAAGGATTTAAGGAGCTGACCCAGGAAGATTTTATTTCAGGAATTGAGTTGAACTTTGTGAGTCAACTATTTAAAGAAATACTTTGACATTTTGGATTTTAGCCTGTTACTTGTCTTCACCAGACACTTGTCACAATGTCAAGTATCAACTTATCTGAAAAACAGCTTGTTAGCATTGTCAGCATCCCTCATTAAATACCAATGGGTACTGCTAGTGTGTTAGCTGGCAGCTAATGGTACCTTTTGGTTTTAATGAAGAATGGTAACAATATCCTACAAACAAGCTATTATTAAGAGAGGAGAAGGGCAAATTGTGAAACTTTATTTAATAATAAGACAAGTGTTGGTGAAAGAAAACTAAACTAATGAAAATTCAAAATGCCATGGTGTCTCTTCTGAAGTCAACCATAAGTTGACAGTGTTGCCTCTTTAGTTTGGACTAAAGCACTGATACCAATTCAGACTCATATTCTAATTTCATGTTGATTTCAACAGTAAAAACCTTTGATTTCTCGCTTTTTGCATCTTTAACATCTCTATCTCCTTTTTACACTTCTATCAATACTGCATGAAATACGTTTCTCAAGACCTTATTCATTCTTTGAATACAATCATTGGTTCAATGAAAATTTTTGCATTCACATATATACGGTTAGGGAAGAAAAACATTCTTAAACACATAAAATGACATACAGGATACAGCACATGTACAGAAATGACAGTTTTACTCTTGCTAGAGGCATGTACACCCATGCATACATGCACGCTTGTACACACACACACACACACACACACACACTCTCTCTCACACACACACACACACACACACGCACACACACACACACACACACACACAGCCCATGACCTTACCCGCCTAATTTCTTCAATACACAGACAAGTTGAAAACAAAATATTCTCTTTTCAATCCATAGTCCAGTGGTCGGGCTGGTGGTGGTGATGTAACACGAAAAACAATCCACCCCTCCGAACGCTCAGTTTGGTTTGGTCCGCTGCTCTGACTGGAACAGAAATGGGTCTGGACCGATCCACCGGACCTCTGACGACACGTAAAGGGGAACCGGGGCGTTTCTTACAGTACTTGACCTGCACTTCCTTGATGCTTGAGCATACAGTTTGATGGGACATGCACAAATGGACAAACAAGACGAGAGCACTGGAACGATGACGAGGGATACAGATGGTCTAGTATAATTCCTGGAGGGGTCTTGTCTAAGTTCCGCAGCACTCCTTCCAGAGGCCTAGTTTCTTAGTGATCACTGTTTCATTGAATACTGTGTCTTTGAGCTTGCAAGTTTATTTGTGTGTGTGTGTGTGTGTGTACGTGTGTGTGTGTGTGTGTGTGTGTATGAACATAAGCAAGTGTACACGCGCATATGTGTGTACATGCTTACACAGGTGTGTGTGTAGAGTCCAATGTGTGTATACTAGCGTGTGTGTAAGAGGTGTGTGTAGGCCATGGTCTACTCTCCAAAGTAGGAGAAACCTTTGAACTCATCTTGGTTGATCTGCTTGATGATGGTGTCGTCCACCGGCGTCAGGACAGGCTCCTCGCGCGTGAAGTCCTGGTCAAAGTTATTCACATCCCTTTTGGTTTTCTGAGAGAAAGAGAGATAAGAAGAAAGATAAGAGGGCGGCAGCAGCTTAGAGGTTAGGGAAGCAGGCTTCTAACGAGTCGAGAGTTGGTGGTTTGAATCCCTGGACCAGCTGGGGAAATATAGATGGGGAAAGTGAATGAGACCGTAACATTGAATTTTTGCCCAGCCATAGTATGAATGTGAAGCAGGGCATCACTGGAAAACAGCAGGCATGCTCAGTCAATTTTCCCTGGAAGTATAAAGGTTATAATATAAAATAAGAGGAGCAGATTTAATTCAATAGTATTAGATAAGTTAGCTCAAATGTTTATCAGTTTTGGAAGATTTCATTCCTTAGTGCGAGCAATTTCACAGATTTGCTGTTAGATTGATGTGACTGTGATTCCTCAACGCAACGCAAAGCTCTATGAAGATTAATAGATTAGATTAGATTAGATTGGAATTTCTTTAGTCAGAGATAGTTCTACCAAAAACAGATAAGAAAATGTTACAAAATTTGTGTATGATTCTTTTGGCAACCATCTTGCTGCATCAGTGTTGAACAGCATGCAAAAGGAATGTTCACATTTTGGCCTCAGCCCCATTTAAACAGAATGCATTTTTCACACTTATCTGGGTGTGTGTGTGTGTGTGTGTGTGTGTGTGTGTGTGTGTGTGTGTGTGTGTGTGTGTGTGAACTCACGATGCGTGGTTTGAACGGTGGTCTGATCTTCCTCTGCTCCAGCAGAGTCCAGTCGATCTCTCTAAAGAACGCATGGAGCTTAATGGCCTCTTCCAATCCCTGGGCCATCACACAGCCCAGACGCTTGTTAGGACTTTTAGTCATGAACTGAGCAGTGAAAGAAAGAGGGAGAGGGAGGGAGAGAGAGAGAGAGAGAGAGAGAGAGAGACAGATAGAAACAGAGAGGAAGACAGAGAGAGACGGAGAGAGACGGAGAGAGATGGAGAGAGACAGAGAGAGAGAGAGAGAGAGCGAGAGAGAGAGAGAGAGAGAGAGAGAGAGAGAGAGAAAGGGAGACAGAGACAGAGAAGAAAAAGTAAATTTTCCTTCATTGTGCATTGCTACTGTCTATTTTATCGTGGATGTTTTTATCAATTTGATTATGTTATTTGTCAATTTCAAAAAATCTAGTAAAGTACTAGTAAGGTACACCATAAATCAGAAGATGAATTGGCCCACTGTATGAAAACTGATCACCAGTATTATCTATTTATCTTGAACTTGAAAATTGGACCAGCACAGTTGCTCCAAGAGCTACTAAGTAGCCAGTCTGAGTTCAAAGAGTGGTCAGCGCTTATCATGTGACCTTAAAGTCCTTCAGCTGGATGACACGGCCAATCAGAGCCGAGAGCTGTGGTCAAGTGACTGGTCAGAGTCCAAGACATAGTCTGGTCCAAGACAAACACACACACTTTCCCACAAGGCTTTGCAGTCAAGCCGCACAACAGCCAAAGTAAACGCTTCTGATGGAAGGCTTGTGATGGAAAACTTGGATGGACAAACAAATGGATGGACAAGTGGACATGCGTGTGCACACACACACACACACACACACACACACACACAGTAATATCATGGATTCAAATAGAGCTACACAGAACCAATTAGCCGATGTTCTTCCAGTCAAGGAACAGGAAATGTGGATCAACACACCAAGAAAAAGAGAATGAAAGACAAAAACAGAGACAGAGAAAAAGACAGACCAGACACAGATATGGGAAGACACTAATATGTCGCCCCTCCATCAACACACACACACACACACACACACACACACACACACACACACACACACACACACTGTCCCTCCCACTAACTGACCGCTTTGAGGATAGACACGGCCTCCTTGCTGAGCCAGACGGGGTAGAGGACGTCGTCATGGAGGATGGACTCAAACAGATCGTCTTCATTGTCGGCTTCGAATGGCGGCTGCCCGGCCATCATCTCGTACATCAGCACCCCCAGAGCCCACCAGTCCACCGACGGGCCGTAGTCCAGCTCTTGTAGGATCTACACACACACACACACACACACACACACAAAAAGGAGAGAGCATACCATGTTGTTGAAATCAGGTTCACAGGGTGGGAGTGTTTAAAAAAAATCATATCGTACCAAAACGAAACATAGAAGAAGAGAGGAACAGAAACATGGAGGCGACTATAGCAATGCAGCTTAAGGAGTGGGATGTGTGTGTGAAGACTTGGATGCTGTCATGGCCCTATGATCAACCAATCAGAGTGCGCGACTCTGCGTAGACTCGACACAAAGTTGTGATTCTTGGGCAGGTACGCAACACCTACGCGGAGATTCAACCCCAAATACGCGTCAAATAGCGTCAGTTTACGTGCAGAAACGCTATTTTCCTTAAAGTATAAAGAACATTTAACGCAAGACAAATCCATACTCGTGTATATGTACAGTATGTGTAGGTGTGGACACCCGTGTGTGTGTGTGTGTGTGTGTGTTCAAGGTTACCTCAGGTGCTATGTAGTCCGGCGTTCCACAAAAGGTGGTGGTGGTGACTCCGTTGAGGATCCCCTCCTTGCACATGCCAAAGTCCGCCAGCTTACAGTGGCCCTCCGCATCCAATAATATGTTGTCCAGCTTCAGGTCTCTGCAGAAAGGGGAAAGATGTCGGGGGTGATGGGTGGACAAGCAAGGGGAAATTGGTTAATTATGCATGTTGAAGAAAATAGTAGTCCGATTATTCGAATTTGGGAAACATGCACACACATACAAACATATGAACCTTCTTTGGGGAAAGTCCACAGAAAGGAAGGAATTAAGAAAAAAACTGGTACTTTTAAGTCACACATTTCCTTTTGAACTGGTGATCCAATTTGAACGATACAGTCCGTTTCACGGGTCTACTCATAAAGGACCTCATTTTCAAGAAAAAACCTAGAATTCACTAGAACTGTGAGTCATGGGGTTTTCACACTGCAGCAGTGATATTTTAGTCTTTACAGAAAGCAGTGTGCTTCATTGTTGTTTGGTTGTGTCTCCAAAGCCAGAGCGGAGAAAAATACAGGATGAGAGAGATCAATGGAGAGGGGGAGGGTGTGTAGACCTGGAAAAAGAGAGAGAAACCAGAGAGTTGAACTGGAGATAGAGAGGGGAAAGGAATGGATTTGAGGGAAGGGAGGGAGGGTGGGAGAGAGAGAGAGAGAGAGAGAGAGAGAGAGAGGAGGAACAGTCGAAGAGAGATAAGAGCAGTGGTGTTGAGAGATGACTGGGCCGGCCGTGAACGCAGCCGCTCTGGGCTTGATGGTTGATCGCTACAAAAATGTCAACATCTCCTTTACTCTGCCATTCAGCCTGAGGTGTTTTCAAAAACACAGCCGCCCTGACAAGCCAGGGAGGAGATTAAGCACGTGCATGTGTGTGTGTGTACAGTATGTGTGTGTGTGTGTGTGTGTGTCTGAAGTCAAGGGCTTATGCAACTGTTCTGTTTTTGCAAGCCCCAAATAAAAAGGCGGCTTAACAATCCTGTTTCAGAGCTGGCCTGAATCGCTGGTGAAAGTGTGTTCGTTCTGTCCCATCATGCTCTGACATTGAGGGGGTTTCCTCTTAGTGAAACCCCCTCAACTCAATTAGGGACTCTACAGGAATAAATGAAGTATTACACAGCCTCAGTGGAAACACCACAGAGCCTATTGTCAATTTACAGGCTGATCTGGGCCACAGTAACAGACATTTGATGGATGTTTTCATTCAAAATGTCTTACAATGCTATGATTGCATACATGTATTTTTCTTGTTTCCGCGGTGTGTGGCGCAAGTGGGAATTGAACACCAGACGTTGGCAGTAATAGTGACTATACAGGAGATTGAATGCACAATCTGTCTGAGTTTAAAGACTGCATGAAATCGCATCTTTACTTCCTGGATTTGATGTATTTCCTTGTTGAAACAGGATGTTGCGCCGGGACATAACACAGTGAGGGATCATTCAAGTGTCTAAACCAATGAAATATTTTGTCAGGAAGAGAAAGGCAATTGATGGGAGGGGTTTTATTGGTTAGAAATGTATATTTACGCCTACTAGTGCAGCATGAGGTCAGCATGAAAGATACTCTGTTTACCAGGAAATAAAAGTAATGGGTGTGGATGAGGATTTAAAGGTAATATATAGTGATTGCCAGGGAAAATAACACTACTGCTCACACACACACACACACACACACAACCCTAACCCTAACCCTAACCCTACGCTCCTCTACTGAGAATGTTAATGTTCAAGACATCTCTCTCTCTCTCTCTCTCTCTCTCTCTCTGTGCTCAAGTCTCACTTGACCCTTCCTCTCTCTCTGTCTCCCTGCAGTCACGTCTTCTGTCCTCTCCTCCGGCGCTTTAATTCCGGTGTTTACTGGTGTTTATTGCTTCACTGTTCCTCTGGATAGCCGATGTGTTCTCTCTTTCTCCCTCCCTCTCTCTCTCTATCAATGTCTCTCTTTGTGTCTTATTCTGTCTCTCTACCATTTTCTCATTCTCCCTTTGAGACCCCCCACTCTTTCATCTACACCCTCATACAGTGTTTATTCTTAAATGTATCATGGGTTCCCACCCTTGCTATCTCATACAGCCCACCTTCATGTGAGTAATGATGAGCATATTGCATGTAACCGCTTCCCGCAAACAGCCGCTGTATTTCAACATGCCGTGTGATGCTGTGACTATGAGCTATATGGAAACAGTAAAAAAGAGATTTATGCTCAGGTTTAATACTTGATCAAACACGAACAGCTTGCTCCGGTTAAGGCAAGTCTCTAGAGCTTGAGTAACGTTAAACACGCATGGCATGTTAACGTGCCTCAAGTTTAAAGGAAAAAAACAACATGACAGTCACCTGCAGTGGAGCTTGACAATTTGCCTGAAACCAAATTTTCACTTAATGGTTCAGGTTTGGGTCAGGCTGAGGTTAGAAAAGTATTGTTGGATATAAATGATTATGATTATTAGAAAATTATTAGCAGTCTTGGTGCTTTAGTCGTATTCGGTCTCACAAAAAGCTTTGGATATAGTTTTTGTATTTCTTGGTGGTCTAGCCTCAAAAGTTTCACTCCAGAGACTTCAATGGAGATAAATGGAGAATATGTGGGATTGATGATTAAGTGTGATGTGGTGTCGACATGTCAGGTCCTAATGAAATGTTTTGACATTGATTCATTGAACACTTTTACATGGACTGCAATATTCCGATATTAACCCGATTAAGACAATACTCTGAATAAGACACTGCCATGTAAACAGCATTTTCTGATTACCTTAACCTGAATAAGGTCATAGTCGGAGTAAGCGATAGTCGAATTAAGACATGTGGAGTATTCCGATCTTAGTCGCATTATTGAAGTGCATTGTAGACATGTATACACCTTAATCGCACTATGACGTCCTATCGGGGTTTTCACAGCATTTTGCAACACGTTCGGCAATCCAACTGCTTGACGACGCATGCTCTAGCTTCCAGTGAGTGTTGCGCAACTTGTTTACAGAAGAAAAGATGACGGCCACTGGTAAACAGAAGTCCCAACATTTTGTCCCGACCACGGTAGCAACATGACAGAAAGGGTTTCAGGTTAAATTCCGGAGGGAAACTCAGATGTAGGACATAGGGACGTAATGTGGGCGTGCGTCTTCAGTCATTAATCGGACTATGCTCGGTAGCATGTAAACGGGAATATGAATGGAATATTCTATAAGCAATTCATGTAAACACCTTAATCAATATACTGTCTTATTTAGAATAAGGTCAATAGTCAGATTATTGCAGTCCATGTAAACGTAGTCATTGATTCTAGTTCATTGCAAGTTATCTTTCCATGGGATACATTTCCAATATTTTTGTACCTACAGTATGTTTGCTGAAAAATTTAGGATTTTATTTAACAGAACTCCGCATAAACTCTCACACTTTTACAACCACCATCTTGTACTTAAGCTTTTGTGGTTATGTGCCTTGCTAAAGGGCACATTGATGGTCTCTGTTATGGGAGGAGAGAGCGGTGCTTGTTCTGTATTTTCCCAGATGGAAAATTAATCTGGCAGCCTCCTGGTTACCGGTTTGCATCTCTCACCTCCAGGCTACTTCCACCACATTATTTTTGAATTGAACACCTGCAGCAAGGATGAAAAATAGCAAATGATTTGTAATGCATTTGTGATTGAATTTACATAGCAACTGACGTTAATCGTTTTATTGCACATCACTTTGCTGCAACAAAATTTAATATTAAGTGGCTGCAGGTGTTCAACAGCACTAATGGAATGATATTTATTTATTTGAAGATGTTTTATTGTGGTGTGCAGGAAGCGTTTCAACCTCAAGCTGCTGCCAACAATTTATGTTGCACACTGGGAAACTGACACAATTATAGATATAATTTTTCATTTATTGTGTTATTTCCTATTTTCCTTATTGCAGAAGAATTGAATCAGTATACATGAATGTGCCACGCACTCATGAATCTTCTTATTAAAGTGTTATGAATGCTAATGAATGCTATGAATTACAAACTGCAGTTCATGTAAAGTGTTACCAAAATGACAGCAATGGCAATAGCCAATTAATTGTAGATGTTTTAAAGATTTACATTAACATAAGACATTCAGTGGATGTTTTCATCTGAAGCACCATTACCATGAGTTCATACAGGGTATTATCACATATGTCTGTGCATTAGGTTGGTAGGGGTACATTCCTCACTGCTAATACAGATCCTGAATACTACAAGCTAGGTATCAGCCGATCATTTGCCCGTTTCCAGGGGCAAAAATGAATGAAAAAAATGAATGAAATATAACCAATTTCCTCAATTAGAGAGCTCTAACATCCCTCTATACGTGAAAAAGGCAGAAAATTTTGTCACTTTGCATCACAGATTTTCTTGGGATTGAATTTTAGTTAAGTCCCTAGTTAATGAAATTCCTTTATATGATGTTTCTTCAGAAAAGCAAAAGAAATTTTTGTCAATAAACAGGAACTATTCTGTCAGCACTGTGAGGACCTCTGCTTGGAGTTTGGCAAACATCTCTATTGTATATCATAACACACACACACACACACACACACACACACACACACAGTATACACAGACACAAACGGACACACTAGCAATCAGGCCCAATTGAGAGCATTTCCTGTGTTTCATTTTAATCTTGAGTGATTTTTCCATTACGTACTCCGCGGCAACCCCTGTGCACTGTGACAGCTAACCCCTCTCTCTCTCTCTCTCTCTCTCTCTCTCTCTCTCTCTCTCTCTCTCTCTCCATCCACTCTCTCTCTCTCTGTCTCTCGCCCTCCATCCTTCTATCCTTCCATCCATCCCCTCTTCTCTCGGCCTATGTGCATGTTCCAAGCACACATCTCGCCAAAACATACAAACACACACAAAGCCCTGGACAAACATGTGCACGCACGCCCACGCCCACGCCCACGCACACACACACACACACACACACACACACACACACACACACACACACACACACACACACACACACACCGTATTGCCACTGTCTTATTTATCTGTGTAGAACCAAGGGAATCATACAGCAGGGTGGATATTATTTTATCAATATTAATATTGTAAAATATCTTTGTATACTTTGAACGTGCTATCAATAGATGGAACGACTACAAAAGACCATATAATGATGTTCTGTCAATGATGTTTTTAAGTATAGTCTAGTAGACTACCAAGCTCTGGGACCCTTGTGTGTGTATGTGTGTGTATGTGTGTGTGTATGTGTACGTATGTGTGTGTGTGTGTGTCCACCCTGGCATGCAATACAGGCTTCTACCAGTCGCCCTCAGACCAGTCCAAACCTGCTTTATCAACAGTATCACATACAAACGCTACTGTCTGCCTGTTCCTCACTGGCTTTAGCATAGCAGGGAAGAGGGAGAGTGGGAGGTAGAAAAGAGAGAAACAAGTGCTACTGTCTTCAAATGTTTTTCTTATTTTGTGGGAGGGGGAGAGAGGATGAGCGCTGATGGGAACAGTGAGAGGAAGGAGAGAAGGCGTAAACATATGGGGTGAGGAGTGGGCTGGGGTGAAGGGTAGAAAGGGAGGAGAGGAGGAGAGAACAGGGAGGAAGGAGGGAGGCAGGGGATGAGAGAGAGAGAGAGAGAGAGAGAGAGAGAGAGAGAGAGAGGGAGAGAGTGAGGGGAGAGGAGAGAAAGTAGGAGGCAGGCGGGAGGGAGGCAGAGGAGGAGGGAGGAGAGACACGGGACATAATGTTCCCGAAACACTTGTTGTTCATCTTCTTTCGGTCAACAAAGTAGGTCAGGGAAGAGAGAGGGAGACAAACAGAGAGAGACAGGCAGGGGAAGACAGAGAGTGGTGACAGAGAGAGAGAGATAGAGAGAGAGAGAGAGAGAGAGAGAGAGAGAGAGAGAGAGAGAGAGAGAGAGAGAGAGGATCAGGTAGCATAAGCAGTCCTTGAGTCAACTCAGTCATCCTAAATTAACACGCAATCGTGTGCGTGTGATGTCTGAATGTGTGTGCATGTGTGGGCGTGAGTTTGTGTGTCTACACTCCCTGCCAACTTCTGACAACGCAATAATCACTATATCAAAACAGCCTGACTAAGAAAACAACGTCAGAAGATTGAACCATTAATCTCAATGTTGTCAACTGCTGTGTAGAGTCATACTCTGCTTTGAACCTCAATATGGGAATGAAAACTTGCTGAAGGTGTGCAGGCGAACAATGTGAAGGGACTTAATAATAATAATTAAAATAATTCCAGCATTGTGAGTTCATGCAATTGCCTTACAAAATACATACAAAAACTATTGAATATACATGCTGTAGAGATGAAAAAGTTGAGCTCTTTTTGAAGTTTTTGAGGAACTTTTTTCTCACATCATTTCATTCAATATGCTAAGTTGACAGATCTTTTACATTGACGTCATCTGATAGAGTGTTCTCCATGATAAAACACATGACATTAATGGTTGGTTTTGTAGCCAATAGCCATAGAGGTGCCAAACACAGAACAATAGCTGCTAGCTTTTGGTTGACGTCTTTAAACGTTAATGATTTGAATTAAATCATGGCGTGAAGCCCAAAAACACATGTACACACACATACACACATGTACACACACACACACACACACACGCGCGCGTACACACACACCACACCAAACAATAATGCTACATTTTAATTTTATGATTATAACAAGGCCCCAGTCATTATTAAAACAATTGTAATAGCAACAGTTTGAGACAATGTGTCCTGATCTAGCAGGCACCAGAGAGGCTGGCTGCTTGTTGCTCTCAGATCACGTAGTCAGAACTGCTTTGATACTGCCGGGACAATAGCACTAGACTGCAGTCTCACCGGCTTTCCTGTCCTGGAGAGAGAGAGAAATATAGAGAGAGAGAGAGACGCTGAAAGTGAGAGAAAGGGAGGGAAGGACTATATCAGAGAGAGGGAGGGAGAGAGAGGAATAGAAAGAGAGAGTGAACAAGTGACAGAAGCTATCTTTCCATCAAACTGTCACACAAAAAAAACATCCACCAGAGAAAATGAGTGACTGAGTTTGTCAGTCTTTGATCAGTATTAGGCGAGCTGTTGACGTTCTCTTGTGTCAGCTAATGCTGGCCATATTCCATGCTATGTGACCCAAAACAAAGAAATGCACTTGGCAAGAAATGCACTTGGCAATATTCTAATAAGATAAGATAAGATTACACTTTATTAATCCCCATGGGGAAGTTAGGTCATCGCAGCAGCAAAGTAATAGGATTCAGCAGAGAGAGAAAACAGACAAATATAATATAAGAGCCACGTCTGCTTGCTTGAATATAGATACTATACTAGAAATATGTGCTATATATGCATCATAACGCACCAACTAATGGCCATACAACCTGATTCCCATAAAAACACTTGGATGGAAACCCAGCTAGTGTAACAGAGAGAGAGAGAGAGAGAGAGGGGGGGGGGGGGGGGGGCAGAAAGAGACTGCGAAGGAGGGAGACGGAGGGATAAACAGAAATGAGGAGGAGGAGAGGGAGGATAGCGTGATGAAGGGGGAGGAAATGTCAAAAAAAAGGAAAAGTGAGAGAAAAGGCAGAGAGGATGAAAGGATGAAATTAAGAACGAAAGAAAGGAATCTCAGTAAGGAAGAGGAACTTAACATCATCTGTCATTTCCAGTCAGCCAATGATTCAAATGACCTTTCCTTCTCTGGTCAGGACAATACACAATTCACGTTTGATCGCTTCCCAGACTGTTTCCTCATTCCGTCACTGGTGGTGACTCAGTGTGTGTGTGTGTGTGTGTGTGTGTGTGTGTGTGTGTGTTTGTGTGTGTGCGTGCATGTGCATTTCATGGCATCATTTTTTAAATTTATGACTTCTTGGGACCAATATAACTCCAATTTCCATGTTTTTCCATGAAATGAAGGTTTACATAGTCCTTACAGTAACAGGCTGAGCAGGTTTTATGACAACTGGGTGAAAACCCCAGTGTAGAATTTCCATTCAATGCCTTATTTATAATCTAATATATAATTTCAGGCTTTTTGTTTTCACTGAAGATGCATATCACACATTTTGGAGCTACAAAGTTGCCATCCGACAGCAGTGATAATCTTTGTTCTGTTATTAGTCAATTGAACATAACTTACTGGGTATTTGCAAGTCCCAGGCCAGTAAAACACATCAAATGAGTGAATTGAGTGAGTGTTTATTCAAATGGGCCCTGCGTCTGGGAGCTCCTCACATGACATGACGAGTACTCGTATGTTAACATGTTTTTACCAGGGTATATATAAGGTCAAAGGTCAATTTTATCCAATTTGGGTCCTGGATTGAAAAAGTTTTAGGTTCCCCTGAACTAAAATGCCCCTGAGAAACTGAATGAAAAAACAAAAACAAACAAAAAAAAAAAAACAGCTGAAGGAATCCACAATGGGGCCTCTGACAGTGTGTGTGTGGGTGTGGGTGTGTGTGTGTGTATAGTACTTAATTGGGTGTGCATTGTTTGCAGGTATGGTTCCAGACGTGTAGGCATTTGTGTGTGTGTGGCAAATGATATGGAGATGAGAGGATAAACCAGGCGTCAGGGAACAGGGATAAATGGCCAGGATGAGGAAACATGCTGCCATAAACAAACAATACACACAGCCTCGTTACTGGGCAGAGGAGGGTACACACACACACACACACACACACACACACACACACACACACACACACAAGCAGTTACTTCTGACCTAGTTAAGACTCACGTGTGACTAGTCCGTTCTCTCTCTCTCTTGCACACGCACACACACACACACACACACACACACACACACACACAGATTGCATGATGGCAAAATCTAAACAGCAAATCAAACCTCAGATTCATGATGAGAAAACACTGGAAAGAAGAATTCGCCTATCTTACATAAAAGTTATTTCTGGGACACAACAGCCCTAAATCTGCACTTCGTCTGCTGTCCCTCACAATGGTGTTATGATTCAGGCTGCAGTTGCTTTGTGGGACCGGCTGTGTGTTTGGTAGCGGTTGACAATGATATTATGACTGTAGAGGACACAGACAGATAATAGTAGGCTGAAGGAGGGAAGTTGCGTGAAAAAGGACAATCTTCTCCAGCAGATGACAGCTGCATTTTGGGGTCACTGAGTTTGAATTTCATAATTTAAGATAACATTTCCGGTCATTCAATCTGAAAAGAATATTTAGCCTGTTTTTTTCATATACATTCTGCTGCTTTTGCTACACAGGGTAAAAAAAAATACGATGAATGTCTGCAGGCAAACATGACTCAATTTTAAGATTAGCTAGGAATATTAGCTATTGCTGTACCAATCATATGATATCATATCGAGGGATTTGAACCGCCAAGCACATGATTACAAGCTCACTTCTCTAACCTTTTGGCTACCAAATCTGAGGCCAAATGCTGACATCCAGGTTGTCATATCACTTTTTTGAGTGATAGCTCTAGTTATTATTATATTATAACTCTCTATCTTATAACTCTCAGCACGATATATAAAGGAAACCTATTTTACTTACTTATTTGATCTTATCAAGAAACAAATACAGGAGAATAGCAGGAGATAAAGTTAAAATAAGAGAGGAATCCTTATCAGCCAGTGACCAGCTCAGCTCTGCTACTGTTGTACCAGTGTTAACTGTAGAGATATACTGTATGCTAACACCATTAGCTTGGCTAGCTATATAGGAATATATTAGTACAGTTACCTGTTGAAGGAAATGCTAACAAGCTACCATTACTATCCATAGGTGTATAAACTATAGGCATTGTCTTGGTTATCTGTGGGCATATTGCGCATCTGTGGGCATATTGGGCATATATGAATATAACAGTTACCGGTTGAAGTAAATACTAAAAAGGCATCATTACTGCCCATAGGGGTATAGGCTAACAGTGTGGTTACCTGTATATAACTCCATGCTGGTGCAGGAACATCAGAGCAGACGTGACCTCGGCGGCATAGAAACGAGACCGGGCCTCGTCAAACTTCCTCGACCTTTGAATCTGGAACATCAGGTCTCCTCCGTTCACATACTCCATCACAAAGAATAACCGATCCTGGAGAGAGAGAGAGAGAGAGAGAGAGAGAGAGAGAGCGAGAGAGAGAGAGAACAGGGAAAGCGGTTACTCACTTTGCATGTATTGGCTTGAGTATTGGCTTTATGCTTCCATCTGCAATATCGGAAATATAAAAAGATGTGCGTTAGACATATTAAGCGAAACTCATTTTGAAACTCGAGCATTTCTCAAGCAGTTAGGGATTACATAAACTCAAGTGTGCATTTAAACTGATGGCATCAAATTTACAACACACTCCACGCTTACAAAACAAAATACAGGACTATGGGGCCATTACAGATTGTCTCCACACCCCTAAGACCCCTTCCTGTGACACACACACACACACACACACACACACACATACACACAAACACAAACACACACAAAAAACACTCTCTATACCGCACCCTCCAAGCCCTATTCTCTAGGCACCGAAAATGGGCTCTCTGGGAAAATGGCCCCCTTCCTGAATTCCAGCATGCTTCCTTCATATAGGAAATCAGATTGAGAGAGAGAGAGAGAGAGAGAGAAAGAGAGAGAGAGAGCAAGAGAGAGAGAGAGAGAGAGAGTGGAGAGCGAGTGAGGGTGTGTGTGTGTGTGAGATATAAAAAGCTCTCTATATAAGAACCAAGGACGAGTCCCTCTGAGCCATTGTCTGAGACCTCAGGGTTCACAGGAGTGGAGACCGTTTGCGGTAAAGGTGAACGCTGACACATATGTCACAGTCTGGACTACAATGAGGCGCTTCCCAAAACCCGCAGCATGTATTCACAAAGCCGAAGGCAAGGCCCGACGTTTCCCCGCATAACAGGAAGCACCCTGGTTGTGAGGCAGAGTTAGAGGCGTTGCACCCCTCCTATACTCCACAAAGCATTTGCCATGCATACAGGATGTAATGGATAAATGGATCCCATATAGGAGTGGTCAATGGTATACAGGCAAAAGGCAGTGAGTTATAATTAGTCTTTATTTAGGCAGTGATTCATCTAAAAATCTAAATTAAGGGTGTTAAAATATTTAGGTCTTTACTGGGCGTCTTCCTTGAATTCAAGAAAAAAGTTCACTTTTAACTTGCGGTTCTAATACTTACGTAACGCTAAAATATTACATTATATTCATGTGAAATATTTTAGATACTTTAAAAATACATATTTGATACTTGATGAATGCCTGGGAAAGCAAGTGTTTTTCCAGACAACGACAGCACAAGCAGACAATAATCCAGTTACGTAATCAAACACTGCTAACAAAGAAAGAGATGAATTCTGGGTAAAGGACAGGAAACCGTGTTTCGTCACAAAGTCATGGATGGGGTAAAATTCCTGTATTTCCAAGTAACAAGGATGTTACCAACTGCTGAATCAATCATCATGACTAAACATAAACCCCAAACCACAGGATTCGTTAAGGTCTTCTATCTGATTTGTATGCCACTTTTCAAAGTTGAGCAACATACAGTACTTAAATACTAAATACTTAAAAGATATAAAAATGAAGCTGATAAAAGTCATAAATTACTTAAAATAAGGTTAGAAAAACGTATACAATGGGAAAATACAACAGGAACAAAATCAGTTTAAAAAAGTAAAACATAAAATACAAAAACGAATGTGAAAGTCACACAGAATTTGTTCAAGAACAGCTGGGAAAAATTCCCCAGTTATTTTTTATTTCCTAGATGATAATAACAATATAAAGACTGCTCAGTGGTTCTTAATTGGCTAACTAGAACATTACTTAATGAATGGTCCATACAGCACTATGTGATTTCATTCAGTTCAAAAGGTTCTTTCAAACAAGTCTTACAGTGCTGCTGCTGTACTTATCAACGCTACAAGTGGGGAAAAACAAAAACAATCTACTGGTTCTGATAAAAACCAAGTTCTTCTCAGATGTAAAAGACATTAACAGGTTCATACAGAAGCACAAATGGTACTGCAAGGATGTAGAAGTATTATAGGTTGTATTTGCATATTCTATAGTTTTATGTGCTTCTTTGATAGCTCTTAATCATACGTATCTGCAAAGCAAGAAGGTGAAGGAATCTTCTTGGACAATGATTGCTTAGGATCAGAGCGTGCTTGAACACTGTTGTTTGTACCATACTGTCCACAAAGTTGGTTTACAATGAATAGGAATGATGAGTTATTTCCTTATGAGATGGTACGATAATGCACTCATAAAAACAGAAATATAGCACCAACAGTGATTATGACCGCAGTAACCACTAACTGGCAGTGTAAAGCACTTTTCCTTCATTGAGTGCAATATTACCCAGATTGTGTGCAATCATATTTGTCATCTGGGACTGTTATTGTATTGGTCACGAAGCAGTGAACACCAATAGGCCCACAGTGAGTTTAGTGTCAAATTGTTCTAGGTGAGTGTGTCTGGTGATGAGATCTGGAGGTCAATTGACCATTTGCAAAATAATGATTGACATAATGATCCACCAATCCGTGCTTAGCTTCCATCTACTTCCTACGGCATGTTGAAGTACAAAAGTACGGCTTTTGTTGCAGTGGTTTGGCTCTGACAAGGACATAACACCGTAAAAATGTGTTTTTGGGGAACCACTGAGTCGGATTGTAGCGTCTATGGTAGCGCCCATCTTCAAAGTGTGTCAGAGATAGCAACAGTAACTAAAGGGGGCGGGAGTTAACAGAAATGTTGCAAACGGTCAATTCCTGAGAAAACGCAGGAAAAACAATGTGCAGGAAATTAATGAGTAAGGGTTACAGTTAAGTTGCCACCCTGTTTTGGGTTTTGTACAATGATGCTAGTTTCCATGGATCAATTAGACCTGTACTGAGTTAAATTAATCCAGCAGTTCAACCACATCAGCTAGGCTTTTCTGGCCAACTTGCCCACATTCAAAATCCATATTTCAAAGCCAACCTCCGGCTCTTGTCTTTTCTCCAGTGTTAAGCTGAAGGGGCCTAAGGACCCGGTCTTACATAAGTGTCCAACGCTCCACCTCAGCAAGATTTCTCCCTCTTTCTCCTCCTCCTGAAAGCGAATTTAAACAGGATGTCGAAATAGTTTGTTTAAATGTACCGAGGGTCCCGGCTGGTCCCACCCAATCAAACGTGAATAAACATTTCCTGACTGTAATTAGAAATGTACAGATACTGGCTTCCCAGTGCTGACACACACACACACACACACACACACACACACACACACACTTATACATACAGTATATGCCTATATGTGCACACGCATGTGCACACTAACACAGATGCCCAACCCAACAAAGACAATTGTTGGGTTGGGTTGATGGTTATCTGACCATTGTGTGTGCGAGTGTGTATGTTTGTGTGTATGTGTGTGTGTGTGTGTGTGTGTGTGTGTGTCTGTGGTGACAGACGTGTCCTCTCTATGCCACCCCAGTGTAATGTATGTGGATCCAGTCTGAACTCGCCCCTTACATAACCCACTAACCATTTATTATCTCTTGTTCGCTCTCACACACACGTACACACACACACACACACACACACACACACACACACACAAATACCACAACTTAAACATGTCTTCCTTTGTCTCCTGCTTCATAGGACATGTTCCATAACACAGACAGAGAGATTTTCTTTTTCAAAGTACGATTATCCAACATAAAAGCTTTATGGATCATGGACCCTTCACAAGAATACATCAGCTCTTTATATGAAGTTCATATAGAGTAAATACACCCATGGAAATCAGTAAAAGCTGGGAACAATATGAAAGGGAGGAAAGTAGGGTTTTGAACTTTTGTCCATGTACAAAAAAAGTGAATTGGTGCCCTATTTTTCTCGGAACATTACAAGCCATTACCGTTTGGTCGTTAGTCATTACCACACAAAGCTCTCCCAAGTAAAGATGCGGTCAGTGATTTTATTCAACAAGCCCTAAAACCTGTTTGGTTTCGGACTGGGGTTTTGGTAAAAATGTGTTTAATGTCCAATTAGCGATTATCGATTGCTTCATCTGTTTTGGTGCTTTCAACAAGAGAGGCCATTTTTGAGGAACTCGATATCACGCTGTATATTGTCCAGAAATTTACTGTTCATCTCCTTGTGAAGTCCACTGCATGCATTTTATGGACTGTGGCTTTAAGAGGTGGGCAGGATTTTTTATTTTTTTCATCACTGATAGCGGCAGGAAATGATTCTAATTGGAGGACAGAGTGTATTGTGTGTGGCCCTGGAACCTGATCAAGAATGTTTATCCTTAAAACCTCAAGCATTAAAAATGAAGCCCTTGCCATAGCGCTAAGCAGACCACTCACTGACCAGTGCACACACACACACACACACACACACACACACACACACACACACACACACACACACACACACACACACACACGTATGCATACACAGACACAGAGAGAGAGAAAGACACCTTTGACATTTTTAACAGTAATAGTGCAGCGGTATGTGGTCCAGAATGTGCAGTTTGTGTGTGTGTGTGTGTGTGTGTGTGTGTGTGTACACAGACATACAGACGCCCCTACACATTCACAAGAGGACAGACAGGCACATACAGGACAATCAGTCAATGTCCTCTCTTCTACCCATAATCAAACACCCACACACACACACACACACATACACAGACAGATACACACACACACACAGATTCAGCACACTCCACTTAACCATAGCTTTATAAGGCCCTGACTTTCCTGAACGTCTGTTTCTCATGAAACTAATCAAGACAAACTGTTCACTTACCAAACTGTTTTTTTTTGGGGGGTTTTTTTACCAACAAACCCAAGTGTTCTGTTCTCTTGTTTTTACAGGAACTAGAAGTAAGGAGATATTATGTGGGAGAATCAATAGCCTGCGGCACGTCTTTGGTTCCTGTCAAAACTGCAGTAGCACAGTCTGAGTGTGAATTTAACATGCAAGAACAACGCTCACACACATAAACTCATGTGCATGAACATGAATAGTGAATAGTGTAGACACACGCACACACACACACACACATACACACACTGCTTCCCCAGCCAAATATGTGTCAGTGTGGTGCAGCAGAAAGTTGTTCTTTTCCGAGCTAGTCATTACTGGAGACATGTTTTGCTGTTCTTGGGAAGAAATACAGGCACACACACACGCGCACACACATACACACACAGTTCTGCTGGAAAGGGGCAAACAAGGAACTGGCTTCAGAACAGACATGTACCGGCCATCGCTAAAGCTCTAGCCTCAATTTAATCCTCTGTTTCAATTTGTCACCCTTCTCTCCTCTCAACCACTGAGTGTGTTTACATGCAGCCTGGTAATCTGACTGAGCTATCTGACTTTTAACCTGATCAGCCTCGACCAGGTTGAAACTTGGACCTGGTTGAAGGTGCAGGGTGGCACAGTGAGTGGAGAGGTCACACTATTCACAAAACTTTCTTACAGTAAGAAAAAAATTCTTCTCAAGTGCCACTTTTTTCTTAACTTTAGTCTTAAGAAAAAAAATACGAAAAAATTATATTCTCAAAAACAGTTCTTATATATTTTCTTAACTTTCTTCTTATGTTTCTTCCTCAGAAAAAACTTAGGAATAAATGGTATTCTTGAAATGAAAGTTCTCAAATTTGTTCTTGATTTTTTTCTGTCTTAAAATTCCTACAGTGAAAAGGTAAGCCTCTAATATTATATATTTAAACACATTTTAGACAAGTAGGTTATACTTCAAAGTCTTCATAGGTTCCCCTACACCTAACATTAAGATTAACATTTATTGTAAAGCTTTATTTGGTGTAGGGCCTCTGTCTCATGTCGGTTGAAAATAAGCTAGCAAATTTTACAGTTACCAACAGCAACCAATGTTTAAATCTTTGCCCTAGTTGCTCTAAATAGGTTTTTCCCCCAATTGTTTTGTAGATGGAAGCACTTTGGGTTGCCTCCTAGCCTCGTCTCCTAGCATCAATGGCAGTAAGCCTAAAGTGTATTAACCATAATTAATTCAGGCCCTATTTTGAGAAGTTCTTAAGTAGGAAAATTAAAGAAATTCGTAAGAAATTAGACTGTTACTAAGAAAATATTGAGGAATTGCACGTAAGAGCCTTCTTAAGAACTTCCTAAAATGTCCTCTTATGTCATTTCTTAAGATATATCTTAAGAACACATTGGTGAATCCGGTCCCTGGTTCCCACTGAGGCCTAGACGCAGTGGTGGAAAGTAACTAAGTAAATTTACTCAAGTACTGTACTTAAGTACAATTTTGAGATACTTGTACTTTACTTGAGTATTTCCATTTGATGCTACTATATACTTCCACTCCACTACATTTCAGAGGGAAATATTGTACTTTCTACTCCACTACATTGACACAATGGATAATATAACAAGCTTTTAAAATACAACACATTGTTAAAGATTAAACCAGTGGTTTCCAACCTTTTTGGCTTTTGACATCTTACAAAAAGCAGTGTGTAGTCGGGTCACATTTCAGATGTCTGTGAGTTGTTAACAACTCCACCAAATAGTGATTTTTCCCTCTAAACCTCACATGGTTTCATTTCAGTAAATGTTCAAATGATCCAATATTTCAGCAAAAATCAAAGATTAGAGAAAAAGTACAAAAACTGAAAACAGATTTATGTATTAGAACTTTGTTTTTTCTTCTTTCCTGTCCCATTAATCATCTCACGACCCCTCAGATTTATCTGGTGACCCTTTGGAGGGGCCCGACCCCTAGGTTGGGAACCACTGGACTAAACTAGCTAACTGTATATAAAGTAGATCAAACTAGCTCCACCTCCAGCAGCTACAACAGTAACATGCTGCTTACACACTGATGCTTCAGTATTAATAATCTAATGATGTCATATATAATAAAATATCAGTCAGAGGGACCAAACTACTACTTTTACTTTAATACTTTAACTACATTTTGCTGCTAATACTTATGTACTTTTACTTAAGTTAATTACTTCATGCAGGACTTTTACTTGTAATGGAGTATTTTTACATTGCTGTATTGGTACTTTTACTTAAGTAAAGTACTTCTTCCACCACTGACTAGATGCCATTTCCAAGCAGTAAATACATTACATATTTACACATGCATAAACAGCTATAAATGTCTACTAAACTTTCACTTTTAAACCCTATGTAGCCCCATTTTAGCCAAGAAGTCTATAACCATTTAGAGATCTTTTAAATAGCCAATCAACATACAATTTCTCAGTGGGTTTCAAGCCACTCTGTCGACGAGCATCCGCCCTGCTGAAGTGTCTCTGAGCAAGACACTGAATCCCTACCAGCTCCAGGGGCATCAATAGTGTATTACATTTTTGTCACCATTTTGAAAATCTATCAAATGGGAGAATTTCAGTGTAATTGCTCTATATAAATGCTTCATCAAATCAGACACCTCTGATTAATTTCATTGAAACATCTCATGGCAGTGTGGCACTTTAGTCTGTATATGTGTGAGTCGAAATCAGAGACATTAAAAAAAAAGGGGTACAAAGCATCCATTCTGATTACATGGTGTTGATGGAATTGTTAATAATTAAACAGAGTAGCTTTGGTTTTATCTGTAATTTCATATTCATTATCAACCAACACTGGGAGATATAGCGACTGAGAGAGAGATAATGAAACGCTCATGTAAGATGTCCTCCTCTTCTCTGAAACCCTTGCAGCCACACACACAAACACACACACAAACACCCACGCACACACACACACAAACATGTTCCCACGTTCCTCCCTGCTGGGGTCAGCCAGAAGGGGTGGGGTCAGGAGGCGGGGCTAAAGGAGAGAGGGTCCCATTAGCAGATTCTCCAAACAGTGAACATCAGGATGAGAGAAGAAGAGTAAAAGAGGTAATTCCATGTCAAGCGGAACCGCAAAGTTGCATATTTCCAGATATAAGCAAATTTATTTCAAAGTCTTGGAACACAAACTTGATTTTACCATTTAATTTCCAACATTGTTTGTTGGGGCCCACTGGATTACCTGACTTGGATCTTCTCCCAGTGTATTTATTATACATTTGTTTTACAGCCTCTTAATAAAACATTAACCACAATCACCCTTATCTTGAAACTTAATGTCCAAAGCTAACTTTCATTATGATACTGTCTAGGCTGAGCTTCCACTTCTTACCATCTGTATCTTTTCATACCACTGCAAATGTGATATCCATTGTGGATTTGACAACTTGAAATAGGACAGAGGCAATGTCATGTTTTCCCTAGGTAAAGCAACAGAACCATGACACTTAGATGCTATATTGTATGGACACTTAAAATGTGTTGTTTTATATAGTTATAAATAGTAAATTCCCCCCCTTTTGATCACAATGAATTTGAACATAGAGGAACTTTCATTTGTTTTGTTTGTGTTTTTTCTTTTGAACCAGACAAACAATTTTTCATTCAATTCAAATCATTTGGAGTCTGAATATTTTTTTTTCACCAGTAAGTACTCCGACCACTGCTGTCTTTAACTATGAATGCGCACTCACTCACTAACCGCTAATCATATTTGGAAACCTTAGAACCTTAGAAGCAGCCTTATATGGTTCTTCACAAAACTTCATTCATATAATTCAAGACCAGTTTGATCAATGCTTGTGAAAATTACCAACTCTCTCCAAAAGCTAGCACACAGACAAATAATCTGTGATTTCATCAAAAGCTACAAAACAAAACCTACACTGACATATTTGACTAACTTGTTGAATGTTGTTTTTAAGCTTTTGCATTCAAATGAGCTAGAGTAAAATTACACCTGGTTCTGTCACTGTAAGTGAAGTCATCTGTAAATGTCTTCTGTTTCATGGTCAATGGAGCAGCACAAAATTTAACCTCGTAACAACTGTGTTTCTCATTGCATGCAAGAGAGCTGTTCATTTACACCTAGACACACACATGTGTCCAATTCTAGACTGTCCAAGATCACACAATGAAATATATGAATCCTGTTGGTTTTAAAACTGATTGGTACCTGATTGTTAGACTGAAGTACAGCTTTACTCTGACCTTAAACTCTGAGCCTTGAACCTTGCCAACAGCATATCTGTCCCAACTTGAACCAAATCAGAGGGGAAATGTTTGTTTTTCTGAGCCCAAAAATAGGCAAAACAGTATCTTGTCAGTAAGTGTCAAGAAGAACATGTGTTTTTCCTCTATTACTGTAAGATAAGGTTACGGAATGGATTTCTTTGTAATAAATCCTCTAACAGACAAGAATTGCCAGAACTTTTGTCAAAATAAGCTGCTGGCATGGCCTAAAGGATTTAGCAGTCATATAGTCTATGACAAGGGAATTAAAAAACAATTAGCACCACCCATAGCCTATGCAAAAATAGACTGCTGACATTGATCAACATATATTCAAATACACAACTTTCCATTTGTACAACCACTGCCTCAGCGGTGTATGATGTATAAGGATGCTGATCTATATTTTTACAATGTATTTGAATGCACAATTCTCTGTCTCTGTGCCAAGTACCCAGTCACTGTCTAGAGCTATCACAGACAGTGTGAAAGTAAATGGATTGCCAGAGTTTCACAACTACAGGAAAATAACTGGCACTGCATGTCTCACAGCATAGATCTAAAACAAATCATGTTTGTGCTTAAACAATATGAGGTGGAGTCTGCAGGCTAGTGGACTGGAGCACAAGGCTACTAGCCTTTTGAGGAGTTTTTCTTTCCTTTCTGTGCTTTTGAAAAAGTAAAGATCTAGCAGGCAAATGTTCCATTTTGTTTTAGTTCAAATGACTGAAATAAAAAAAGTCTCCATGGGAAGAACCTCCTCTTCCTCTTCCTCACGTACATCCACCTGCTGCAGCCTGGCGGTGATGCTGATGCTTACATCCCTGCTTTCTGTCACCTGCCAAGGTTGTATGACGCTCCCTAGTCCCCCCATCTCTGTGTCTCTGTCTCTATCTGTCTTGGTTTCTATCTCTCTTTCCATCTTTCCTTGTCTGTCCATCAGTGTCTCTCTTTCCTCAGTAGAGGAGAACAAAGGCTCATTGAGGTACCTGGCTGGTTTCTGGCTGCCCCCGCTCCCTCTGATGTAATACCAATTACAGCTCATTAAAAAACACTCACTCTGCCACTCTCCTCGCACTCTCTGTCCTGCTCCTCACGTCTGTTGACTCACTTTTGGCCAAACCCTCTCTCTCTCTCTCCTGTCTTTTCTCATTTTCATTCCTCCTTCTATGCCTCTCTTTATCACTTTCCCTTCCCTCTTTTCAACAAGGCCAACCATCTAATCCCTGTGTGTATGACAATCTCTCTCCTGTTGTCTGGAACCGGCTTTCCCGGTCTTTCTTTTTTTTTTTCTTCTTCTCCCTCTCTCCCTCTTCCAATCCTCCCCCTTCTCTTCTCTCCCCCTCCGTTTCTCCACTCGCTTCATCCCGGCCTTCCCTCCGCTAGGCCGGTGTACGCGAGGCCCGAGCAGGACGGGCCCAGCGCTACTGTTGTATAATGTTATTTACATTTCTCTGCAGTAATTAGGCCGATAGGGGCACGGCTGCGATCCCACAGTCGATTAGGAAGGACAGAGGGAGGGGAAGGGGGCGAGGAAGAGGGCGAGGAAGGGAGGGAGGGAGGGAGGGAGGGAGGGAGGTAGGACATAGGTCATACAAAGTACAGAGACATTCTCTGTGTGATTTAAATGTAGACATACACACAAACTCTCTCTCACACACACACAGAAACACGATCTGGCATGTGACATCACTACCACACTGTTCATCACGATGTAAAGGGAGAGTATGTGTGTGTGTGTGTGTGTGTGTGCGGGCTCCGGCCCAGGAGGCAACAAGTCTGGACACAGAGCGCTCAGTCGTAGGCCTCCAGGTAAATTAGCCATTGAGGGGACTTGCAGTGAAGCGAAGTAGAGAGAGCGTATGAACGAAGGAGGGAACGAAAGAGAGGGGGGGGAGGAGAGAGGAAAAAATGTCAATCGGAGGTCAGAGTCGACAAAGAGACAGAGAGAGGGAAGAAAAAAGGGGGTAAAGAAAAAATAAAATTGCTGCCACACACTGCGCTCTTGTTTCTTGAGTGAAAAATGTGATTAGTGGTGAGTGATGATGAGGGAAAGAGAGAGGAAGAAATATGAGAGAGCAAGAGAGAAAATGATGATGAAGATGTGAAGCAAGAGAAGAGAGGCAGAGAAAGAAAGAGAAGCGATCTCATGATAATCGTCATCTCCCAACACTCACACCTTTGTGTGTTCCTCTATCTGTCTGCTTTTGTAACTGATGCACGACTGATCAGAGAAACATCCAATATTATTCTGGTGTGTTTATGTGTTTGAAAGCTCTGAAAATAAATTTGAGAGTGCAACAATGTCTTCAATCCAGTGAATCAGTTCATAAACAAATCCTGTACTGGGATGACAAGGTGTCATCTGTAACTAGAAGGGCACTCGGAGAGCACAGACCTCCGCCAAGGTTCGTGCTATTATTGCTTGTTCGTGAGTCGGATCCGGATCCGCTCCAAAATTGAATGGGTTCTTCCTTGGCCCATGCTACACCCTTCCACAAAGTTTCATGAGAATCAGGCCAGTAGTTTTTCCGTAATCCTGCTAACAGACAAACAAACAGACAAACAAACAAACAAACGGCACCGAAAACCTCCTTGGCGGAGGGAATTACCATCTGGGCCATTAACATTTTGTATGTGTATGTAGTACATCTGTTTTCACCATGCCTATTGTTAGCCTGTATTAGTCTTATACTCTATACAGTCTGTTGTTGTTGTTTATAATCTGTCTATACTTTAAATCCAGTATACACCTGTACATCTCTATGACACCTTTGGCATCTACAAATCTCAGTTTTTAATGGAAGTACAGATTCCAAGATGATCTTTAACAAATGCCATGGTTGGCACCCACCGTCATTAACAAAAGGACATATCAGGTTGAAATATATCCCTCAGTACAGGCCTGCATAGGCCATGATGCATGACACTGACCCAGTATATAGATAAAGTTTGATTTCCCTTTCAAGCTACCTAAGGGGAAACATAAGGGGTTATTATAAAGTTCAGCTGGAGTTTAAACAATTAACTCACTGTCCAGCTTATACTGTACATTCCCATAATGCACTGCTACTGTGGAACACAGTCCCATACTGTAGTGCCATGGTGAAATTAGCTAATTCATTAGCACACTCATTCTGTGCATTAGGCCAGCCAGACCAAGTGGAACCAAACTTATATAAGAAGTGAGGGCAGAGTGTCAAGCTCCAACTAGGCCAACGTAAAGCTGCCCTGTTTTTTCTGTATGTGTGAATGTATATGTGTGTGTGTATGTGTGTATTTGCATGCACACACACATCAGTGCCCTTATCTTAATCACATTGTGTGTGTGTGTGTGTGTGTGTGTGTATAGGGGGGAGGGGTCAAACAGCATATGGAATACACATCATACCCCTGATAAGGATCAAATCAGTTATGCAAGAGTCTTAACAATCCACTTGTTTTGTCCAAGCACACACACTCCCAATCACCCGACTGTGTCTGCAGTGTGTGTGTGTGTGTGTGTGTGTGTGTGTGTGTGTGTGAGTGTGTGTGTGCGAAGACAGACAGGCTGATAGACAGAGAGAAAAAAGTTCATGAAAGAGAGGAAGAAAGAAAGAAAGAAAACATCTGACATTAAGAGAAGAACATTTGAGAACGCCTTTTCTTGCTTTTTCTTGCTCTGTGTGTGTGTGTGTGAGAGAGAGAGAGAGAGATAGTGTGTGTGTATGTGCGCATGTTAAGACAGGATGATAGATGGAGAGTAAATAGTTATTGACAGAAAGAAAGAAAGAAAGAAAGAAAGAAGGAAAGAAAGAAAGAAAGAAAGAAAGAAAACATTTAACAAGATCATTTAGGAACACTTTTTCTTGGTCCCTCTCTCTCTCTCTCTGTCTCTCTCTCTGTTTCTCTCTCTCTCTCTCTCTCTCTCTCTCTCTCTCTCTCTTTCTCTCTCTCTCTGTCCATGTGTTTGTGTTTGCCTGTGTGCTTGGGGAAAACGACAGGAATAAATAAATTGAACAGGAGACGCCGTCATTAGAGTTGCGGTTTCCAGAACATTCTGAGAAAATAAACAAAGATGCTTAGAAAATGTTCCCTGCTCTCCACCTCTAGCTCCTCCTCCCCCTCCTCCCCGACTCCTCCTCCGCCCCTCTCTCCTGCCCTCGCTTCTCTTCACTTTCCTCCCCTCCTCTCCTCTCTTCCAGATATTTCTTTCATAATTCTGCATGAGAAACCATCAAACAAACCTTCAGTCAAAGAACCACAATAACTGCATTTTAGGTTTTCAGACGAGGGATCTTGTCAAAACTATTAGCGAATTTTACTATTTTCTATTATCTAAAGATGCCAAGTTTGAGCGTTGTGTCCATTCATGGTTAAGGAAAGTAGTAGGACTGAAAGATATTCAGTCAAGATAATCGAATTGGGATTACTTGACAGAATATTGCAATTGAGATTTAAGTTTTTCTTGTCATGAATTTTTTAGAACTTTGAAAATTGTTTAAAGAAAAGTGATTTTGTTAAAAAACAACATATATGTCAATATGCAGGATTTACTGAGTTGATGATTAAAGTTTTCACCAATATTATACTTGATTCATGGACCACAAATTACTTATACAGATAACTTATTTAGAAAACAATTTTGGACACCCCTCTCTCTTAAGCATTTAATTGCATCCTCTGCTATTTGGAAACTGCAGAAGTTCATATTGCAATTTTTTTATTATTAATTGTTCAGCTCTAGAAAGTCGAAGTGGTGTGTTTTTAAGTGATTAGATTCAGTGTGCCATTCAAAAACAAAATAACAAATCAAAACTTCAAAGACTTCTTACAGGGTTTGTCGTCTCAGTGGTTCAGACTTGCAAAAAATAGTTTTGGAGCTAATGTTTTGGTGAAGTATGTGTGATAAAAGTTGACACCTGTGCAGGCCGTCCCAGCTCTGTCAAGCTCAAGTGGCAGTCAAAAGGATTTGGCACACATCCACCCAGCATGTGATCTGTTCCTACAGCAAGCCGTCAAACCAGAAAAGTACACACCTGGGACTCTCTGTCTCATGCGAACACACACACACACACACAAGTACCCACACACACACACACACACACACACACACACGTACACAGCCATCTACTGAGCCCCTAAGCCGTTTAGATACATTTCACTACAGGAACACTTATGCAACATACAATAGACAAAACATACAGTAGCCTAGAAGAGCTGTTAGCATCACCAAACTACCACCCACGGGTTCCCTTTGTGTCTGTGTCTGTCTGTCATCATCCACTTACAGTATAGCTGGCCAGTTTAGCTGAACCGTGGAAAAGTGAGAGGAGAGCTGCAGTGTGTGAAAGAGAGTGGAGGGAGATTGAAGTGTAGAAAGGAGAGGGAGAGAAAAAAATTTAAAAAATCGACTGTTCTTTCACTGTCCTGTCAGCGGATATTTTTCTAATGACTTCAGTGTTAAAACTGCTTTAATACTTTCCCACTGTCAAACACATTGTGCCTTTATTGACTTGGGAGAATTTCCAGTCACAACAGCATCACGTTCTTATCTGACATCTGCTTAACAGTGCGTATAACAATACTCAATCAATAAGTATTATAGAGCATGAATGCTGACCAGTTTTCCAGTGAACTCAAAAATGAGTTTATTTATGTCATGTTCCCTGAGTGCTGAGTCCAAAGCAGCTCTCCTATTCTTCAAAGCCTTTGGAAGTTTTAAGTGTTAAGAAATTTTACCTGCTACATTTTTACCCGGCAATTTTTCAACAGTTGTCAGTTCACATGTTTAACAGTTTAAAGTCACATAGTACTCCTACAATTGATCTGTTTTTCATTTTTTCTGTTTTTCATTTTTTGACACTAAGTTTACATGCTTCTCTATGTGTTGAGTCAATGTCATGACTCTAGAGTTTCTGAAACCCATTCAAAATACACTCTGGGATTTAAAAAAAACCATAATTGTCTTTTCAATTCCTGCAAAGCTTTTTGGAGTTACAGTTTCATCTCATGGAAGCAAAAGACGCTCAGACAATACTCTTCAAATAATTTCAACAGGATTTTGCTGTACTCAATAAGCAACTATTGAGTAAGCAAATTGAGATATAAGTGTTGCTACTTGATTGGTGCTAGCCTCAATAATATTAAGTTTAGATAGGGATACAGGCCCCAGTTTCACTGTGGTCTAAAAACCACTGTTACAGGAACAGTTAGAACAATCTGCATTTTAACTCTATTATTTTTGGTGGTATGGGAAAAGACTCCACCAACTCCCACCAAAGTGAATCTTTCTGGAGCTGTTGCATGCGACCCCACTGTAGTATATTGCTGATCCAACATCAGTTTAATTTTATAATCAATTTTGGAAAAATTCCAATCTCTGAAATTCCCAACTTTCTATCTTCAAAACCAATTATTTTGAAGGCAAAGATGACTCATAAGTTTAATAGTATGTACTGTATTTTCATACCAGCCTTCATTTTGTAAAAATATATAGTAGGTGTCAGTTTTTTCAATTAAGGAATATATTATTTTGGTATGAAGCTCTTCAGTTCACTTCAAACAGATGGAAGCTACAAATTCAAATCTGAGCTGATAACGCCCCCTAGAGGTTCATATGCAAAATTACCCTTAGCACTACAGCATGACAATAGTTTGGTACATGAAGGATGCAAATATTCACCCTGGGAATTTCTGTGTGGAGAACCTAGGATCCAATAAAGATACTGTATATGTGTGTGTGTGTGTTCCTACTTTAGTCTGGAAGCAGCAGAAGAGCTGGGTCAGGTAGGGGTGTTTTCTAGCCAGGGCCAGGATGCGTTTCTCAGTCAGGGTGCAGTCGACGTCGTCATCCTGCAGGATCACGTCTTTCTTCAGCACCTTGACGGCGTAAACCTCGTCGCTGCCTTTCAGCTCCGCCAGCATCACCTGGAGACACAATGCACGACGAGTATGAATTTAAATGAAATGAATGTGGAGAGACAATACAGCGCAGACGTGAAAACAGAAAATACTTTGTGTCCCTCTCCCTCCCTCTTTCTCCCTCTCTTTCTATCTCTCTCCCTCCTCACAGTATCTCTCTCTCTCTCTCCCCCCGTTCATTTCTGTCTCTCTCATTTTCTGCCTTGCCCTAGCATTCATCTACCCTACTACTGTCCTTTATTTCTGTAAAATGCTCACTCTCCTTATCATCTATCTCCCTCCATTCCCTCCACTTCTCTCCATTTCTTCCTCCCTTCCTTCTGAAGGCAACACGCAATTTTTGCAAAAATTCACCCATCTTATCAGCCTATATCACAAATTGTGGCTGCAACAGATGATGATAAACTTTTTTTTTTTTTTTGCACTTGCTTCGCACTTATGCACTGCTGCACTTCTTTTAAAATGTTGTATTTTACTTGATTTTATGCATTCTATGTACTCTATTTCTTAACTTTATTTTTATTATTATTCAGTGGGTTTTATTTTCCATCTTATGTTATGCTCATTCTATGTCTATTTTCATGCATGTAATTTCTTTGTTGTAAAGCACTTTGAGCTGCATTTCTTGTATGAAAGGTGCTATACAAATAAAGTTTATTATTATCATTATTATTATTATGATTGTCCCACCCCAACCCCAACTGAGTCTCTGTGGATTAGTCCTACTTCTTGGCGCACAGTAAGTGAGAAATTGATACTTAAGAGCAAAATACAACATTTTCAGCAGCAAGTGCTCTTTGCAACATTGATTGAACCTGCTGTGAAAAGATTTTCTTCACCACCTTCACTCACAAGTAGAAGAAGTTTAGGTTCAACAAGTGCTCAGTTTTCTGACATTACTGTATATTACATGATGTATTTCATGAAGTTCTCAAAATTCAAAAGTTACCTCTTGCTGCCATTTGGTGCGACATTGCTAAGTGCAGCTTTAAGTCTATTCCCCCTGTCTCTCTTTTTCCACTTTCCCCTCTTCATTCATCATCCTACATTTCTCCCTTCTTCCCTTCCCTTCTGACAGTTACACTCATACACAGAGACAGACAGGTAGTAGAGTGAAGGAAGGAAAGAGGGAAGGGATGAAAGAACAAAGGAAAGAGGGAAGGAAGGAGGGAAGACAGACAGACAGACAGACAAAGAAACATTCAAACAGAAGATAAAAAGGAGAGAAAGAGAGGCGGCATACACGCACCTTTCCGAAGCTTCCCTTGCCCAGGACTTTGATAAACACAAAGTCAGTCAAGTTCATCCTCTTGGCCTCTGGAACACTGTGACCTTTGACCTCTCCGTTCTCCTTGCCACCTTCACCCTCCACACCGACCCCGCCACCACCTCGTTCTCCTCCTCCTCCTCCTCCTCCTCCTCCTCCTCCATGGCTGTCCCCCGTTACCGTAGCAACAGATGAGGCGGAAGTGACGGGGTGTTTTTTGTGCTCCTCCCCGCGGTGGTCGAACGACAGAGCCTTCCGGATGTTCTCCAGCTCCTTCAGGTCTGGACAGTAAAAAGAGAAGAGAAGTTTAGGGTTTGTTTTTCATTTGCTTTGAAGATTTTGGTGCTTGATTTTGAGATTCCTATTTGATTTGGGGATATGTGGATTTGATTTCAGGGTATGTGTACTGATTTTTTTGGGATGTATATTTGATGTCGCCATTCATTTGACTTTGGGGTTTGTTGCCTTAACACCTAAAGGGCCACCTTGACATTTTGAATTTTAGGTTTAGAGCTACCTATTAGTTAACCATTAAAAAGATACCTTGTTAAGTTAATTTTAGTCTGTTTTGTTCTTCAGCATGTGCAAATTTATCACTTAGAATTAAATGTAAATGTAATTATGTGTGCTATATGACTAATGATCACTCATTTGTGTGTGTGTGTGTGTGTGTGTTGTGTGCGTGTGTGTGTGTGTGTACCCTGGTCACACGGGGAGGTGGGGGCCGACTTTGAGCGGTCGTCCTCTGTCTGAGGCGTCCCTGACAACGGCTGCTGGGGGTCCTGACCTTGGGGAAGCTGTGTAGAGAGAATCGTCACCATCATCATCCTCGTTACCACTTTCATCATCATCATTATCATCATCATTAACTTCAACCTCAGCACATAAGAACTGACTGTAGAACAGCAATCACCTAACAAACACTGCTATGCAGGGAGAACTTCTAATAGTTTCAATGTCAGCGCTTCCTGATATAATATTCAATAATCTAATGTTGCCAGGCAACAGCCAGTAAGCAGAGGTTTGAGATATGAAGGATGTTTCCAGACCCAGTTTTGCTCAAGGTGAACAAAGTAGTGTTCACCTTGAGCAAAACTGAGTCTGGAAATTTACTTTGCAGCTTTCTCTCTGTCACACACACACACACACACACACACACACACACACACTTCACTAAACTAAAAATGTATTGTTTGAATGATGTTGGTGGTTTCTTACAGGTTTCAGTTTGTTATTACTACACCATCTTCAATTTTCTATATTGTTCTTACTGTCTGTGAAAAATCATGTTTCTGTATGAATGTACTTTAAATAAATGTAATTTCTTCTAACCTTTGAAGACTCACACCTTGCCCCCTGACCTCTCACCTTTTTCCGTCTCTGGGCGCTGCTGGAGATCTTGTCTGGTGTGACTCCAAGGTCAGACAGGACTTTAGCGATGCCTCTGGCATCCACACCACAGTTAGGAGCCACATTGCTCTCACAGCGCCTGTGCACATTCACTTTACACACTGACACACATACACACACACACACACACACACACACACACACACACACACAGAACGAGCCAGTCAGCGTGTAAAAATTTGTCCCAGAAATAACTTTTATGTAAGACAGGCAAATTCTTCTTTCCAGTGTTTTCTCATCATGAATCAGAGGTTTGATTTGCTGTTCAGATTTTGGCATGCAATATGTGTGTGTGTGTGTGTGTGTGTGTGTGTGTGTTGTGTATAATTTCACCCAAAACTCATAACAATGCCATGACTGCACACATTCAGTATGGATGATCCCAGTGGGAATTGTGAGCTTATTTGGTTCTGATTTATTGGGCTATGGTTCTACCAGCAGGGAGATTTTCTCATCTCTGCAAGTTGCCTTTGTCTAAATGTTGAAAATAGATTATATCTTTCATCTTTTTTCTCCTTTGCCCCTCTCAAGTCAAGGCTTTTGTGCTGATAAATGCATAGCCAAGTTAGATTAGCCGATTATTTAATTCTGTCATTATCATGTTTTAGTAAGTCAGCATCATGATACAAAGGTAGCCTAATTCACTGAAGACCAGTTATTTAATGGCACAGTTAATTTCAAATGCCAAAAGTCCAACTTTGATAATTAAATACCATATTCTGATTGATTAGATACATTATTCACTATAACTTTGGACTGACTAATCAGATTTGATAAAGCAAATTCTTAGTTGGGGACAGGGTTTAATAAAAAATGCTGTACCAAACTGAACTATCACCTGATTTTGTGCATCCTCCATGTCTTTATATTAGGGATATTAGGGCACCAATACCAGTACTGGAATCAGATACTCCTTTGACACCAGGCTCAAATAGGGTATTCTATCAGAGAATTTGCTCAATGCTTAAGTCCAGTATCTCGATACATAATTACATAATGTCAGAAATCAAAGCAGAGAGAGGATTTCTATCTTCTGCATTTTACCTTGTTCAGTAAAGGAAATGGATCAGAACCCAGTTTTGGAAAATACAACTCAGAATTGCTTCTGGCAATGTAAAAGTAATACTGATGTATCCCTTGTTTACACTGAAACTTACACTGAAGGCCATGTCTGAGTGTGTTTCTCCATACTGTACCTTTACATTGGAGGCCTTGTCGCAGCAGGCCCCAGAGCAGAGAGCCACAGTGATCACAGAAGGTGAGGACTTTGAAGTTGTGGATGCTGAACTTGTGGGGCATGTTGACACTAAACCTCTGGGAGCCGACCGGCTGCAAGAGGCAGAAAAGGACAGTTAGCTCACCAGACTGACAGCAGCTTAGATGTAAGGGGGGGGGGGATTGTGACAGGAAAGACGCCGGCTCGAATGCCCGGACCGGCTGGGAAAATGTGGGGAAAGTGAATGAGTAACGCTCTCCTCTTCCTCAACAACTATTGTCCCATTGAGCAAAGCTGTTAACCTGTAACTGTGCCAGTAGATCTGGTAAGTGACCAACAGGTGAAGACTGTGGTTGTGTGTGAATACGAAGAAATTCATTGCCAGTTCAAACTGCTGGGCTGGCATGACACTTCAATAAAGACCTTGTCTAAAATAATAGATGAGCCTAGATCAGACTGAGTTCAACACACCCCTGTGAAACCAGAAGCAAGGAAAGAAAGAAAAACCACAAAAATATGGATTACTGTACACCCATGTTGGTCCTGTTCTTTGACATTTAATCAAACAGCAACTGAATCCCTCTGTGCTGATCTGTTTATATCACAAACACGTGAGTCACTGTCTGTAGGAGAGATTCATTTTCAGGAACTGTGTGTTGTACCTAATAATAAACTGATGTACATTAGTACCTCCTCTACTGTGTCCTCTTGTTTCTTCATCCCCGCACACTTGGTGATGATCAGCTCATGGCATCGCTTATGGACCACGCAGGTGCACACTGGAGAAGGGACACACACACACACACACACACACACACACACACACACAGCATAGGAATAAACAGGACAGTTGTGTAAAGGCCTTCAGTTGATAATCTTAACAAACATAAATTAAGGTATCAATACATGTGGGAATATAGGAATGTAGAGGCATGCACAGACTGAAAGAAACATCATCATACCTTGACATTGGTACCCCTGCTTTCCTATGACTCCCCTAGATAGAGAGAGAGAGAGAGAGTGTGTGTGTGTGTGTGTGTGTGAGAGAGAGAGAGAAAGAGAGAGAGAGACAGAGAAAGATGGGAAAGGAGGGAAAGGAAACAACCATTGCTAAGAATAAGTGTTGCACCCATAAACAAGGTAACATATGGCCGCTTTCTAGAGCTGCTTTCCTTGTCCTAGTTTTTAAGGAGGAGGCTAGGTGAACAAGTGACAGAAAATGTTGTATTTCCACTACATTTGTGGACTTATGACCAAATGCTTTGCTGATTCAATGCACTGACAAAATTGTGAATTAATTTCTTCACTTTAATACATTTAAGTCACAATGAAATCACCTTGTTCACTAATTCTCCATAGCATAGCATATACCTATTTAACAATAAATGCAAAAAAAAAACAAAAATCACATTTTTATTTTCTTTTATATCAAAACCTCATTTATTTTACTTCCTGGAAACCAGTTGTATTTTCAGTGGTTACCAGTAGGCATATATAAAAAATTCCAACCAATAATACCATCACAGATTTTTTAATAATCCAACCCTCTGCCTTTCTCATTATATAAAACCTGCAACTTCTCAACTTTCAAAGTTTTTGTGACAGCTTATGATGTGCAAAGCATTTTTGAACTTTTGAACAGTTCCTCCTCAAGTTATATCTCATCACAACATCCTGTTTCACAAATAAGTCCAATTACAGACGCAAGACACTATCAAAGCAGTTTCCTTGTGACTTTAATTACAGATCAAACATTCTTTCAGTGTTGAGTAAGTTCAAAGAAAAAAGTCCCCAACCTTAGTGAGCAACGGACAACAGCCATATGGCTTTTATTACGGGTCGATCCGATATTCAGCATTTTTCCAATTATCGGAATCATTATTTTGTCTGATTTGTCTGATAAAATAAATAGGAGCTCTCTGCACTTTATTTTTCAAAATGTAATGTTGAAATGTTCTGTTTTCTAGTATTTACAGGAAAAAACCTGACAAACATTGTTTGTAAATTGTACCTGTTTCGGGGAGTTATTTAGTTAATTATTTTTTATCTATTTAAAAGTTCAGTTCAGTTTACAAGAAATGCTGCTAGGAGCTCCCTGCACTTTATTTTTCAAAATATAATGTAATGTTAAAATATAACGTTTTCTAGTATTTAATTAAACTAAATATGTTTAAAGGCACATAAAGGAAGTTTTGTGTTGGAGTTTGTGCTTCTGTAAATTCTGACACTAAAATTTTGATTTTTACGGCAAATGTATATCAGCCCCAAATATCGGTTATCGGTCTCCTTGATTACTAATAATCGGTATCGGTATCAGCCCTGAAAATAACATATCGGTCGACCCTTAGTTTTTATGTGAGTTTTGTGTGTATTTATGTGTGGGGAGAACATGGGGAAACAGTTGAGGCAGATAACACAGTCGTTGGGACTGAAATAAACACAGCTGGCACTCTTTATCACTCTACACCTCACAACGTTATCTGAGTGTGAGTGTGAGTGGGTATGTGTGTCGCTGTGTGTGTGCGTTAGGACTGACACTTTTTTCAAACTTCATATCTTAGTTCTTTCATTTGATGTATTCACATTTTTATGTTTTAAAGTGTGATTTTCCCTTCATATCCTCCTTTATATGGGACTTAGTTTAAATGCAAATTTAAGAAAAGGTGATGATCCTACAAGATATAAGTGGAGTATTAGTGTGTGTTTGTGTGTATGTGCGTGTACATGTGAGAGTGTGTGTGTGTGTGTGTGTGTGTGTGTCCCCACCAGATGAAGTCCCTGCAGTGAGAGCAGTAGGTGGGCTGTCGGAGGTAGGTGGCCATGAACTTGTGGCCGTTGACCTGGTGGACTCTCCTGCGCACCGCACCCTGACGCTTCCTGGGACGCATCCGCTCTCGAAACACACGCTCCTCATTCTCAGTGGAGCCCGCCGCAGCTGGACACACACAAACAAACAAAATGAATGTAATTACCAGTTTCAAAGGAATACATCAAGGTTTGGGAGATCGGCCCCTTGGTCAACATACATAGATGCCAAAATCATCCATGTTCCCCCAGTAGATTATTCCCTCCAGCGGTCCATGCTAACAATTTAGCATAGACCATGTTGGGTGATAGTAGGCGACTAGCATTATCTCAAAAGTGAAACATTTTACTTGTAGCGGCTCTAAAGATAAATCTTAAGTACTTTCGATTTGATATGCAGCCAATTCTGGCAGATTTGTGTAGGAGATTGGTAAAATTGACAATAAATATGACACAAACATAATGTACTGCTTTGAACTACCAGGACTACTTTCCCTGTTTCCATAGTAAGTGATGAAAAGCGAACCATACCTACATCAGATATACTGAGTTCATGAATCTATTGCCCATATAATAAACCACTAACAACTTTTTTATTACTAAAAGGTCAGTCTTTTTAGTTTCAACAGGACAATCTGGGAAAATCTGCACTTTCACCGTTTAGCCACTAGATGGTGGTGACACTGTGTAGCTGAAACTGACAATCAGTGTCTCTCTCTCTCTGTCTCTCTTTCTCTCTCTCTACTGCATGTCTGATTACAGAGGGTATTCCCAGTAGTATACCAGAGGTTTCAATTACTGTCTAACCCTGTGTTAATTACATACACACAACCTGGGGCGAGGGAAGAAGAGAGACAGGGAGAGAGGGAGGGAGAGGGAGAGAGGGAAGGAGGGAGGAGGGGAATACTTTAGAGAGTGATGGAGATTGGGAAGAGTAAAGGGTTGGATGGAGAGAGTGAGAAGCAGAGAGAGACAGAAAGAAAGTGAGAAAGAGTCTGGGTTGGGTGAGTATAAGCTGTGCATGAAGTCACAGAACACACACACACGCACACACGCACACACACACACACACACACACACACACACACACTAGGAAGTTACTGCCATGAAACTCAGCTTTTGGTACCCATATTTCCCAATTAGCTATTTCTCTATCCAAGTCACTGTAGGCCTCTTTCAAAGTTTTGGTTTTCAAGTGTCTGGCTGAAGAAGTGAAACCAAAAAATATCCTGCACATTCCTGCACGTTGCACAGAGTTATGCATCAAGTTGGAGAGTAGAAATCAACTTTATGGACTGGTTCTAGACTGGATCTGATTACAAAAATGCACCTGTTAATCTGTTACAGTTGCATCATGAAACACAATAATTATATTGCAGATACTGTTGGAAAAAGCGGACGTCTCGTTAGATTAGTTTGAGGAAAAAACATATATTATTACACATCTTAAAATAATGGTTGCTACTGGTTGTGTATGTTGAAACATGATGCATTTTTTATATTACAGACTGTAATATGGAAAACACTATTGGGTTAACTGGATATTTAATAAATTTTGCTGTCAAACTTCGCATTTAGCGTTAACATTGAAAAGAATAACTTACAAATCCCATTTGGTGGAGATACTTATCTTAAGTGCTTTACAGCGCACTGAGCTACAGAGTATCACCAACTGAGTACACCATCATCCATCTATCCTCTGTCTCTTCACTTCAGACTATATTTTCTCTAATGAGGTAAAGTAGAAATGAATCAGAATATTATAGTGAATGAACTGGTTTGCAGATCCTGTCCCTTGCACGAGTTTCCCAGATGAAAAGGAAACAAATGTGAGTTTTCCAAATAACTCCTCGCGGGGTGGAGCAATAATACACACACACACAAAGTGCGATTTATCCGATGGCTACATGTAGAACATCTGCACTTCTCATAAAAGAAGTGTGCTGGTGTGGTTAGCTGCCGGTTGGTTTGCAGGCAGTGGCAATGAAAGCATGACTGGGTTGGAGTGAAAAGCAGCATCAACCATTCGTTCTGACTTTTGGTTCAAGGATGCATTTCATCTCCTTTGTCTTTCTTATCATGGTCTCTCTCTCTCTCTCTCTTTCTCAGACACACACACACACACATTCTTCCCTCCCTTGTCATGCTCTGCCTGTCCTCAGCCTTATCCTTCCAGCCCCTTGCTATACGCCGTCACCATTGCCTAGCAACTGACGACTGCTGCCTAGCAACAGTGGAAGGCATAGCGTCGTTCATTGAGGGTGGGGGGTGGGATGGGGTTGAGGGGGGGGGGTCTCTGAACACGTTGCTCCTCTGTGATGTCTTAATCACTCCTCCAAAAGTAAAGACATATAGTGTGCCTGTGTGTACATCTGTAAGTTGCATGAGTGACACATACATATTGAAATATGTAAATCAGCACAAAGTCCTCAATCAGTCTCTATGCAGTAAAATGGGAAAATATGGGGATATAAGTTACTGGGAGGAATGGTGGGAACCAAAGAGAGAGTCTTGGTTTTGTTGCAAATTATTCATCAAACACATTTGTATGTCTAGTTTGATTTAAAGCTGCTCTCTGCAACTTCGTACAATGCTCCGAATGGCAGCAAGAGGTAACTGTGAAAAATCTGAACTTCAATACCCAGAAATCATGTGATGTGTCATCAGTAAACTGCACACAACACGCTCATGTTTACCAACCCGGCCTGTCTGTGATGCTGTATATCAAAGGATACCAAGGGGATCAGAGAGGAAAAAGATCTAACGCTGGTGAGTCCAGCTTTCTCTGGACGGAGCGCTGCTCGCTGGTGTTTAGGAGACAGTTTGTATTTCACTAAGTTTCATTAAGTTTTGATTTGTCACTTCCTGTGTCCATATCTGACGCTAGGATTTCATTTGGGCAAATCTACGGGTTAATCTCAGTTAGGGGGGAGGGACGCTCATGTCTGCTGCAGCCCCTCTTTGTGATTTAAGCTGATAAAACGGGTGGATTTTCACATACAATTTTGCCTAGTGAACAGTTCAATTAATGTTACCATAATTCAAGTCGAATGTCACCATAATTCAGTATTTATACCTTCACTTAGCACAAGGTATAAGGTATAGCTTCTGTGGCCATGTCACATGGTGGTTTTGGTCTCTATCTACCTGCAGTAGACCTACCATCCCCATAGGTGTCAGGGGTGAGGGGTGCTGAGCCGCTCAAGGTAAAATTAACTGTTTGCAGGTCTGAACAGCTTTGGCAGAGGCAAAGTCGGAGGGGCACCTAGACTGAAATTGCCTCCCAATCTTCGGCTTAGCAGATTTTGGTATGTTTAGTTGTTACAAATGGGTAAAATAGGGGTTTGAATCCCTTTTAGTCACCTAGTATTCATGAAGAAGAAGGTTTCTTTATTGGCTAATTTGCACAAAACATATCTCTACTAGACAGAGACACACGTAGTTCTCTGCATATATGTAGGAGATGCTGGGGATTGAACCAGCAGCTTTTTGGTTATTGGTAGGACCCTCTCTACCTCCTCTTACCTTCCTCTCTACCAATCTGCTGCTGCCGCTTTGGCTCTTCTTAAAATGGATATTTATCTTCATCCTCTATCCACTACGCACTTGGCTTAGAACTTGTACAATAAGGACATATTTAAGAAAACACGGGGGTTTATTTAGTCATATTTTGCATTTGTTTGGAATCCTGTAAGCTGCCAAAATAGTGGGAAAAAACATTCAAAACATGAACCACGCATGCCAAATACTTCATGCCTATAGCCACAATGCTTTCCTTACAAATTTGTTCACATAAGAATATGAATAAGAATAATAGGAATAAGAATAGCACTGTGTGAAATGCTGTTATAGGCCAAGCTAGACTATAACATGCAAATAATAATATTCGGAATAAACTTTATTATACAGTTATGAGAGTTATGTATTCATAGCTGATAATAACAAAGTACTGTATGTCTAGCCATAACACCACATAAATATTTCACCTAGCTTTTCGACGACAACCAATCAACACCCTGTTCCTGTGACAGCTCTGTTTGTGTGTGTGTGTGTGTGTGTGTGTGTCTCTGTGTATTGTGTGTATGTAAGCTAATAGGTTGATTGCAGCTCTCAGGCCTGACAGTTCACCATGTGTTCTCCGCTATGCAAACACATTTAACTAATGACTGCAATGTCTGTTCTCAACCGGAACACACGCAAACATGCACACACACACACACACACACACACACACACACACACACACACACACAGACACACAAGCGCATGTTTCATTCCAGACAAGAGACAAAGCAGAAGGGAAAGAAAGAACAAAAACTATTGAGGATCAAACATGGCAAAATTGGAAATGACAGCAAAAAGTCCTTTTTGTTTTCTTTATGGCAGCTCTTTTTCTATCTCACTCTGTATTGCTCTCTCTCTCTCTCTCTCTCCCTCTCTCTCTCTCTTTCTCTCTCTCTCTCTCTCTCTCCCTCGATGATGTAACTGGTCCATTAGAGAACACTCCACTTTAGTAATCAATTTATCACCCCCACCCCTCTCTCTCTCTCTCCTCTCTCTCAATCCCTCACCACACGCTAACTCCCTCTCTGTCTTTCTCCTCCTCTATTATAGCCTGTCTGAAACATAAACTGGTTCTCACATACACACACACACAAACATACTCTCAAACACCGTTTCTGGTAAACGTTCACACTGTCATCTCAAGAGCTAGCTGTGAGCAGAGAGCGGAGGGATAATACATCTGATAGCTAGTTTGTCCCTAGACAAGATGGGATAGCGATTCACATCTGGTAAAGTGGAAAAAGGCTTTGTTTTTTTAGCTCAGTGTTCAGTCTTTCCTTCTCAAGTATCCAATCAATTTTTCGGGAGAAAGGTGGAGAGAAGAGAAACTGGAAAGTGGACAGGGAGAGAGCCGCCAGCATAGAATGAGTCCAAATTTGATCCCCATGCAGTTCTGAATACGTGTTACAGAGTTAGCCATGGTAGATGTCACTAATCATATATCTACAGTTTCCTGTGTTAGTATTAAAGCCTCCAGGTCCTCGTTTTCTTCATTTTGGCAAAATCTGTGGTGTTTTTGCACTGCGCTTCTCAGAGATCACTTGGCAAAGAAACAGTGTGTCCGGTACTGTGAAATCTTTCTCCTTGGGTTTCCTGTTAAAGTTTCTGTATGGTGGCGCTCTTTTCTTTGTCTCTTCAGCCATGGTGGCTATCGTCGCTCATGCTAACCTTCCCGGTTCTTCTCCTATTTATTCCAAACAAACCGCTGTTGTGCCAGAGGATTTTACCTGGGAAAGACCAACCTGACACCGAGTGTTGAGAAGAGCAAATGTAAAAGCTTGTATATCTATATTGTATAATAGCTGTGTTATATCAATCAGCATTAGAGAACAGCAAAACGGACATTCATCTATATGAAAGCATCACCGATTATTTCTCTAAGTATTACAGCAGAAATCCATTATCTATCCTCCATCCTGCAGCTGTATCTATCTCTGATTAGTATCTCAGAGGAAGCCATGGTAGAAGTCCCCCAACCTGCATTCATCCTGCATTAGTACTACAGAGGAAGCCATGGTAAAAGTGTGTAACTGCCTGTTGATGCTGAGCACTACTGACAGGGGACAGACAGCCAGCGAGTCTTTTCGTATGCCTGCCAGCTCCTCTTGTACAAAACAAACCCCTCTCTCTTTCTGCTTCTCTCTCGCTTTCTCTCTCCCCCTGTTCCTTGGAATCGTCTGACAGGTGATCTCTCCAGGCTCTGTCATCCCTCACGGACACTTCCTCTGTGTGTGTGTGTGTGTGCGTGTGTGTGTGTATGTTCATGCTTTGTTCACATTTCCACACCTATCTATATCCAGGATTAGACACGCAATGACACAGCTATGTGTGTGTGTGTGTGTGTGTGTGTGCGTGTGTGTATGAGTGTGTCTTCTCCCCTCTCCCCCTTGTTTCATAACACTGGACATCTCCCTAAACTAGAGCCATGCCGCCTTGAGGTTCAATAATAGAACTGAATAATTGTATGCATAGACAGTTAGACAAAACTAAACAAAAACAGCCACATGAGGCCTTGAAGTTACCAAAAGCTCAGGTGCAGCAGGACATCTAATATAAAGTAAGCTGTTGGCCGACTGTCGAGCAACTTCAAACACAAATTCTTTTCAAAAATCTGGACATAATATACTTTTTAAAATGATTTTTTTTATACAGCATACAAAGAGAGGCAGGAAAGCAGGAGAGGAGATGGCATGCGTCGCGCGCCGGATTAAAATCTACAACATTGCGAAAACATGGAATGTTCTTCAGTGAGTGAAGACGAAACCCAGGGTGTAACATCTTTGATTTGCAGTGAATATAAAGGGGTTTTCAGGAGGAGATTACAGCCAGGTTTATTCATTTATTCATTGGACAACATGTAGGACCAAGAAATATAAACATTTGCTTGGCATTAATTGTCGATGCGCGATATGAAATGCTATCAGTAGGCTGGGCTAAATAATAAACTAGAATATTAACTCTCTGAACGAAAAGATCAAGGTAAACCTTTAGGTCTTTATGTGCCAAGTAAGCCCATTCAAAACCAGTAAAATTCTACTTCAACATAATATATATGTATATCCCCCATTTTTTTTTAAAACATGAGGTTTTCATCCGACATTAGCTCTATGTCTCACTTTATCGATGATGAGGTGAGCTGGAAGTGTTCAATGTCAAACAGTGAGTTTGTGTCATCATTTGACTCCTATCAAAAGGCACTTACTGCATGACATCATGCCATCATCTCTCACTCCTGTATAGCAGTGAGTCTCTCTCACACACACACACACATACACACACACACACAGGAAACTCTAATTGTCTATTTCCTGATGCTGCCGTAGTGATTACACATGGGCGACAGGCTGACTCAAGTACGCTGTCTACTCACTTGCTCACTCTCTCTCTCTCTCTCACACACACACACGCACACACACACACGCGCACACACACACACACACACACACACACACACACACACAAGGAGAGACAAACTGTGTTGTTGTTATTTAAAATCGGTGCGAATCCTTTTATGAAGTACGCATTCATCAAGATATTTGAGAGTAAGAGGAATGCAACGATTTAATTGTATTGAAGACAATTGAATTGAAAAGGGAAAAAAAACATATTCAAAGGGAATTCATTTGAAATGAGACGCGAATATAAAGAAAAAAACAAAAAAAAAGAGGAAGACGTGGCCGCATAGAAGTGTTACTCAATGGACAAAAAGTCAAAGCTTTTACTGTGCAACCATGTGCACTGGAGACAAACTGATGACAAAACACACACATCCGCAAAATCACATAGGAGAGGAGTGAGAGAGAGAGAGAGAGAGAGAGAGAGAGAGAGCGATAAAGAGAGAGAGCAATAGAGAGAGATAGATAGATAGATAGATAGATAGAGAGAGAAGGGGGGGGGGGGGGAGGCAGGAGTTGGATGCAGGCCACTGGCTTGGGGCGAGAGATTTCCAAAGAAAAGGGGGATACGTTTTTCTCTGATTCCCACAGAAATCACAATGACAACACAGTAACACTGTGTATAAACAGCATAAAAAACAACATGACCATGACAAAACTGCACCGTAGATCAGTGTGTGAACGTGGTTGATTCCTTGAAAATAAACTCTGATTCTGCTTCTGTGTGGTCCATGTTGTTCGTTGTAGACCGCACAATGATAATAATAAGCTTCAACACCATTGTGATAGGCAGCAACTGACAGCCACCTCTTTCTGTGTTCTGTCTGCAAGACGATCCATCCATCTGTGTAACCTACACAGAGATCCATGGCATATACTGTAGATACCCACAGCTAGATAGTGTGCAGCCCTACACAGGCCCGTTTAGACTTGCAAAATCCACAGCCATAAACAGATGACAGGACCATTCATTTCAACAACGGATTGTCACACCTTTTTAAGTGAAGCGGTTTACACTTTCGTTCCCAGGAGGCAAAACTGTGAGGCTTGACTTACGTAACTGTCTCTCGACCTACAAGAAACATGTTGGAAACGTTTTAAACTGAGCAACAGGCACATACAGAGGGGGGAGCTCTGGGTGCTTGGGCACCTTTTCCCTTAATTGAACAAAATGCCCCTTCCAGTATAATTTTATTATTTTAATTTAGGCGTTTTCTGAATAGTTAATAAGTTGTAGCTACACGAGTAAAACTATTTGAGCAAATGCACAAATGAGATTGTCTGCACAGTGCATTGCCCCTTCTCTCTGTTCTTCTCACATGTGGCTGTTTACCTCCCTCCCCCGTCTGCGTGTGTCAGCGCACTGAGCAAAGTTTAGTGCTGCAGACAGAGCTGCTATCAACAGACTCACAGAGCAGGAGGATAACGAACCAGGGAGACTGTACTGTGATACGTATCGGTTAGTTTGATAAACTGAGAAAAGTATGTGACGAGTTGCAGCCATTACTTAAACCTGCCGATATATCACATATCCTGCTATTATTTCTTAGCATATAGGCTGTCAATGAATCAGTGTAGCTAATTGAAATTTGGACCGAATTGACTATTGCTAGCTAGCTTGATGCTGCTGCTAACTTTCTTAGCCCAGTAACTCAGATTCTCTCGTTTGCTAACATTATTATTTTATTCATTACAAAATAGAAACAGGCGTGCTTCTTAAGGCTACTTTGTAGCTGGGACTTCAATGATCAGAGTTCAAGTTGAAAAAAAGCAGCACACCAATATTATAATGGAAAAGACATAACAAAAAGAAGTCACCTCATTTCCACCAATTTAATTTTTGCCGTTTCAGTATTACACCTTCATCAGAGCATCCTTTTATTATCATTATTTTTTCACTATACATATTATATAGTGAGTGGCTGCAAGATGCCAAAGAGAAAGCACAAGGCAGCTAGAGGGACTCAAGACAACAGAGAGGCAGACTGGGGAGTCAGACAGTGGCAGGAAATATAATAAGATAATAGAGGATTCATCACTAAGATAAATTTAGTTTTTTTTTTAAATTTAATTTAATATTTAGCACAGGCAGACAGAAATGCAGAGATCTGTGGGGAGACGGTGAGCGTGAGAAAAGAGAGAGAGAGAAAAGAGCCAGACTATTAGTAGCAGACCTCGTCACAGAGAATGAAGCCCTCCATGCGGGACATGGAGGGTCCAGAAGACCACAGCCATGGCTGGAGCCACATGGAGGAACCAGAAGACTACAGCCAGGGCTGGAGCCACATGGAAGAACCAGAAGGTCACAGCCAGGGCTGGATCCTCTAGGAGCTAGCCATGAAGCTCAAGGCCTGTGAGGCTGAAAAGAAAGCCCTCCGCCAAGCCATGGAGTAGCAGGCCATCAAGTTTGCGGCCTGTGAGGCTGAGAATGAAGCCCTCCACAAACAAGTGGAGGAGCTCCACAGCCCCTATAAGCTAGCCAAGATGATCAAGGCCTGGAGGAGCAGGCCATTAGGTTTAAGGCCTGTGAGGCTGAGGAGACTCTTCATCAGGAGAAGGAGGAGCAGGTCGTCCAGCTTGAGGTTGAGAATAAAGGCCTTTGCCAAGAAATGGAGCTGATCCAGAGTAAGATGGCCTTCTCCACAAATGACCTGGCTGCTAAACTTAAGGCAGAGCAGGAGGAGTTCCTCCAAAAAATGGAGGAACTCAGACATCGCCACAAACAGATGGGCCTCTCCACCTGCCAGCAGGCCACTGAGCTTAAGGCTAAGCAGAAGGAGAAGGAGGTCCTCCTCCAAGCAATGGACAGGCTTAAAGAACAGCTCCACACCAACTACAAGCAAAATGTTCCAGAAAAAGGAGGCCTTGAGAAACCTGGAGACCATAATGCTCAGTGGCTCAGAGCTGCTTAAGACACTGGACCAAACAGCCGAGGAGCTGAAAAGGCTCCATGCAGAGAATGCATTGAGCACAGAGCTTACCATCAAGCTCAGGGCAGAGAAGGAAGAGAAGGTGGGCCTCCTCCAAGAAATGGAGAAACTGAGGATACTCCAAAAAGAGGAGTTGAGCATCCAGGAGGTTTCAATCAGGCTCAAGACAGAGAAGGAGATGGAGGTTCTCATCAAAGAAATGGAGGAGCAGGCCATGAAGCTCAAGGTCTGCATGGAGAAAGATGAGAAAGAGCCTTCCAAAATGAAGAGATTGATAACGCTTCTGACCCCAAAAGGGAGGAAGAAGAAAAGGGAGAAGAAACAGGAGAAGATGGAGTCCCCCACAACGACTCCAACATTTGACTTTTCCTGAATTACCTCAAGAAACTGAGCACATTAACACCTGTGCTCTCAGACACACACACACACACACCAACCCCCGTTTATAACCCACCATCCCCCCACACACCCTAACACACATTTAAACCCACCCTCTCCACACATACCCTAACTTCCATAAAATAAAGTATCAATTAAAATAATGCTCTTCCTGTATTGTTTTATTCCTGTAGAGAAGTGAAAGTGGCACTGCAGTCAACATTGTATGCAGAGAATTTAAGACAGTTGGACAGAGACAGTGTTATAGAGAAAATATAGGCTAGCTGTATTGGATCTATAGTTGTTTTAATGTTTTTGACGTATGAA